>NC_092225.1:51419478-51426978 GCF_036320965.1 Panulirus ornatus
CTCTCTTTCCCTTCTAGCCATCCTTCTCCCTTCACTCTCTTCACCATATTTTCCTCTTATGAATTTCATGAAGCAGCTAGCTGTAGGGGCTCCTTTGACTTCACCAACAATTTTTCTCTCGTACCTCGCATGTTCCTCCCTTCCTTCCCTCATCTGATGCAGTCGTTGGGAGCCCTCCTGCATTCATCCTGGCTCCTGTCTTTCCCCATATCTGCCTCATAATGTATCCATGTATTCCATCTTTCCCGTACGTTGTTCTATTGCTTTGCTACGTATCCTGTTTAAACCATTTGATCACTTTCTTCCTCCATCCCTCTTTCACTAAATATTTCTGACGGTACGCGCGTTCCTCTCGACGCCCTGATTGTACATTTCACAAAATCTGATACGTCGTCTTTGTCCTGCATCCAGGATGTGGAATATTGTCGACCTCCAAATTTTATTTCCCTGAAGTAGGTGATTAATCCTTCGTAGTTTCCATATTTGTGCTTGATATTAATCTGGGATGATGTGTCTTCAAGCACCTTCTATGTATACTCCTATATAGTCCAACTTTAGCACTGAGTGATCACCTCTTTATTTTTTTCCCCAGTGGGGGTTCCATAGGGTAATTTTCAGTGTTATATTCGCTTCTCAGATCCTGGTGATTTTAGATACATCAACCACTGCATGCATTCCAGGAACTCACACTCCCTGCGTGTTCTCGCCATCGTATAGTGTAAGGTGTTCCACCTGTTTCCTCTTCAGAAAAGTCCCCGTACAAGAGACCTTTACCACCTCCTCTCAGAGCAGCTTGCCCTCCCCACTACCCTTGCTATCCTTATCGTCGACCCATCATTTGCTTCCTAGCCAGTCTGTTCCTCCAGTTCTTCAGATATTCATTTGGTGAGGTTGTACACCAGTCAGCCACGTACCATAACGATTCTGTGCATCATACTATGAGGGGTACCGGTTGTGCTGTGGTTTCAGCATATCGAAGAGATCGTCCTTGTATCATGAAACATTCCACTTGAATATTTGTGTCGCCCGAGGACTCATAAATGTTGCCGTGTTTATTATGCTGGGCAAACTTTTTAATGTCATCTCTTTCATATTCTGGCCAACTTTCACCCAGAGCTGTGGTCCTGGTGCGCTCTCTCTCTCTCTCCACATTCCACCACTGTCACCTTCACTTCCCAGATTCCTTTCCGGCTGGCGATGTGTCCTTCCAAGAGAGTTGATCGGGATCACCACTTCACTCTCCTCCCTCCCAGTTTCGGTTCACCATCCTCACTCGAACTGTCGTGATGTTTCGTCGCAGTTTTACGCGTCCTCTTTGTCACTTTTAAGAGGCATCATCACCTCCGCCCCTTCCTTAAGTCTTACCAACACCTCTCTTAAGTTCGCTTATTTCATCCCTGAGGCGGTGTAAAAACATCATCCCTTCATGGTCTGGAACATCCTAGATTGCCCATCTGTGAAGTCGAGTCACCATGCTGGCTCGTCTGCCTCACCTCCGCTACTTGTAGGACCATCTGTCAGTTTTCTCGAAGGTGTTATCTGGGTCCTTCCCTTTGACTCGGGTCTGGTAGACCTCGTTCGTTCGTTCCGTGGTAGAATTTCTCTGCCGTGTTGCACAGGTCACACTAGCACGTCCTGGAATGTAATATGAATGATCATTTATTAAGATTTTTTGTAATTATCAGATACCTTTTCCAGAGGTGGCTTACTGACAATTTTTTACATGGTCATCATGAATGAAAGATGAATAAGAGTACAGTGAAAATAATTATTTCGATTATAGCCACCTGTGTGTGTGTGTGTGTGTGTGTGTGTGTGTGTGTGTGTGTGTCTGTGTGCTTTGTTTTGTTTCCCTTCTTTTTAGTGATTAAAATTCCGAAGGTTCGCAAGAAAGATGCATTGGGCTGAAAGTTACTGTAGCCTGAAGCGAGGCGGGTCCTCGGGGGAAATTATAAGTTATTTACAGTTTGGGTAAAGTTAGGTGTCCTGTGGGGGAGGACCTGCCTGAAGGGTTTGTTTATATTATTCAGAGACGCTTGGCTTATCCTGACGGAGGTTTGTGCTGAATGGCAGGCTGAGGCGAGGAGAGAGAGAGAGAGAGAGAGAGAGAGAGAGAGAGAGAGAGAGAGAGAGAGAGAGGAGTTGGGCAACCTGTGAATACGAAATGAGATATGTCGCCATGAGGAGGACCCTCTCTCTCTCTCTCTCTCTCTCTCTCTCTCTCTCTCTCTCTCTCTCTCTCTCTCTCTCTCTCTCTCTCTCTCCCTCACACACACACACACACACACACACACACACACACACACACACACACACACACACACACACAGTGTGTTTATGAAGAGAGAGAGAGAGAGAGAGAGAGAGAGAGAGAGAGAGAGAGAGAGAGAGAGAGAGAGAGAGAGAGAGAGAGAGAGAGAATGGCCCGAACAAGCTCAGAACCGGAGGTACAGTGAAACAGACTGACACACAGGGCAAAGGTTGGTTGGCAGACTTGGGGAGGAGGAGGAGATGTGTGACGTGGTATACCTCTGGCGGCGGGGCCGGACTGAGGAGATCTCATGGCAAGATGTTTTTTCCCAGGCAAAAAAAAAAAAAGGTAAAAAATTTAGCCCAAACGTTTAAATGAGGTCATTATGTTGTTGATGACGCACCCTTCACGCAAGGTGAACACGCAGGCGGATTCCCCGGTCGCGTGGAGGTACACTGCTAGAAAAAGAGATTTGACCGATGCTAAGGTGCCGAGATGAAAGATTATAATTGGAGTTGCTCCTCTGTACGTGTCATGAGTTTTATACGGTAGGAACCACAAGCGATGAGTTATGGTTGAGAGGTTGTGTGGTACGGGTGGACAAGAAGGGATGGGAGTCAAACGGGACTGTAGAAATAATTCTATTGAACACAGTAGAAGAGTCTTTGCAGCTCAAGCCAATTTAGTGCCACTGTGTGTGTGTGTGCTCTCTCTCTCAGTAAACACGACCTGTTTGAGCCTGGATTCCTGGTACTGTGGTCTGTGGTCTGTAGTTTACATAAGCAGGGTTCAGTTTATCGTGATGTGGCTTCGTCTGGGTAAAGCAGACTGTTGTTGTGTTCACCATCGAGAGACTGATTGAGACTTCAGTCTTTCGTCATTGTGACTTACACGAGTTGGAAAAGTAATCTTTACGTCCGTAGCTGGTGTGAATGGAACCGTTGGTCGTCATTAACGGGTCAGCTGAGTATGTAAAGTGAAAAAAGTAAGAAGTAATTGTCAGTGGAGAACGTGCATTTTTCATCCCAACACACCGGCCATTGGTTGAGGTGGTGTGTGTGGGTCGGATGGTCGAAGGATGGATTATACCAGTTCCATTCAATGAAACTGAAACTAGATTGATGATATATATATATATATATATATATATATATATATATATATATATATATATATATATATATATATATATATATATATATATATTCCCTGGGGATAGGGAGAAAGAATACTTCCCACGTATTCCCTGCGTGTCGTAGAAGGCGACTAAAAGGGGAGGGAGCGGGGGGCTGGAAATCCTCCCCTCTCGTTTTTTTTTTAATTTTCCAAAAGAGGGAACAGAGAATTGCGCCAGGTGAGGGTATTCCCTCAAAGGCCCAGTCCTCTGTTCTTAACGCTACCTCGCTAATGCGGGAAATGGCGAATAGTTTGAAAGAAATATATATATATACTACGGGTCGGATTCGAACCCTGGAGGGGTCGTCCCGCCAGAGACCCGTGGTACGTCTATCTGTAAATAAATTGGAATGCTGGTCATCAACATATGAAACTTTTCAATTAGAGAAAAAGAAAGATAGAATCTTACCAATTTTTTTCTCGGCCATCATGATCTTGTTCATCTTAATAATCTAGAACGAGAGAGAGAGAGAGAGAGAGAGAGAGAGAGAGAGAGAGAGAGAGAGAGAGAGAGAGAGAGAGAGAGAGAGTCCTCAATTCATGGGTCTTTGGTTTCCAAAGTCTGGCTTCCGGCTCTCTCCGTCCCTCGAGCTGCACAGCGAGTCAACTGACTCCGTCTTCTTCTTTCATGGGATTCGATCCTCCTTCATCAGAGGTCGACCCCATTCACACACGATCAGGCACATCCAGGTGGAATCCCGCCTCACAAATTGGATGGCAAACCTCTCGGGAAGTTCTTGATGAAAACAGAGATAAAATTATGAGTTTTGGGGTCATCTGGATGAGAGGGGGCTTGCCAGTGGGACTAGTAACGAAAGGGTCTGAAGATTGAGTCTGTGTGTGTGTGTGTGTGTGTGTGTGTGTGTGTGTGTGTGTGTGTGTGTGTGTGTGTGTGTGAGGCATAACTGTAAAGTATCGTGTACTTTAGTTAGGATGATATGGTGCACTTGGGAACTTTTCGTGTTTCATTTTACCCGTGGACTCATAGGAATATATTTCTTTCTTTTCTTTTAAACTATCCGCCATTTCCCGCATTAGCGAGGTAGCGTTAAGAACAGAGGACTGGGCCTTTGTGGAATATCCTCACCTGGCCCCCCTCTGTTCCTTCTTTTGGAAAATTAGAAAAAAGAAAAAAAAAACGAGAGGGGAGGATTTCCAGCTTCCCGCTCCCTTCCCTTTTAGTCGCCTTCTACGACACGCAGGGAATACGTGGGAAGTATTCTTCATCCCCTATATATATATATATATATATATATATATATATATATATATATATATATATATATATATATATATATTTTTTTTTTTTTTTTTTTTGTCGCTGTCTCCCGCGTTTGCGAGGTAGCGCAGGGAAACAGACGAAAGAAATGGCCCAACCCACCCCCATACACATGTATATACATACGTCCACACACGCAAATATACATACCTACACAGCTTTCCATGGTTTACCCCAGACGCTTCACATGCCCTGATTCAATCCACTGACAGCACGTCAACCCCGGTATACCACATCGATCCAATTCACTCTATTCCTTGCCCTCCTTTCACCCTCCTGCATGTTCTGGCCCCGATCACACAAAATCTTTTTCACTCCATCTTTCCACCTCCAATTTGGTCTCCCACTTCTCCTCGTTCCCTCCACCTCCGACACATATATCCTCTTGGTCAATCTTTCCTCACTCATTCTCTCCATGTGCCCAAACCATTTCAAAACACCCTCTTCTGCTCTCTCAACCACGCTCTTTTTATTTCCACACATCTCTCTTACCCTTACGTTACTTACTCGATCAAACCACCTCACACCACACATTGTCCTCAAACATCTCATTTCCAGCACATCCATCCTCCTGCGCACAACTCTATCCATAGCCCACGCCTCGCAACCATACAACATTGTTGGAACCACTATTCCTTCAAACATACCCATTTTTGCTTTCCGAGATAATGTTCTCGACTTCCACACATTCTTCAAGGCTCTCAGGATTTTCGCCCCCTCCCCCACCCTATGATCCACTTCCGCTTCCATGGTTCCATCCGCTGCCAGATCCACTCCCAGATATCTAAAACACTTTACTTCCTCCAGTTTTTCTCCATTCAAACTTACCTCCCAATTGACTTGACCCTCAACCCTACTATACCTAATAACCTTGCTCTTATTCACTTTACTCTTAACTTTCTTCTTTCACACACTTTACCAAACTCAGTCACCAGCGTCTGCAGTTTCTCACATGAATCAGCCACCAGCGCTGTATCATCAGCGAACAACAACTGACTCACTTCCCAAGCTCTCTCATCCCCAACAGACTTCATACTTGCCCCTCTTTCCAAAACTCTTGCATTTACCTCCCTAACAATCCCATCCATAAACAAATTAAACAACCATGGAGACATCACACACCCCTGCCGCAAACCTACATACATATATACATGAGTCCACGGGGGAAATGAAACACGGTATGTTCCCAATTGCACTTTCGTGTAATAATCACATCATCAGGGGGGACACAAGAGAGAAATATAACAGTCAGTTGATATACAACGAAGAGACCTAACTAGGACGCCATTTGGTAAACATGTACTTGTCCAGGACAGACAACGAGCGTATTATAAACTTGTTATTTGGACAAGAAGGTAAATTGTTTACAAATTTCATCAACAATAAAGTTATCCAATTTGTACAGACCTTCACTAATATGAGGTTATAATTCTTTGTGTATTTAATGATAGAAGATTCAGTGATATTTCTCGTGATATTTGAGTTAGTTAATAACTGAGATGGCATTACTCCAGTTAGTACAATGATCATAGTTTTTATCGGATTAAACTAGGCATTTGATTCTTTTCCTGTTCTTATACTATATTTGTGTTGCTTAAGTCTAACAGAAACTTCCTTACCAATCTGCCCAACATAAAACTTATCACATTTTCTACATGGCACTTTATAGATGCACCCAGGAGAATTTTCTGTTGAGTTCCTGATTAAGATGTTCCTTATAGTATTATTGTTGCTGAAGGCAACATGGGAAGTAAGGTAAAATTATTATTAAAAGGGAGAACTAAAAGATTCTTGGTGTCGATGGGAAGTTTGGGCTCAACTCCATAAAAATTATTTCTTTGCTAACTTAAGGATTTATCAAAGAAAGATCTAGGGTACTTTAACTTAGATCCAGTTGAATATATCTTCTCAAACTCATCTTCAATAAACTCTGGACTGCATATATGTAATGACCTAAGGAACACACACACACACACACACACACACACACACACACACACACACACACATATATATATATATATATATATATATATATATATATATATATATATATATATAAGTGAAGGGATGAGTGTCATAGTTCAGGTTCACTCTAAATTCTAACTTTTATATGGAGATTTCCTTCATGCATTTTAGTTCTGCAAGGTATTTCTTCTGGCTGTTTTCTGTACGGCGCACACGTGTTGCTGGAGGGTTGGTAGAGAGGAACCTTTGCTTTGCCGTCCTTTGCTGCTTTTAGAGGGAACTTCATTTTCGTTGTGTTGAAGCCAGACCACCTCGCTTGAACCCTGGGGTTTGTGTATCTTCTGAATTCACCCTCTCTCTCTTCTCTCTCTCTCTCTCTCTCTCTCTCTCTCTCTCTCTCTCTCTCTCTCTCTCTCTCTCTCTCTCTCTCTCTCTAAGTAATTAGAGCAGCCATTGTCCCCTAACGACCCAGAACACCCCATCACCACCAACTCGTCAGGCTGTCCACCCCCCCCCCCCCCTCTCTCTCTCTCTCTCTCTCTCTCTCTCTCTCTCTCTCTCTCTCTCTCTCTCTCTCTCTCTCTCTCTCTCTCACAAGTAATTAGGGGAAACCATTGCCATAACGACCCAGCCTTCCCACACTTCTTTGTTTAAGTGGTGTGTTGCGAGTGTTTCTGATGGTCCCGAGTGTTGCTTGTTGTGGAGACGTGGTTGTTCCTGGGTGTTGGTTTATGGGGAGATATAGATGTTGTGGATGTTGATGATGAGTATGGAGACTTGGATGTTGTGAATGTCGAATGGTATGGAGACGTGGATGTTGTGAATG
>NC_092225.1:51434478-51466978 GCF_036320965.1 Panulirus ornatus
CCCCGGAATGGAACGGTTCATCATTGAAAATAGTGGTAGATGGCAATTCTCCTCCGTGGTGACGTAGGCAGTGCTAGGCTACGCGATTGGGCAGAGCCCCCTGACGTCACTGGGATAGTGGCGCTTAATAAGTCTGCTTGTTTCCTCTCGGCTTATGAAGCCGAGAAATGGAATATGTCAAGAAAAATGCCTTTCAACCTTATCTGGTCTGGTATGTTACACAGACGTGGGTCTGTTTCTCTCCTTCCTTCTGCAAACCAATTTTTACAAGTGCCAGTGTGACTGTTAGGTTTGGTCACGTGAGTTTTTGTTTGAATATAACGTCGCAGACTTCAGCCATTGAGAGCTTGTGGTGGATCCCTCCATCACCAAACTTGTACACTAGAGATTTGCTGAGAATCGTTTCGGTGTGATGGAAAATCCGAAGCTTTAAACTCAGAACCGGTATTGTTTATTATATTTTTTCCCCCTTTCTCCCTCAATACGTTAAAAGCGAAAACACGCTCAAATAATTGCATCGTGGGAGGAAATGACACGTATAAATTTGTGTGTGTGTGTGTGTGTGCGCGAATTTAACCCAAGGTAATAATAGCGATGTAAACAACGTTTGGATCCATCCCTACTAAAGACGTTATGTCAATATTTTCCTGAATATCAGCTGAATATCAGATATAAAATATGTTATCAGAAGATGTGAATAAATGATTACAAATACAGTGGAATTCAAAGGGTCTCATACAGCAACAGACCACTGGGTCCGGTCTTTTCGAGGTGTTTGTGATAGTGGAAGATATCAAGAAACAGATTAGTGTGGTAAAAGTAGATAGTGGTCATTTAAATAGTTTCAAACTGTTCATGTGAATAAATGACTCGCAAATAGTGTTAGTGGAGGACATTGAAGCGAAATATTTATCTGGTCTATTCAGTAGTACTGCTTGCAGTCACTCTCATCTCAACGGTCAACAACCCGTTCAAGAAAAAGTACAATCACGATCAGTTCGTTTAATGCGAGTGGGTGTGTTGTAAGCAAGTTGACCTGGTAACACTGCAGGGAGAAGAGTTATCATGTCTGTATTTTATGATCAAATAAACGAAACGTAGTAGTGTGCACAAAAAATATGATTACGTTTTGACACATTTAAACACAGATAATGTATTAATTTATGGAAGAGCAACTTCTTTATTACGACATGAATATAATGATTACGAACACTGGAACAAAAGCATAATATGGGCACTTCATCGCAGCCACTCTTCTGAATGACGGTTGGAATAGACCCTGGCTAGTTTTGTTATTGTTGTAATGATTGTTGTTGCTCTCGATATTGTGATTTTAGTCGTCCCATGTTTCAAGCAGCAAGTTAATGATTATTTTCCTACGACATGTAGCGAGAGAGAGAGAGAGTCTTCACGCCTGCTGTCACGACCTTGATACAGATCTTATCGTCATCGCACACGTCATCATGGAAAGTATGGCTCATCACCAGATGATAACTTTTAAAAAACCAGATTGTTGGCGTGAAGAGAAGTGAAGCCTTAACTGCTTACATTGTACAAGAAGTGCGTATAACCCAGGCTACAGTAAGGAAGTGGTGGAGGAAGTGGCAGAATAACGGTAATGTATGATCTACCGAGGAGAAACTACATTTGAAGACGACCGAAGGACATTTTTTTTCTCTCATATTAACTGAGAAGACACGGGCAACTGAGGCCCTAGTTAAGGCCATCTCATTAACGCTAGTTATATATATCCTAGCCTGAGCCAGGTACCTATTCTATCGACCAACACCTGAGGGTGGATGAACAGCTGGGTCGACTGTAGAGCGACTGCCGCAACCAGGATTCGAACCTACGCAAACAGTCGATGGATACTCCAGTTACCAACGCTGTTGTCATCAGAGAACATCTTAATCTACAGGTATCGCGTCATGCAGTCCGTCGACGTGTGAATGGTGGTGGCATTTACCACAGGATCCATGCGAAATAAGGAGCCACAGTCAACCTCGCTGTTAATCGAGGGAATGACGCGCCCTCTAACCCAATCCACATCTCAAACGAAGTTGCCAGAAGCTGCCACGTAACGGTCAGCGTGTGGTCGTGGATACGTCTGTTTGGTGTTCGTCAACTCGACGCCATAGATGGTCGTGTCGACGTAGGAAAATGTCTGGAAATACTGGAGGTGATGATGTCCATAGTTCCAGCTATGAATGTTACAGACTTTATTAATATTTCTTAAACGAGTTTGACTTGCCTAATATTGGAGTTATATTTGAATTGAATATATAAAGGATTTTATTGTCTTGCTCCCTGTCATTTGCCTAGATTAACATATCTATGTTTACATATCGATCTGGTTGTATCAATCTAATTTCATCATAAAAACCCCAAAGCTTTATTTTTTTTCAAGGATAATTGTTATATGTCTATATGCGAGTATTATCCGACAATGGTTCACAGATCAAAGGAACATTGATCTGCTGGAATAACCTAGCGAAGGTCGTGATATAAGTCCAGTCAAGAAAGAACAACACACCAACTTCTCCAACACACTGAGGAAGACTGGAAGTTATCAGAACAAATGATCCAAGTTGTATGTATACCGCGGTGGCTTCAGTCCCGGATCGCCATACGAGAAGTCATGGAAAACGAGGTGGTTGGACCAGGTACTAACGGGGAATTGTGATAGCCAACCTGTTGCTCTGTTGTGTTGTTATCCAGGTCACATTTGGATTTGAGAATATATCGTTTGTGTGTATTTTAGGATATGTTTCTTCTTTTCATATGGTTATCAGTAAATACAGTTGTATCTAACAAGTGGTTCTTTACCTAGTGAGCAATAAACCATTTATTGAAAGTGGTGGTGGTTGGACGGGAATGAATTCGAAATTCTGGCAGAGGGAATTGTTCATAATTCGAAACTGGATGAGAACTGAGAGATATAGAATGATCTTTGCGTCTTGGTTCCCATCCTCGCTCCATAGTGATTAAGTTTAATGAAAATTAAACGGAAATTGGTAAGGAGTGGGACGGGGAGGTGTGTGTGTGTGTGTGTGTGTGTTTGGTTGGGGGTCGGGTTCACGGAAGAGGGTCCAGTAGGAAGGAAGTACGGACGAAAAAAGTGATACTTGACATTGACACCAGTATTGAAGCACAAAAATGATTAACACCAGCATTGAAACATAACTTACTGCAACGTTTTTCTACCCTGATAAATGCTGCCATTCACAGTTAATGGAAATCACCGAAGATTTCTCTTACCGGTCATCAAGCACACCTGCTTCACTGTCTCCCCCCCCCTCACACACACACACACACACACACACACACACACACTTTCCACTATCCCCCCCCCCCTCTGCAGCCTCCCATACCCTAGGGTGATAATTGTGTACATTCGCTGCTTTCAACTTGATACAAGAGACCAAAGTTATCTACAGCAACAACGACAATAATAACAAAACAGTAGCCAGTGTTCATTTCAACCGTCATTCATACGTGTGGTTGTGACGCCATGCTTCTTATATTGTGGTTAGGTTCCAAGGATCGTAATTATTATATGTCTAAGTACAAGTAATTACTCTTCCACAACATAGTTAACATATTGTCTATGCTCGAATGTGTCATACGTATCATAGCATTCTTACAGCGCCCTACTACAACAGGTTTCGTTTATTGTTTGTGAAATACACACGTAGTAACCCTCCTCCTCCATGCAGTGTTACCAGATCTCTCTCCTGACAACACACCCACGTGCATTAACAGAACTCCTGATCTTGACTCTACGTCGCCCCGTTCGAGGTGACGCGTTGACTCGAGTTTGTGTCTACAACTGAGACTGAAGTCAGACGGATGATTCATTAACATGAGTCTAAAGTTACCACTGAATAAAGGTGATCTGGGCAGCCATCTGCAGCAGGTGCCAGCTGCTGCCATCTACAAGAGAAGGATCTGGACATTGGTGATGAAAGTCAATGACGATTTTAGAACCTGAAAATTAAGTGTTCTTGTATGTGTGTGTGTGTGTGTGTGTGTGTGTGTTTGTGTGTGTGTGTGTGTGTGTGTTTGTGTGTGATTACTAAATGTGTGTTACTGGGGGAGGTCATTACACCCATGTTGCCCCGTCTGGTGTACAGTTGCCCAAAGTAGTGATGTCTTTGCAAAATGTTTCGAACAAAAAAAGGCCGTACCTGGCAACTACTTCCACCACTCGTGTCCCCAGGTCGTTTTTGTCTTTGCAGAGCTTCTCTTAATAATAAAAAGCAATTCTTCAGCCCATATTTTAAGTTTCATTCGATTTAGAGACATGAATGTATTTGGTAGCCACTAATAAGTGTTAAATAATTCACTTCCTCTGGCGACTCGAGGTGGATGTGCTAGCAGACGCTGCCTCCTGTTGATGCCACATTGCCGAAACTTGTATAACCTTAGAGTTACAGAGTGACCCGCTCATTTTAGATGCTTCCAAAAACACTAGCAAAATGTTACGTTACTCTGGAAACAAAATATAAACTTATAGATTTGCTGTGACTGAGCTGGAGCTGAGTGGGTATGGAGTGAGAGGGTGGGCAGGAGGTGGACTAGAGAGAGTTGCCATATCAGCCACGATTAATATCAGTTGGTCAGCTGTAATTGCTAAATAAAACAATACATTGGTTCATAGTATCCTAAACTACTACGCAACGTCTTTGCTATTCATTTAACGTCTTATTGTTTCTGTTATGCAACGTTATGACGTGTGTAAATAACTCATATTTTTCCAATATGGCGGCAAGACCTACTTGTGGGGGGAGACTGCCCAATCCTCCACTCCACCCCCCCCCCCCTCACACACACGCACACACACACACACCACGACCTTGAAAACTGTCAAATGACCATTTATTTACACCCAGTGTGTGTTGAAGCTTACCCGGAAAAACATTAATTTGGTCTGTATTCCACCACTCGCCTCCCTCCCGTAGCAGCTATCCTTTGTTCAACCTGGGTAAGCGCGCGTCGCCCACCTTACGCTTTCTTCCTTTCTCTGGAAATTAATTCATTGTATTATTATTATTATTATTATTATTATTGGCCAGTGTTTTAGCCTCCTCTAACATATTTTACTTGACTGAGTTGGTTTGGCAACGTTGCCACAAGATTTTTCCACATATCTTTGCCTCTCTCAAGATTTCCCTCATGTCAAAGGCGTGCCGTAATAAGTTTTCCTTGTTTTTCACAATCTTATAATCCCATTTCCAGGACATATATTAATCATAGAGGGATTATTCATAACGCGTAATGATCACTAATATTAAAAACCTGGCATACCACCCGACGCACGCTCTCCCTATGAGCGATAGATTTCTTTTCATAATGCTTCGTTTCCTAATATTTCAGTCTTTAAAATGCGAACTAGTTTGCTTGGTGATTAAGGCTATCGTCTTCACTGAAACAATAACTAATATATATTTGATGTATCAATATAAGGCTATCGTCTTCACTGAAACAATAACTAATATATATTTGATGTATCAATATAAGGCTATCGTCTTCACTGAAACAATAACTAATATATATTTGATGTATCAATTAATTGTCCTTCGACTGATAAACTACAAGGAGAAATACGTCTAGTTTGGTTAGATGCCAGATATCGCCACGGAGCGAAATTCGTTGGATTTTGTGACCACTACTTGGGGAAACTTTACACACACACACACACACACACACCTAAGCCATGTTCATGAACCAGCCCCAAGAGAAGGATGAACTCCTAGGCTGGTTGTGAGCCGACTACTACACCTCGGATTTGCACCCTTGAGTGTCCGACTCCGAGCGGGCTCGTCCTCACTAATGGTCATTAACGCTAACCACTACAAGACAAAGAGAAGTATATATATATATATATATATATATATATATATATATATATATATATATATATATATATATATATGTGTGTGTGTGTGTGTGTGTGTGTGTGTGCAAGAGGTGAAAAAAAGGGCAAATGAGAGTTGGGGTGAGAGAGTATCATTAAATTTTAGGGAGAATAAAAAGATGTTCTGGAAGGAGGTAAATAAAGTGCGTAAGACAAGGGAGCAAATGGGAACTTCAGTGAAGGGCGCAAATGGGGAGGTGATAACAAGTAGTGGTGATGTGAGGAGATGGAGTGAGTATTTTGAAGGTTTGTTTAATGTGTTTGATGATAGAGTGGCAGATATAGGGTGTTTTGGTCGAGGTGGTGTGCAAAGTGCGAGGGTTAGGGAAAATGATTTGGTAAACAGAGAAGAGGTAGTAAAAGCTTTGCGGAAGATGAAAGCCGGCAAGGCAGCAGGTTTGGATGGTATTGCAGTGGAATTTATTAAAAAAGGGGGTGACTGTATTGTTGACTGGTTGGTAAGGTTATTTAATGTATGTATGACTCATGGTGAGGTGCCTGAGGATTGGCGGAATGCGTGCATAGTGCCATTGTACAAAGGCAAAGGGGATAAGAGTGAGTGCTCAAATTACAGAGGTATAAGTTTGTTGAGTATTCCTGGTAAATTATATGGGAGGGTATTGATTGAGAGGGTGAAGGCATGTACAGAGCATCAGATTGGGGAAGAGCAGTGTGGTTTCAGAAGTGGTAGAGGATGTGTGGATCAGGTGTTTGCTTTGAAGAATGTATGTGAGAAATAATTAGAAAAGCAAATGGATTTGTATGTAGCATTTTATGGATCTGGAGAAGGCATATGATAGAGTTGATAGAGATGCTCTGTGGAAGGTATTAAGAATATATGGTGTGGGAGGCAAGTTGTTAGAAGCAGTGAAAAGTTTTTATCGAGGATGTAAGGCATGTGTACGTGTAGGAAGAGAGGAAAGTGATTGGTTCTCAGTGAATGTAGGTTTGCGGCAGGGGTGTGTGATGTCTCCATGGTTGTTTAATTTGTTTATGGATGGGGTTGTTAGGGAGGTGAATGCAAGAGTTTTGGAAAGAGGGGCAAGGATGAAGTCTGTTGGGGATGAGAGAGCTTGGGAAGTGAGTCAGTTGCTGTTCGCTGATGATACAGCGCTGGTGGCTGATTCATGTGAGAAACTGCAGAAGCTGGTGACTGAGTTTGGTAAAGTGTGTGAAAGAAGAAAGTTAAGAGTAAATGTGAATAAGAGCAAGGTTATTAGGTACAGTAGGGTTGAGGGTCAAGTCAATTGGGAGGTGAGTTTGAATGGAGAAAAACTGGAGGAAGTGAAGTGTTTTAGATATCTGGGAGTGGATCTGGCAGCGGATGGAACCATGGAAGCGGAAGTGGATCATAGGGTGGGGGAGGGGGCGAAAATTCTGGGAGCCTTGAAGAATGTGTGGAAGTCGAGAACATTATCTCGGAAAGCAAAAATGGGTATGTTTGAAGGAATAGTGGTTCCAACAATGTTGTATGGTTGCGAGGCGTGGAGTATGGATAGAGTTGTGCGCAGGAGGATGGATGTGCTGGAAATGAGATGTTTGAGGACAATGTGTGGTGTGAGGTGGTTTGATCGAGTAAGTAACGTAAGGGTAAGAGAGATGTGTGGAAATAAAAAGAGCGTGGTTGAGAGAGCAGAAGAGGGTGTTTTGAAGTGGTTTGGTCACATGGAGAGAATGAGTGAGGAAAGATTGACCAAGAGGATATATGTGTCGGAGGTGGAGGGAACGAGGAGAAGAGGGAGACCAAATTGGAGGTGGAAAGATGGAGTGAAAAAGATTTTGTGTGATCGGGGCCTGAACATGCAGGAGGGTGAAAGGAGGGCAAGGAATAGAGTGAATTGGAGCGATGTGGTATACCGGGGTTGACGTGCTGTCAGTGGATTGAATCAAGGCATGTGAAGCGTCTGGGGTAAACCATGGAAAGCTGTGTAGGTATGTATATTTGCGTGTGTGGACGTATGTATATACATGTGTATGGGGGTGGGTTGGGCCATTTCTTTCGTCTGTTTCCTTGCGCTACCTCGGAAACGCGGGAGACAGCGACAAAGCAAAAAAAAAAAAAAAAAAATATATGTAGATAGATAGATATATGGTGGAAAGGATCACAATTTTGCGCGTAATCAAGTATATTCTTGAGTCCACGGGGAAAATGAAAGACGAGAAGTTCCCAAGTGCACTTTCTTGTAGTAATCACACACACTCACGGATATGGTGCATATGAACGCGCACATTTCATAGAATCCGAAATTTCCTTCCAACAGCAAGGATTCGAACCTGGACAGTTTGCGTGGTAGCTGGGAAGGGTAACCCCTTGGGTGTGATCGCCCTGGGTTCGAATCCTTGCTGTTGTAGGGATGTATATATATGACCCTTAACCATACCCTTGAGAGCCAGTGAACGACATTATACTGCGTTCAAGGGTTTAATGTCTAATTAGCCATTGTCTGTGGACCATCCTCATACTTATATTGCGATTAATTGCCTTCCACGAAACGTAATTAGCCTTATGCAAATTACCGTAATTAACAAGCTGTATTGTCCTAACGCTGGAATTGCTCGTACCATAATCCTGTTGTGGACAGTAATTCAGCTAAACTAATTAACTCCATAATGCATGAATTTTTTTTTTTTCTCACTCGTTTAACGATCACACGTCGCATTTCTTATCGTCCGGATGTGTAGTGTTAATGGCCCAGTCATGACGCTACGAGTTGATGGTCTGGCTTGGCTTTAACGTGACAGTGGCTCAACACTGGGAAAGACTTTGGAAGGTGGTACCATTGTGAAGACAGACGCTGATGGCTACCACTGAGAAAAGAAAAATAATGGTCCATACATTAAGTAGATATGTTTGAATCGGTTAGAAGACAGTTCTCTGTTCCATGAAGAAGACAATGGTTTGTTCCATGAAGAAGACAATGGTCTGTTCCATGAAGAAGACAGTGGTATGCTCCATGAAGATATGGTCTGTACCATTAAGAAGACAATGTGTACCATTAAGACAGTGGTCTGAACCATTAAGACATTTACCAGGAAGACAATGGTCTGTTCCATGAAGAAGACTGGTCTGTTCCATGGAGAAGACAATGGTCTATTCCATGAAAACAATGGTCTGTTCCATGAAGAAGACAATGGTCTGTACCATTAAGAGGACAATGGCCTGTTCCATTGAGAAGACAGTGGTTTATGCCATTAATAAGACGGTGGTCTTTACCATTAAGAAGACATTAAGAACTCGATGGTTTTATGCTATGGGTTGGCTCATCTCTCCTGCTTGACCAAACAGCTGAAAATACCATTATTAGCCATTCCCTTCATGACATTATAGGCGATAATTCCACGATTTACTGAACATTGTGTCTGAAAATAATATCTCAAACACCGATGCATTTTATAACAAGACGACCGGCCATTACGCTCGCGTTGCACCCACCCCAGTGAGACGCTGAACACTTGCTGTTCCGTTGGCCAGCACTCTCCCCACACAGACACGCTGTTCCGTTGGCCAGCACTCTCCCCACACAGACACGCTGTTCCGTTGGCCAGCACTCTCCCCACACAGACACGCTGTTCCGTTGGCCAGCACTCTTCCAACACAGACACGCTGTTCCGTTGGCCAGCACTCTCCCCCACACAGACACGCTGTTCCGTTGGCCAGTACTCACCCCACATAGACAAGCTGTTCCGTTGGCCAGCCTGTGGTCCCGCCTGCTGTGAGGCCTGAGCACTGTGGAAGCCACATGGGAAGGTAAGATAAGGTGTCTACTGACGATTTTCTGAGAGTCCTGGTGTTGACCCCATCGTCGGGGAGCTCCCACGGCTCAAGGTAACACCGTAATATATATATATATATATATATATATATATATATATATATATATATATATATATATATATATATTTTTTTTTTCTTTTTTTTTTTTTGCTTTGTCGCTGTCTCCCGCGTTTGCGAGGTAGCGCAATGAAACAGACAAAAGAAATGGCCCAACCCACCCCCATACACATGTATATACATACGTCCACACACGCAAATATACATACCTACACAGCTTTCCATGGTTTACCCCAGACGCTTCACATGCCCCGATTCAATCCACTGACAGCACGTCAACCCCGGTATACCACATCGCTCCAATTCACTCTATTCCTTGCCCTCCTTTCACCCTCCTGCATGTTCAGGCCCCGATCACACAAAATCTTTTTCACTCCATCTTTCCACCTCCAATTTGGTCTCCCTCTTCTCCTCGTTCCCTCCACCTCCGACACATATATTCTCTTGGTCAATCTTTCCTCACTCATTCTCGCCATGTGCCCGAACCATTTCAAAACACCCTCTTCTGCTCTCTCAACCACGCTCTTTTTATTTCCACACATCTCTCTTACCCTTACGTTACTTACTCGATGAAACCACCTCACACCACACATTGTCCTCAAACATCTCATTTCCAGCACATCCATCCTCCTGCGCACAACTCTATCCATAGCCCACGCCTCGCAACCATACAACATTATTGGAACCACTATTCCTTCAAACATACCCATTTTTGCTTTCCGAGATAATGTTCTCGACTTCCACACATTCTTCAAGGCTCCCAGAATTTTCGCCCCCTCCCCCACCCTATGATCCACTTCCGCTTCCATGGTTCCATCCGCTGCCAGATCCACTCCCAGATATCTAAAACACTTCACTTCCTCCAGTTTTTCTCCATTCAAACTCACCTCCCAATTGACTTGACCCTCAACCCTACTGTACCTAATAACCTTGCTCTTATTCACATTTACTCTTAACTTTCTTCTTTCACACACTTTACCAAACTCAGTCACCAGCTTCTGCAGTTTCTCACATGAATCAGCCACCAGCGCTGTATCATCAGCGAACAACAACTGACTCACTTCCCAAGCTCTGTCATCCCCAACAGACTTCATACTTGCCCCTCTTTCCAAAACTCTTGCATTCACCTCCCTAACAACCCCATCCATAAACAAATTAAACAACCATGGAGACATCACACACCCCTGCCGCAAACCTACATTCACTGAGAACCAATCACTTTCCTCTCTTCCTACACGTACACATGCCTTACATCCTCGATAAAAACTTTTCACTGCTTCTAACAACTTGCCTCCCACACCATATATTCTTAATACCTTCCACAGAGCATCTCTATCAACTCTATCATATGCCCTCTCCAGATCCATAAATGCTACATACAAATCCATTTGCTTTTCTAAGTATTTCTCACATATATTCTTCAAAGCAAACACCTGATCCACACATCCTCTCTCTCTCTCTCTCTCTCTCTCTCTCTCTCTCTCTCTCTCTCTCTATATATATATATATATATATATATATATATATATATATATATATATATATATTCTTTTTTTTTGCTTTGTCGCTGTCTCCCGCGTTTGCGAGGTAGCGCAAGGAAACAGACGAAATAAATGGCCCAACCCAGGCCCATACACATGTATATACATACGTCCACACACGCAAATATACATACCTGCACAGCTTTCCATGGTTTACCCCAGACGCTTCACATGCCCTGATTCAATCCACTGACAGCACGTCAACCCCGGTATACCACATCGATCCAATTCACTCTATTCCTTGCCCTCCTTTCACCCTCCTGCATGTTCAGGCCCCGATCACACAAAATCTTTTTCACTCCATCTTTCCACCTCCAATTTGGTCTCCCACTTCTCCTCGTTCCCTCCACCTCCGACACATATATCCTCTTGGTCAATCTTTCCTCACTCATTCTCTCTATGTGCCCAAACCATTTCAAAACACCCTCTTCTGCTCTCTCAACCACGCTCTTTTTATTTCCACACATCTCTCTTACCCTTACGTTACTTACTCGATCAAACCACCTCACTCCACACATTGTCCTCAAACATCTCATTTCCAGCACATCCATCCTCCTGCTCACAACTCTATCCATAGCCCACGCCTCGCAACCATACAACATTGTTGGAACCACTATTCCTTCAAACATACCCATTTTTGTTTTCCGATATAATGTTCTCGACTTCCACACATTATTCAAGACTCCCAGGATTTTCGCCCCCTCCCCCACCCTATGATCCACTTCCGCTTCCATGGTTCCATCCGCTGCCAGATCCACTCCCAGATATCTAAAACACTTTACTTCCTCCAGTTTTTCTCCATTCAAACTTACCTCCCAATTGACTTGACCCTCAACCCTACTGTACCTAATAACCTTGCTCTTATTCACATTTACTCTTAACTTTCTTCTTTCACACACTTTACCAAACTCAGTCACCAGCTTCTGCAGTTTCTCACATGAATCAGCCACCAGCGCTGTATCATCAGCGAACAACTGACTCACTTCCCAAGCTCTCTCATCCCCAACAGACTTCATACTTGCCCCTCTTTCCAAAACTCTTGCATTCACCTCCCTAACAACCCCATCCATAAACAAATTAAACAACCATGGAGACATCACACACCCCTGCCGCAAACCTACATTCACTGAGAACCAATCACTTTCCTCTCTTCCTAAACGTACACATGCCTTACATCCTCGATAAAAACTTTTCACTGCTTCTAACAACTTGCCTCCCACACCATATATTCTTAATACCTTCCACAGAGCATCTCTATCAACTCTATCATATGGCTTCTCCAGATCCATAAATGCTACATACAAATCCATTTGCTTTTCTAAGTATTTCTCACATACATTCTTCAAAGCAAACACCTGATCCACACATCCTCTACCACTTCTGAAACCACACTGCTCTTCCCCAATCTGATGCTCTGTACATGCCTTCACCCTCTCAATCAATACCCTCCCATATAATTTACCAGGAATACTCAACAAACTTATACCTCTGTAATTTGAGCACTCCTCTTTGCCTTTGTACAATGGCACTATGCACGCATTCCGCCAATCCTCAGGCACCTCACCATGAGTCATACATACATTAAATAACCTTACCAACCAGTCAATAATACAGTCACCCCCTTTTTTTAATAAATTCCACTGCAATACCATCCAAACCTGCTGCCTTGCCGGCTTTCATCTTCCGCAAAGCTTTTACTACCTCGTCTCTGTTTACCAAATCATTTTCCCTAACCCTCTCACTTTGCACACCACCTCGACCAAAACACCACATATCTGCCACTCTATCATCAAACACATTCAACAAACCTTCAAAATACTCACTCCATCTCCTTCTCACATCACCACTACTTGTTATCACCTCCCCATTTGCGCCCTTCACTGAAGTTCCCATTTGCTCCCTTGTCTTACGCACTTTATTCACCTCCTTCCAGAACATCTTTTTATTCTCCCTAAAATTTAATGATACTCTCTCACCCCAACTCTCATTTGCCCACTTTTTCACCTCTTGCACCTTTCTCTTGACCTCCTGTCTCTTTCCTTTATACATCTCCCACTCAATTGTATTTTTTCCCTGCAAAAATCGTCCAAATGCCTCTCTCTTCTCTTTCACTAATAATCTTACTTCTTCATCCCACCACTCACTACCCTTTTCTATATATTTCTTGCACACCTTTCGCCTTCTTGTATGTTTAGGCCCCGGTCACTCAAAATCTTTTTCAATTCATCCATCCACCTCCAATTTGGTCTCCCGCTTCTCCTTGTTCCCTCCGCCTCTGACACATATATCCTCTTTGTCAATCTTTCCTCACTCATTCTCTCCATGTGACCAAACCATTTCTAAACACCCTTTTCTGCTCTCTCAACCACACTCTTTTCATTACCATACATCTCTTACACTTTCATTACTTACTCGATCAAACCACCTCACACCACATATTGTCCTCAAACATCTCATTTCCAATACATCCAACCTCCTCCGCACAACCCTATCGATAGCCCACGCCTCGCAACCATATGAACCTTGTAGGAACCACTATTCTTTCAAACATACCTATTTTTGCTCTCCGATCTAATATTCTTGGGCTGCTGGAGCCTTTTGAATTGAAAATTTAAAGGTCCTGAGTAACACGGACTCTCACAGAAAAGTCATGGTATGATAATGTGTGATATATATATATATATATATATATATATATATATATATATATATATATATATATATATATATATATATATATATATATATATCCCATTCCCATTTTAGAAAGTTAATACAAGGAGGGGAGGATTTCTGGCCCCCCGCTCCCGTCCCCTCTAGTCGCTTTCTACGACACGCGAGGAATACGTGGGAAGTAATCTTTCACCCCTATCCCCAGGGATAATTTCTTTCGTCTGTTTCCTTGCGCTACCTCGCAAACGCGGGAGACAGCGACAAAGTATAAAAAAAAAAAGAAAAAAAAAAAATATATATATATATATATATATATATATATATATATATATATATATATATATATATATGGCCAGAGAGCGTTATTGGATTACGTGTTAATTGACAGGCGCGCGAAAGAGAGACTTTTGGATGTTAATGTGCTGAGAGGTGCAACTGGAGGGATGTCTGATCATTATCTTGTGGAGGCTAAGGTGAAGATTTGTATGGGTTTTCAGAAAAGAAGAGTGAATGTTGGGGTGAAGAGGGTGGTGAGAGTAAGTGAGCTTGGGAAGGAGACTTGTGTGAGGAAGTACCAGGAGAGACTGAGTACAGAATGGAAAAAGGTGAGAACAATGGAAGTGAGGGGAGTGGGGGAGGAATGGGATGTATTTAGGGAATCAGTGATGGATTGCGCAAAAGATGCTTGTGGCATGAGAAGAGTGGGAGGTGGGTTGATTAGAAAGGGTAGTGAGTGGTGGGATGAAGAAGTAAGAGTATTAGTGAAAGAGAAGAGAGAGGCATTTGGACGATTTTTGCAGGGAAAAAATGCAATTGAGTGGGAGATGTATAAAAGAAAGAGACAGGAGGTCAAGAAAAAGGTGCAAAAGGTGAAAAAAAGGGCAAATGAGAGTTGGGGTGAGAGAGTATCATTAAATTTTAGGGAGAAGAATAAAAAGATGTTCTGGAAGGAGGTAAATAAAGTGCGTAAGACAAGGGAGCAAATGGGAACTTCAGTGAAGGGCGCAAATGGGGAGGTGATATGTCGTGGTGATGTGAGAAGGAGATGGAGTGAGTATTTTGAAGGTTTGTTGAATGTGTTTGATGATAGAGTGGCAGATATAGGGTGTTTTGGTCGAGGTGGTGTGCAAAGTGAGAGGGTTAGGGAAAATGATTTGGTAAACAGAGAAGAGGTAGTAAAAGCTTTGCGGAAGATGAAAGCCGGCAAGGCAGCAGGTTTGGATGGTATTGCAGTGGAATTTATTAAAAAGGGGGGTGACTGTATTGTTGACTGGTTGGTAAGGTTATTTAATGTATGTATGACTCATGGTGAGGTGCCTGAGGATTGGCGGAATGCGTGCATAGTGCCATTGTACAAAGGCAAAGGGGATAAGAGTGAGTGCTCAAATTACAGAAGTATAAGTTTGTTGAGTATTCCTGGTAAATTATATGGTAGGATATTGATTGAGAGGGTGAAGGTATGTACAGAGCATCAGATTGGGGAAGAGCAGTGTGGTTTCAGAAGTGGTAGAGGATGTGTGGATCAGGTGTTTGCTTTGAAGAATGTATGTGAGAAATACTTAGAAAAGCAAATGGATTTGTATGTAGCATTTATGGATCTGGAGAAGGCATATGATACAGTTGATAGAGATGCTCTGTGGAAGGTATTAAGAATATATGGTGTGGGAGGCAAGTTGTTAGAAGCAGTGAAAAGTTTTTATCGAGGATGTAAGGCATGTGTACGTGTAGGAAGAGAGGAAAGTGATTGGTTCTCAGTGAATGTAGGTTTGCGGCAGGGGTGTGTGATGTCTCCATGGTTGTTTAATTTGTTTATGGATGGGGTTGTTAGGGAGGTGAATACAAGAGTTTTGGAAAGAGGGGCAAGTATGAAGTCTGTTGGGGATGAGAGAGCTTGGGAAGTGAGTCAGTTGTTGTTCGCTGATGATACAGCGCTGGTGGCTGATTCATGTGAGAAACTGCAGAAGCTGGTGACTGAGTTTGGTAAAGTGTGTGAAAGAAGAAAGTTAAGAGTAAATGTGAATAAGAGCAAGGTTATTAGGTACAGTAGGGTTGAGGGTCAAGTCAATTGGGAGGTGAGTTTGAATGGAGAAAAACTGGAGGAAGTGAAGTGTTTTAGATATCTGGGAGTGGATCTGGCAGCGGATGGAACCATGGAAGCGGAAGTGGATCATAGGGTAGGGGAGGGGGCGAAAATTCTGGGAGCCTTGAAGAATGTGTGGAAGTCGAGAACATTATCTCGGAAAGCAAAAATGGGTATGTTTGAAGGAATAGTGGTTCCAACAATGTTGTATGGTTGCGAGGCGTGGGCTATGGATAGAGTTGTGCGCAGGAGGATGGATGTGCTGGAAATGAGATGTTTGAGGACAATGTGTGGTGTGAGGTGGTTTGATCGAGTAAGTAACGTAAGGGTAAGAGAGATGTGTGGAAATAAAAAGAGCGTGGTTGAGAGAGCAGAAGAGGGTGTTTTGAAATGGTTCGGGCACATGGAGAGAATGAGTGAGGAAAGATTGACCAAGAGGATATATGTGTAGGAGGTGGAGGGAACGAGGAGAAGAGGGAGACCAAATTGGAGGTGGAAAGATGGAGTGAAAAAGATTTTGTGTGATTGGGGCCTGAACATGCAGGAGGGTGAAAGGAGGGCAAGGAATAGAGTGAATTGGATCGATGTGGTATACCGGGGTTGACGTGCTGTCAGTGGATTGAATCAAGGCATGTGAAGCGTCTGGGGTAAACCATGGAAAGCTGTGTAGGTATGTATATTTGCGTGTGTGGACGTATGTATATACATGTGTATGGGGGTGGGTTGGGCCATTTCTTTCGTCTGTTTCCTTGCGCTACCTCGCAAACGCGGGAGACAGCGACAAAGCAAGAAAAAAAAAAAAAAAAAATATATATATATATATATATATATATATATATATATATATATATATATATATATATATATATTATCCCTGGGGATAGGGGATTAAGAATACTTCCCACGTATTCCCTGCGTGTCGTAGAAGGCGACTAAAAGGGGAGGGAGCGGGGGGCTGGAAATCCTCCCCTCTCGTTTTTTTTTTTGATTTTCCAAGGGAAGGAACAGAGGGGGCCAGGTGAGGATATTCCAAAAAAGGCCGAGTCCTCTGTTCTTGGCGCTACCTCGCTAACGCGGGAAATGGCGAATGGTTTGAAAGAAAGAAGAATATATATATATATATATATATATATATATATATATATATATATATATATATATATATATATATGTAAGGGTTGTCGTTGGCTACCCGCCCGCCTGGGGTCGAGCGCGTTAGTTCGAGTCCAAGTTGTGGCTGTCGGTCCACAGCCAACCTAGCTGTTCCTTCGTTAGGGATTTGTCGTTAAACTGGGTTTCTGGTTAAGGCCTGGGTATAGCCTCGATATGGCCTTCATTTGGGCATTCAGTTGCCCGTGCCGTCTCGCCCCAAATAGACTCGCTGAGGTTGTAGTGTGTCGTAAAGTTAATGAACCGTTGGATTCTCTCCCCCCCCCCCCCCCCCCCCCGATACAGGAAGAGTTGCTGAAGTCCCATCTTGTTTTCGTTCTCGTGCAACTACAAAAATGAGTGTAATATGAATTGCTAGTCCACATCTTGGAGCATTTATTCAACTGTCTGGTACATAGATTTAATTTACAGCGGCAACGTATGAAATGTGTTGCTGTGGTGCAACACGACACTGCCACCCGGCATGAAGACACACAGTTGGCGGGATTTGTGGCGCCTGCCAGACGTACGACCACCACCGCACCGCCAGCCGTACGAATTGATATTTGTGACCTTCACCGGCTCTCTGTGACCTTTTACGTGTGATTACTTCATCGGTTAAAGATGGGTATGACCCTAAATGATGCACCCAGCTTAAGTGACAATATGATTATAATTAATAGCTGAAAAATTCTCCAGAATGGGATGCACGAGAGCGGACAAATAGCTGGCATCACTGCGGGTTGGGAGGGGGGGGGGGGGGGGACGAAGAGCTGCAATGTCCTTTCTTTCACACTCGCACTGTGTTGAATTATTTCCTCACCTCCAGCACGTAACACTTATTAGCTCCGAGCGATGCTTGGTATTGCGTTGGTTGGTTGGTGACGCAACGCAGAATTAATTGTCTACTCACTAATTGATAACAGTAAGAGGAAATTTTGTTCGTGTCGCCCCTCGCTCACCGACGCTGCTGTACTGATCCCACGTGAAAAATTGCGGTATTCATTTTGCACCAGTCGTGTGTGTGTGTGTGTGTGTGTGTCCCTCGCGGTAATCATAGAGGATAGAGGTCCCCAAAAATCTATGCGAATTTGCATATGATATGAAGAGATATAGATTTAATCTCGGAGGATTTGTGTATGGCCTGAATATATATATATTTTTTTGGGATGGAAACAGAAGGGGGACAGATAAACAAGTTTTCCAGTCGACAAACTCGGGTCTAATCAAACATGGGTAGATGTTTAGGTCATGGCGGAGGGGGAGACTGTGGTGAGGGAGATGATTCGTCTTCGTTCGTCGTTCTCTTTTTTGGTCAAAGGGGTCGTCGTCCTCCTGGGCCGCCAGCGACCTCCTCAGCGCCTGCCTCGGCGGTTAATTTTGAACGAAGGGTTTGGCGGGAAATCCAAGTGTTATGCTTGTCTCTCAGCAGCTTTTGATAAGAGCTGCCATGTCCCTCACGACAGAGGCTTTGGTGAACGTGGAAATAAATTGATGCCTCAGTAATGGAAGCTCGTGCACTTATATATATATATATATATATATATATATATATATATATATATATATATATATATATATATATATAAACGATTATACAGATAAACTTGGATATTTTGAAGAAATTATTCCGATTCCTTAAGCAAAACAAGGCCCCATTTTCTCTGGTTCTATACACTCCATATATATTAATTTTGCATACGTTTCCTGTAGTTGATAATTTATGTGTAATTACTCACATTTCAACATATGCATCCGTTGTGCAACTGTTAGCGTCGCTGTCTAAGATTCACTTACGGACCCTCGCGGGTTCGAATCCTGGGCGTGGCAGGCGTCCCACGGGCAGGCATTCCCAGATGTTTCTCCTGTCCTTAGGGCTGGTCGTTATATAAGTTCCTGCCGTAGGTTGGGATTTGCCTTTAATCATGGGAATAAAGACGATACATATATACTACGTTAGATGGTCCAACACGTATGTAGAACTCTCCATGTATCACGCGAAGCGAAGTCACACACACACACACACACACACACACACACATTTAAGTGTGGTTATAAGGCAGGTTGGTAGGCCATATATGGTGATGAAAATACTCTTAACAATATGAGGTTTTGATTACAGAGATAACGACTGTGAATCTATCAGTCTCGTAAGGGAGATGAGATCTGAAAGTACT
The DNA here is from genome assembly GCF_036320965.1 of Panulirus ornatus. NCBI lineage: Eukaryota > Metazoa > Arthropoda > Malacostraca > Decapoda > Palinuridae > Panulirus > Panulirus ornatus. The sequence continues at coordinate 51,453,848 of NC_092225.1, forward strand.
GGGTCTTGTGCCCCGTGAGAAATTTCTGTACTGTTTTCTGACGTCAACACCCCCTGGAAGCAGAATACATCATCCATAGTACTCGAGAGAGAGAGAGAGAGAGAGAGAGAGAGAGAGAGAGAGAGAGAGAGAGAGAGAGAGAGAGGAGTCAAGCAGTGCTCGAGATTGATTTCGTTGTAGTCAAGGAAATGGCACGGGTCTAGAAAACATTACTCAGTTTAAAGATAAGATTCTTTAGGAGAAATTATAGTCATGAAGTTGAGTTCCTGCAGCAGAGATTGGAGCACAGTTATGAGAGATTCTGTGCAGTCTCGTGTAAGAATCATTGGAGGAATGCTACCGGTAGGAGACAAAGGGAAAGAGAGAGAGAGTGAGGGAGGGAAGAGATGGAGAAGAGAGACATGGTTCAGTAGATGGTGTGGCAAGACACAAGGATAGTGTAAACATGAGGATACCCACGGCAGAACAGGCAGGCAAAGTTTGAGAGGTGGAAGGCAGTAGATAACGAGTACACTCACGCATGCGAGCAAGAGAACGTCATGAAAATGGTTGTGGACATGTTCACGAAACTCCTGAACTCTGATCTTCTCCAACTGCGTTCCCATTTACCAGAGCGGATCAGGTGCACACACACACACACACACACACACACACACATGCAACTTTTGTGGGAATTAATTTTGCACAAGACTGACTCCTCAACCCCAACCTTCCTGGTTGGTGGTTAAAGGGAAGGGACGAAGACACACACACACACACACACACACACACACACACTTCTCTTGAGGTACAACTGCTCCCTCGTTACCTGTCGTACATAATCCTCAAGTCGCTCGTAGATTTATTTATCTAGAACGTTTTTGTCAGTTATAATAGATACAGGTACATTGGAAGATTCAGAGAGGCGCTCTTGAAAAGGAAAAGGATAGAATTATGTAAGGAGTTGAACGTTGAATTTTAAAGTATATTCAGAGTTTAAGATGCACGACTTCTGCATTATCCAAACAGGACTGGGAAGTGACTGAAAAGTATTTGAGATCGTTGGCCGAGATGTAATTAAGATCAGAAAGGTTCCAGACCCATGTACTATGTACTTCTTCAATGATATGTGGCCACATGTATACTTAAAAGTGTGTGCAGAAACACAGCATACCACCAGAGACGTCCTGGGACTCGCCACAAGAAGGATGGGTAACAGGATGTTGAAAGGGAAGTAAGGTTTTACCCACATGAGGGTAAAATGAGAGGGTAGCCATGCCAGACTGCAGGCCAATGTCACTGCTAAGCAAAGTATATAAACCTTAGTGGCAAGATGGAAGTAAACAAAGTATGAGACAACATGGGTTCATGTCGATGAGATTTTTGCATAAGGAGAAGATGAGAGATTGTATGAGCTCTCTCTCTCTCTGGACCACTTCTCTCTTGTTGCAGCGCGGAGAAATTCCCTGTTAATCTCTTCTTGTGATTCTAAGAACCTTGTTATTTACGGTTTGTATTGTTGGATGACGTGGTCCAGGCACACTGAATGGCACAAGTGCAGTTTCGTTCTTAGAGAGGAAGGCGTGTTCGGGTGGAGGCTGGGTTGATGAGAATTGGATGGTGGCGCCTCTGGTCTGACCTCAGGGAATGGTGAGGTTTGCGTCGTGGTCGGAGCCCCTGAAGACGATGGCGAGTTTGATGGTGTGGAGGCGGATGGTGGGTGGATGGGTGGTTCTTTGAGTGCCTGGAAGTACAAGACATACGTGTAAGAATGATTTTTTTATTGTATGTAAGTTATCTTTATCGCAGATGAAGTGTTAGTGATAAAAACAGTGCGAGTGAGTCAGACTCTTTGAGATATAAGCCGGTCATTACGTCACACAGATGTTACGTTACAGGCCAGCCGAGCAATATGCTGTATACATGAGCAGAGAATTCCAGTCGCATTTCCAGGTTCCAGTACTCTCAATTTTCCCCTTTGTCTGATTATAATCGTCCTATGGAATTTTCTTGTTCTCAACCCATCGTAAGAAGAGATGGTGTTCCAGAACTTAAAATGCCTGAAACTTGTTGATCTGCTGGTTTGTTGTGTGTTAGTCTTTACTCCTCATCCACATGCCTGAATTATAAGAACTTATTCATCCTTATTATGCATTCATTCGTCTGTTTCCAGATTATTTCATTTATACATTTGATTCCTTTCTGAATTACATTTCTTCTGTTCCCGACCGAAAGGCATATATATATATATATATATATATATATATATATATATATATATATATATATATATATATATAGAAGTGGTAGAGGATGTGTGGATCAGATGTTTGCTTTGAAGAATGTATGTGAGAAATACTTAGAAAAGCAAATGGATTTGTATGTAGCATTTATGGATCTGGAGAAGCCATATGATAGAGTTGATAGAGATGCTCTGTGGAAGGTATTAAGAATATATGGTGTGGGAGGCAAGTTGTTAGAAGCAGTGAAAAGTTTTTATCGAGGATGTAAGGCATGTGTACGTGTAGGAAGAGAGGAAAGTGATTGGTTCTCAGTGAATGTAGGTTTGCGGCAGGGGTGTGTGATGTCTCCATGGTTGTTTAATTTGTTTATGGATGGGGTTGTTAGGGAGGTAAATGCAAGAGTCCTGGAAAGAGGGGCAAGTATGAAGTCTGTTGGGGATGAGAGAGCTTGGGAAGTGAGTCAGTTGTTGTTCGCTGATGATACAGCGCTGGTGGCTGATTCATGTGAGAAACTGCAGAAGCTGGTGACTGAGTTTGGTAAAGTGTGTGGAAGAAGAAAGTTAAGAGTAAATGTGAATAAGAGCAAGGTTATTAGGTACAGTAGGGTTGAGGGTCAAGTCAATTGGGAGGTGAGTTTGAATGGAGAAAAACTGGAGGAAGTGAAGTGTTTTAGATATCTGGGAGTGGATCTGTCAGCGGATGGAACCATGGAAGCGGAAGTGGATCATAGGGTGGGGGAGGGGGCGAAAATTTTGGGAGCCTTGAAAAATGTGTGGAAGTCGAGAACATTATCTCGGAAAGCAAAAATGGGTATGTTTGAAGGAATAGTGGTTCCAACAATGTTGTATGGTTGCGAGGCGTGGGCTATGGATAGAGTTGTGCGCAGGAGGATGGATGTGCTGGAAATGAGATGTTTGAGGACAATGTGTGGTGTGAGGTGGTTTGATCGAGTAAGTAACGTAAGGGTAAGAGAGATGTGTGGAAATAAAAAGAGCGTGGTTGAGAGAGCAGAAGAGGGTGTTTTGAAATGGTTTGGGCACATGGAGAGAATGAGTGAGGAAAGATTGACCAAGAGGATATATGTGTCGGAGGTGGAGGGAACGAGGAGAAGAGGGAGACCAAATTGGAGGTGGAAAGATGGAGTGAAAAAGATTTTGTGTGATCGGGGCCTGAAGATGCAGGAGGGTGAAAGGAGGGCAAGGAATAGAGTGAATTGGAGCGATGTGGTATACAGGGGTTGACGTGCTGTCAGTGGATTGAATCAAGGCATGTGAAGCGTCTGGGGTAAACCATGGAAAGCTGTGTAGGTATGTATATTTGCGTGTGTGGACGTGTCTATGTACATGTGTATGGGGGGGGGGGGTTGGGCCATTTCTTTCGTCTGTTTCCTTGCGCTACCTCGCAAACGCGGGAGACAGCGACAAAGTATAAAAAAAAAAAAAAAAAATATATATATATATATATATATATATCCCAGGGGATAGGAGAGAAAGAATACTTCCCACGTATTCCCTGCGTTTCGTAAAAGGCGACTAAAAGGGGAGGAAGCGGGGAGGCTGCAAATCCTCCCATCCAGTTTTTACGTTTCCAAAGGAAGGAACAGAGAAGGGGACCAATTGAGGGTATTCCCTCTTAGGCTCAGTCCTCTGTTCTCAACGCTACCTCGGTAACGCGGGAAATGGCGAATGTGTATGAAATTATAAATATATATATATATATATATATATATACGAATAAAGTGTATATGTACCGCACCTTCATAGAACATTCAAAGCTCCATCAGCCAGGATCGAACCTGGGACCCCTTGTGCAAGAGGCAGGCATGCTAACCGCTAGGCTAAGGGACTGTATAATAGGAAATAACTATTCGAAATACTAAGTACTCGAATACCCTTCGTCTCACTATGGTGAGCAACGGGGTCTATCGGTTGTTTCCGAACAAAACACACACACACACACACATATATATATATATATATATATATATATATATATATATATATATATATATATATCAGAAGGAAGAGACCTATGCGAGACAGTGCAGTAGAGGAAATGCAACAGTTTAATGGAACACTGATCAAAGGGATTACGAAATGTTAAGCGTTCATTAGGTAATGTAGCAGTACGTTACGCAGTTTGAGATTAATGATCCGATGTGCTCATTACCGCGTGAATAATTGGATGAAGGCCTAAGGCGCTTTAAACCCTTTGAGTGCGATGACAACCCCCCCGCCCTTTTGCGTACGACGATTTTAACGAAAGTACGATGACTTCACCCTCGAGTACGATAACTTCACCCTATAGCACAGTGAATAAAGACGTTATACTGGGAGGGTAAACTTATCATTGAGGGAAGCCTGGCGGGTAATGTGATCACATACGTGACGTCGCTAAGTACGGCAAGTGTGTTCAGAGATCGTGGCCAGTTTTGGAAAATCGATCAGCGAGTAAGATAAGAGAACGAGATGTCACTTTAGGGAGAACAGTGTACGATAACCTGGGCGGGAACAAAGATATCTTCTTTTGGATTGGAAGATCAACTGTAAGTATTTATGTGAAGAGGGTAAGATACCTTTAGGTAGAGAGTGTAAGATAGCTTTAGGTTTAGAGTGTAAGATAGCTTTAGGTTGAGTGTAAGATAGCTTTAGGTAGATAGGGTAAGATAGCTTTAGGAAGAACAATGTAAGATAGCTTAATAAGGGTATAAGATAATTTGAGGAAGAACAATATGAATTACCTTTAGGAAGAAGTAAGATAGCTTTAGGGAAAGAGTGTAAGATTGCTTTAGGACGAATGATGTAAGATAGCTTAATAAGGGTGTAAGATGATTTTAGGAAGAGTGTAAGATAGCTGTGTTAAGAACGGTGTAAGGTAACTATAGGAAGAAGAGGATGGTAAGACACCTTTGGGAAGAGCAATATAAGATAGCATTAGGAGCAAGATTGTAAGATTGCTTACGATCTTGTCCGACCAACATTGAGGCTGTTCACAAGAAAACCTAAATCACCCATTCATAAGTAGCGTATTAAAGATGCATTACCAAAAAAATGATAACTTTATTACTGTATATTAGTATGATAGGGACGGGTATAAGAATTATTATTATTATTATTATTATTATTATTTATTATTTATTATTATTATTATTATTATTTTTATTATTATTATTATAATTATTTTTTTTCGATGGGGTTACACTTGGCATTTTCTTTGGGGAAAAACATGTGCCTCAAATTTCCAGTGTCCAACATATTGGTCTCCTCGAAGGCCGTGTGCTTCTTTTATTAATGATAATAATAATAAGATATGGTTGAGAACTTGAAGATGGTGGATACAGGCGTCATTGAAGGATGTTAGATGATTTGATGGATATGTATTTTTCAGTGCCTTATTTATGTTTGTGTGTTTATGTTTGTGTAGTGATGTTGAAGCTCTTGGTTTTGGTAAAGGAAATTAGCTGCCTATCAGTGTGTGTGTGTGTGTGTGTGTGTGTGTGTGTGTGTGTAGTGATGCAGCAGTTTGGTTTACTGAAGGAAATTTAGCAGCCCTGAACGTGGGTTGGATAGCAAGAGAGAGAGAGAGAGCGAGAGTTGAGACACGGCAGAAATGAGAGAGGGAGACAAATATAGAACGAGAGTGAAAACGAATTAAAAGCCCGAGTTCCTGGGTTAAGGTGGGGACGACGGAGGAGGGAGGAGGGGAGGTGTTTTTCCGTTGCGTTTCACTCCGGGTCTGATATTACTCCTGCAGCTTGGTAGAGGGAGCTTTGTAACCTCCCCCGACCCACCCACCCAGCCACCATCAAAGCAGAAGGAACTTTATGACTCGGGCGGACATAAAGCTTGAGTTGAGCCATGTGTTCCGCCCGACTTACTCTGCAAGCAACAAGAAGGTACCGAGGCAAAGAGGGTTTAGAGGGAGCGGACCCTGAGAAAGGGGATTGGAGGCAGATAAGGAGCGAATACAAGGGGTTCTATTGTTGAGGACGAAGGATCCCTCCCGTAAATGTCGTCTCGATGACCTTGAGTAAGGCCTGTATTTCTTATTGCTCTTGAGGAGTAGGTCATAAAAGGTCCGTCTTGGGATACAGACCTCCGTGGTGTAACGGGTGGAGTTCCTGAACGGGCCTTCCGGGTTAGAGCGAGGGTAGGTTCGCATCCTGGTCGTGGCAGTTGGTCCACAGTCCACACTAGCTGTTCATCCTCTCCTAGGAGGTTGTCGATGACTTGGATACACGCACAACATAACACTTTATGACCTATGGTCCCGACCAGTGGACGTGGCCAGCTTCCTGAGTGCTGCAGGAGCCTCATAAAGATGGGATAGATTCCTAAGAGAGAGAGAGAGAGGTGAGGTAAGGTAATGTTAGCGAGATGACCTTGATATGAGCAATCAGTTGCCCGGAACGTCTCAAGATAACATAAAGAAAATGTACTTGTCACTGAACATGGAAGGAACTGTTGCAAACGGTTAGATATCAGGTCTCTTTAGATACCCTTACTATGTTGGTACATTTTGTTTTTTGAATCAAGATAGCAGTCATTAACCTGATACACTGGGAGCTTGAAATGGGTGTTCGATATTACAATCGGTAACGTTTCCAAGTCTCGTTCATTGTCTTGATGTTAACTACGCTACCTGCCTGTTGTATTGTGAATAGTGTTGTTATGTGAGTGAGCAAGATGAATGTTGGCCTCGTAGTCTTTATCTTCTGAGCTGTTGAATCGTGGTCAACGCTAGACTCGACTATTGTCTTAAATTCTCTCTCTCTCTCTCTCTCTCTCTCTCTCTCTCTCTCTCTCTCTCTCTCTCTCTCTCTCTCTCTCTCTCTCTCTCTCTCTCTCTCACACACACACACACACACACACACTACATGATAACCCAGGGGTTGTCTCATCCATGTTGGGTCAATGTACGAGCACTTTGGTCAACCTGTGTAATCCTGTGTTAGCTCGAAGATGTAAGAGAGGGGTCGAGGAGGCTTTACCCATTGTCAACCCTAACTTTACCAGAGAACTTCGAATCGGCTACAAATCTTTAGCAGAGGTTTTGGTGAAGGTAGACCTGTAACCGTTTTTCTGTTGGGGCGTAGAAGTTCTTCATTTTATAAGAATTGAACGCTCGAACGGCATGTACAATTCGAGAGTGTTTTAAGAGTAAAAGAAGATCGTATGGTACACACACTCGGCCAGAGGGTAATGGATAGGCTGGGGAAGTTCTCTGCGACAGTGTTTTGTTCTCGACTATAATAATTCTTGCGTCGCCACCAGCCCCCGGAGCAGAGACGCAATGTACGTACAGATCCGTTCTTAAAGGTGTTCTGATGTTGTTCACTTGTGTGCCTCTCCCCCTCTCTCTCTCTCTCTCTCTCTCTCTCTCTCTCTCTCTCTCTCTCTCTCTCTCTCTCTCTCTCGTAAAACGAGCAAACACCATTTGTCCCATAAGACGCGTACATCAAAGAAAGTCGGTATAACAAACCTGCCCCCGTTGCATGACACCATCGATCAACCCTTAGGGGAGGACGAACATCAGGGCTGACTGACTGTGGACCGGCTGCCGTAACCGGGATTCGAACCAGTGCCTTCCATCCCGGGCGTCACAGTCAGAGACGCGATCCTCTACACCACGGAGGTCCATTAAAGCAAGTTTTACCCCTGTCATGTTTACTTGTATACATAAAGTTAGAAGCAGTGCAGCGTGTACCATCCCTAAGAGAGCTGAATAAGTATAAGTAAGATCCACTTGTAAGTCCACGTCTATCGACCCCAGTTGTGGTATAGTAACCCTAGTCTTCCAGTTTTATTTGTTTAAGATAATTTTTTTTCCTTCAGTAGACATGCGTCATGTAGTTATTTCCCTGAGCCGTGGCGGTAATACCTCAAGGTTTACGTAAGGACAGGGCTGGGTGCGGGAGGGCGCCTGTGTTGTGTAATTTGGATGCGTCAGTGTGCGACATTAGCTAGCGTGCGTCGCAGTGGCGTCTTATGTCTGCATCTTGTAGTTGCGTCAGTCGGCCGTTGTTGTTGTTGTCATTGTTGTTGTTGTTGTGTCGGGTGGCTGTTCACATGTGTGCTCTTCCTCCCTCCTTGCTGGTATGGTCCATACTTTTGCTTTGCTTTTCTGTTTCCTTCGTCTTTATCCTTATTTCCTTCATCCCTCCTCCTCCTCGCCTTCTTCTTCTTCCCTCTGTACCTCGCCGCATTTCCCCGTCCTTTCTCCTTTTCTGTCTCTCCCTCTTCCTCCTCTTTCCCTCTGTACCTCTCCTTTTCTGTCTCCTCCTCCAATTCCTCCTACTTTTCACCTTCCTTGTTATCGTATTTCCTCCTGCCCCCTATTCTCTTAACCCATTCCTCTCCTCCTTTATCACCCCGTCACTATCTCCTCCCTCCCTACCCAGTCACCTTCCTCCTCTTCCTCGCCAGTGAGTGTGATGATCATCTCAATGCCACTTTTTGGGGAAACATTTAAAAAAAGAGATGGGAAGTGTTTGACGCCTGGCAGTGTAGGTCGTGCTGGTTAACGTCTGGTAGTTTAAGTAGTGCAGGTCGTGATGGTTAACGTCTGGTAGTTTAAGTAGTGCAGGTCGTGATGGTTAACGTCTGGTAGTTTAAGTAGTGCAGGTCGTGATGGTTAACGTCTGGTAGTTTAAGTAGTGCAGGTCGTGATGGTTAACGCCTGGTAGTTTAAGTAGTGCAGGTCGTGATGGTTAACGCCTGTTAGTTTAAGTAGTGCAGGTTATACATTCACTAGACCATGACACTACTTCCATCGTGGTTAACATTCATGGTAGGAGGTGATAGACAGAGGATCTGGTGAACACATCAGTGTTTGAACTGAAGTGATAACTGAGAATGTTGTAGTGTGTGTGTGTGTGTGTGTGTGTGTGTGTGTGTGATCATGCATATCAATACTAGAGAATGTTCAACTAATATTCTGATTGGCTGTCATATATCCACGCAATTTTTCTTTATTTAAGATTTGGAAGGACGATTTGATTCGGGCATTGTGCTCTCAGTTCCTTCATTGCTATGTTGAAAACAAGGAAGATAAAAAGATTATCTTTTAAAGAACTGAAATAGATTTCGACTCTGAAAAATGTTCTTAGATAAGACATAACAAATTCATCATATTTTTCGAGGAAACTTCCATGATGAGGATGATACAAGATGATACATCGGTTCGTTCTGCAGGTGACGGATGTCGTCCCAGAAGAACACCTGATGATGACACACTCCTCTTGTGTGACCTCTGGCTGGTCCTCCGTATAGTGGCATCATTTTCACACCACTTCTCTCTCAGGCCGTTGATTCTTGTCACCATCCACAGCATTCGCCAAATACAGCAGTGTATTTTACTGCAGTGAGTTGGACCAGGGTCTTGCAAAGCCTCAGGCATCTGGAGGAAGGCAAGGCTAGAGAGGTGTGTGTGTGTGTGTGTGTGTGTGTGTGTGTGTGTGTGTGTGTGAGTAGTTGTGTCAGAAGCAGGTAGCAAAGATGTTTTACGTGCATATTTTTATATCAAACTTTTTGAAGTTGTATGTGAATATTTCGCCTCAGTTAATGATTACGATCCTGTCATTGTTGACCGAGCACTCGAGATCCCTCCAGTGGCTAAAGTCTTCCAAAGAAATTCGTGAGAGTTTACGTTAGTGAAATACACATTGACTTGAATCACTTCAGTCCATACGTATATGATGGAGGAAACACGTCGCGCTGAGGTGTAGACTTGCGTACTATACAGGTTTTGAGGTGGAAATTGCCCTTAGGCAACCTCACGAACAGGATGGTATGACCCTTGGATACCGTGACCTAACCTTTGACCTGGATCTTAAGGTCATACCATAACACGCATAGGGTCGAACCGCCTTGAGAACTTTATCATCTGACTCCTCCTCATTCCTGCCAGGGATGAGAAACCACGAGTGTCGTTCGTTGTGAGTAATATCCTCATTTCCTGGGTTAGGAGGAGTGGAGCCTAGGCTTGTGGAAGGCCAGGATCGACTCCCTGGAGAGAGTGGCGCTGATCATCAGTATGGCTCGCCGTGAGGAAGATATGTGGCATTAGAAAGAAGTGAATCGATCCTTAACATTATTAATTTATATATTTTTTTTCATCATTCAAGAATATTAGTTTGAGGATAACGGAAGCCAAAGCTTCGGTAGAGTAGAAGAATCTCACAAGCTTTTGAAACAAATGGGATAATAGTAATAATAATTAAGTTTTGATTACTTATTGATCATTTGATTGTGTATTGACATACTGACTAACATTTATCAGAGTAGCGAAAAATACCATAATCCTGACTTATAGCTTAAGATAGCAATCTGTCTGTCTTTAGTAAACTCAAATACAACATATTATAGTTGTATTTACCTGCGATATTCGCCTTGTAAACTCAAATACAACATATTATACTTGTATTTACCTACGGTATTCGCCTTGTAAACTCAAATACAACATATTATACTTGTATTTACCTACGGTATTCGCCTTGTCCTCGTTCTAATCTCGTGTTGTATTTTCATGAGCTGGTTAGGTAGAGGTCAGCCACTCGACACGAGGTCAACCACTCGACACGAGGTCAACCACTCGACATGAGGTCACCCACTCGACGCAAGGTGTGCAAAATTAATCCCCACAAGATTTGCATGTGTGTGTGTGTGTGTGTGTGTGTGTGTGTGTGTGTGTGTGTGTGTGTGTGTGTGTGTGTACCTGATCCGCTCTGGTAAATGGGAACGCAGTTGGAGAAGATCAAGAGTTCAGGAGTTTCGTGAACATGTCCACAACCATTTTCATGACGTTCTCTTGCTCGCATGCGTGAGTGTACTCGTTATCTACTGCCTTCCACCTCTCACACTTTGCCTGCCTGTTCTGCCGTGGGTATCCTCATGTTTACACTTTCCTTGCGTCTTGCCACGCCATCTACTGAACCATGTCTCTCTTCTCCATCTCCTCTCTCTCTCTCTCTCTCTCTCTCTCTCCCTTTGTCTCCTACCGGTAGCATTCCTCCAATGATTCTCACACGAGACACTTCACAGAATCTCTCATAACTGTGCTCCAATCTCTGCTGCAGGAACTCAACTTCATGGCTATAATTTTTCCTAAAGAATCTTATCTTTAAACTGAGTAATGTTTTCTAGTCCCGTGCCATTTCCTTGACTACAACGAAGGCAATCTCGAGCACTGCTTGACTGCTCTCTCTCTCTCTCTCTCTCTCTCTCTCTCTCTCTCTCTCTCTCTCTCTCTCTCTCTCTCTCGAGTACTATGGATGATGTATTCTGCTTCCAGGGAGTGACGTCAGATAACAGTACAGAAATTTCTCACGGGGCACAAGACCCAGTACTTTCAGATCTCATCTCCCTTACGAGACTGATAGATTCGCACTTGTTATCTCTTTAATCAAAACCTCATATTGTTAAGAGTATTTTCATCACCATATATGTCCCAACACCCTGCCTTATAACCACACCTAAATGTGTGTGTGTGTGTGTGTGTGTGTGTGATTCCGCATTGTGAGATACATGGAGAGGTTTACATACATGTTGGACCAACTAACGTAGTATATATGTATCATCTTTATTCCCATGATTAAAGACAAGTCCCAACCTATGGCAGGAACTTATATAACTATCAGCCCTATGGACAGGAGAAACATCTGGGAATGCATGCCCGTGGGCCGCCTGCCACGCCCAGGATTCGAACCCGCGAGGGTCCGTAAGTAAATCTTGGTCAGCGACGCTAACAGTTACACAACGGATGCACATGTTGAAATGCGAGTAATTACACATAAATTATTAACTACAGGAAACGTATGCAAAATTGATATATATGGAGTGTATAGAACCAGAGAAAATGGGCCTTTGTTTTGCTTAAGGAATTTGAATAATTCCTTTAAAATATCGAAGTTGATGTGTATCATCTTTTTTTAATATATATATATATATATATATATATATATATATATATATATATATATATATATATATGTGTGTGTGTGTGTGTGTGTGTGTGTGTGTGTGGACCAGGTGTTTGCTTTGAATAATGTATGTGAGAAATACTTTGAAAAACGAATGCATTTGTATGTAGCATTTGTGGATCTGGAGAAGGCATATGATAAAGTTGATAGAGATATTCCGTGGAAGATATTAAGAATATATGGTGTGGGAGGCAAGTTGCTGGAAGTAGCGAAAAGTATTTATCGAGGATGTAAGGCATGTGTACGAGTAGGAAGAGAGGAAAGTGATTGGTTCTCAGTGAATGTAGGTTTGCGGCAGGGGTGCGTGATGTCTCCATGGTTGTTTAATTTGTTTATGGATGGGGTTAGGGAGGTCAGTGCAAGAGTTTTGGAAAGAGGGGCAAGTATGCAGTGTGTTGTGGATGAGAGGGCTTGGGAAGTGAGTCAGTTGTTGTTCACTGATGATACATCGCTGGTGGCTGATTCGGGTGAGAAATTACAGAAGCTGGTTGACTGGGTTTGGTAAAGTGTGTGAAAGAAGAAAGCTGAGAGTAAATGTGAATAAGAGCAAGGTTATTAGGTACAGTAGGGTTGAGGGACAAGTCAATTGGGAGGTAAGTTTGAATGATGAAAAACTCGAAGAAGTGAAGTGTTTTAGATATCTGGGAGTGGATTTGGCAGCGGATGGAACCATGGAAGTGGAAGGGAGTGACAGGGTGGGGGAGGGGGTGATAGTTCTGGAAGCCTTGAAAAATGTGTGGAAGGCGAGAACATTATCTCGGAGAGCAAAAATGGGCATGTTTTAAGGAGTAGTGGTTCCAACAATTTTATATGGTTGCGAGGCGTGGGCTATAGATAGAGTTGTGCGGAGGAGGGTGGATGTGCTGGAAATGAGATGTTTGAGGACAATATGTGGTGTGAGGTGGTTTGATCGAGTAAGTAATGAAAGGG
>NC_092225.1:51471978-51501978 GCF_036320965.1 Panulirus ornatus
TCATAGGAATATATATATATATATATATATATATATATATATATATATATATATATATATATATATATATATATATATATCATGTGAAGATAATAGGGACAACTTGTCATGTTTTGTTTTTTTAGTTAAGTTTTAGAAATGGGGAAAGCCGTTGTGCTCAGTTGCCCCGGGGAAAGGAGTGCCGGGTAGAGTAGAGAAATCATCTGAGGCGTGGAGAGAGAGAGAGAGAGAGAGAGAGAGAGAGAGAGAGAGTTAGAGAGTTAGAGAGAGTATCGGTTTAAGAACGAACTCTCAAGCACTGAGGGTTCGGTCCTTTGACCACGACGGCGCGTCCCTTGAGTGTAACCAGCCATGGTCTCTGACCTCGTCTGACTTCACCTGACCTGACCCTTAAGGGTTGAGTCAGAGGTCATATTGTCATGCTTATGAGACACCGCAAAATTCTGGTTGTCTTCCACAATCACTTCATCCAACTCGACGTGCAACAGTTGACCTAAGACAGAGAGGGACTTACGTGTCACAGGTCCAGATGACCTGAAACAGAGCGACCTGTGTGTCTCCAGATGACCTGAAACAGAGCGACCTGTGTGTCTCCAGATGACCTGAAACAGAGCGACCTGTGTGTCACCAGATCCAGATGACCTGAAACATTGAGCGGAGCGCCATCTCTGCGTCTCCTCAGATAAACACGACACACGTCTGTTATTACTGACCAGAGAGCGATTAGTTCTCAGGAGGTGAAGAATTTAGAAAGTGGTTCTGTGGAGGGTACTTGATGAAGAGGAGGATAAGAAAATAGAGAAAAAAATAGCAGTTCTTACCTTATTCAAGATCTCTCTCTCTCTCTCTCTCTCTCTCTCTCTCTCTCTCTCTCTCTCTCTCTCTCTCTCTCTCTCTCTCTCTCTCTCTCTCTCTCTCTGTCTATCTATCTATCTCTATCTATCTATCTGTCTCAGAAAGTAGGTCGAGCATGTACCTCACACAGCAAGGATATCTCTCTCTCTCTCTCTCTCTCTCTCTCTCTCTCTCTCTCTCTCTCTCTATATATATATATATATATATATATATATATATATATATATATATATATATATATATATGTATATATATATATATATATATATATTAACCCTAGCCTGAGCCAGGTCCTTATTTTGTCGACGAACCCTTAGGGGTGAATGAACGGCTGGGTTAACTGTGGACCGAGTGCCGCACCCGGGATTCGAACATTCGCGCTGGACCCAGGGCGGCCAGTGAATACGTCGTGGTCAGGAACGCTAACCACTACTGTTGTTCCATTCCATATCCTTTGTTCCTTCCCATCACCCTTCCCTTGTTCCGTCCCATCACCCTTCCCTTGTTCCTTCCCATCACCCTTTCCTTGTTCCATCCCATCTCCCTTCCCTTGTTCCGTCCCATCACCCTTCCCTTGTTCCTTCCCATCACCCTTTCCTTGTTCCATCCCATCTCCCTTCCCTTGTTCCGTCCCATCTCCCTTCCCTTGTTCCGTCCCATCTCCCTACCCGTTAGCCGTCTCACATTTCGTCTACTTCTGTAAAAAGGATCATCTGTGAATATTAATCTGGCAACAGTGTATGTAAATGTCCTGTGTGGGCATAACCATTATTCTTGGCAACAATGTCCGCCTTATTCTCATCCCCCACCCCACCCTCTTAACCTCCCCCTCCCTCTCTTTTTGGCAATATTGCGTTTCGTCCGGTGTCATTAGGCGTCCGAAGCCGTCCCGTATATTGTCTACCTTAATAAAAGCATCGTCTGTTCCCTGGCGCTACCTCGCTGACGCGGGGAACAGCGATTAAGGATAATAAATGTGTTCGTAATATTATGTAACAACCTGATATCTGTGCAGCAGCGTTCGATTGCATGATAATATTTTTTCTTTTTATCCGTATCGATTAGAACATCAGATTCAGCGGGTTTGAAAAAAAGGTTTCGAGTCATTTATTCGGATACGGTCTGAGTGAATCTTCCCGTCTGACTGACTCTTATTAATACAACATATGAATCGGTTGACATACGTAATTCATATATATATATATATATATATATATATATATATATATATATATATATATATATATATATGAACCTCCAACAGACACAAGAGAGAAATATAACTGTAAGCTGTGGACGTGGTTAATGGGGTAACAGTAAACTGTGGACGTGGTTGAAGTCGGTATATAATGGTCGATCGACTGAATTTGGTGGTGAGTGGAGGTGTCGTGGAGGGCAAGGAACAACTCGTATGGTTGGGCTCAAGTTAACAGTGGACAACCCAGTCAGTGTTTCGGTTGCCGTTGGCCTCCGGGGGAAGATTGAGGGGTTGAAGGAGAAATTGATTTTTTCCTCCCCGCTACATGGGAGCATTTTCGTGATCTAGGTGAAAAAAAAAAAACTTTTTATGATTCTTTTTCTTAGATGATGATTGGGGGTCGTCTGCTGGTTTGGTCTTTGGTGTGATGTAGGTTCCAAAAACGTGACTGTGTGGTCTGGGTGAGACTGTTGGTAGAGGAAAGAATAAGATTTGGTGAGAGTGAAGGTCAAAAAGCAATCAGTCTTTTAGACAAAAAATATTTGTCCCGAAAAAACAGTGTGGATAGATAATTCCTATTAAGTTCTCGATTTCAAATATATAGAGTGAAGAACTTGTGGATATGTGCAGGGGAAAAGGATTAGTGATTAGGATTACATGCCAATGTGAGTAAGAAAGATGGTTATCGGACATTACCGGGTAACATATTTACTGATAGGCGTGTGAAAGAGAGGCTTTTGGGTGTGAATGTGCTGAGAGGGGTGGGTAGCTGGTGGGATGTCAGATCATCATCAGCTTGTGGAGGCGAGGGCGAAGATTCATGGAGGTTTCGGAAAAGAGAGTGGTGAGTGTAAATGAGCTTGGAAAAAACTTATGTGAAGAAATACCAGGAAAGATTGAGTTGAGAATGGCAAAAGGTGAGATTAAGCGAAACTAGGGAAGTGGGTAAGGAAAAGGAGATGTTTAGGGACGAATTGATGACATGTGCGAGAGATGCAAGTGACATACGTAATGTGGGAGGTGGGCACATTAGAAAGGGAAGAAGAAAAGTTGCTAGTGAAAGGAATAACATAGGTATATGGGCGGTACTTGCAGGGAAGGAGTGCAAACGATTGGGAGATATATAAGAAAAGATGGCAAATGAGAGATGGGATGTGAGAGTATCAGTAGGGAGAAGATGATGTTTTGGAAGGAGGTTAATAATGTGCGAAAAACATGACAGCAAATGGGGACATTGGTGAAGGGGGCAAATTAGGAAGTGGTAATAGGGAATGATGAATTGAGGAGGAGATGGAGTGGGTATTTTGAAGGACTGTTGAATGTTTGATGATAGGGTGGCAGATGTAGGAAGTTTGGGTTAGAATGTTATGCGAAATGAGAGAGTTTAGAGAAGAGAAAAGGAGGTGAAAGCGTTGCTTACAATGAAATATGGCAAGGCGGCTAGAGTGGATGATATTGCAGTTAAATTTCATATGAAAGGGAGTGCCTGTGTTATTGATTGGTTAGTTAGGTTTATTCCTTGTATGTGTGGATCATGATGAGGTGCCTGACGATTGGCGGAATGCGTGTATAGTGCCATTGTATAGAGGCAAAGATGATAAAGGTAAGTGTTGTAACCACAGAGATAGAAGTAGTATGGTGGAGTAGCGATCGAAAGCAAGTGGGCATGAACAGAGCATCAGGTTAGGGAGGAACAGTGTGGTTCAGAAATAGTAGAGAGTGTGTGACGTGTTTGCTTTTAAAGACTGTGTGTGAGAAATACGTAGCGGAACAGGAGGATTTGTATGTGGCATTTATACATCGGGAAAAAGTATATGATAAGATTGATAGAGATGCCTTGTTGAAGGTTTTCGGAATGTATAGTATTGGAAAAAAGCTGGTAGAAGCAATGACAAGGTTTTATCAAGGGTGTAGGACTTTCGAAGAGGAAGAGAGGAGAGTGAAATGTTGCAAGTGAAGGTCGGTCTGCTGCAGGGTGTGTGATGTCACCGTGGCTGATTAATTTGTTTATGGATGGGTTGATGAGGGAGGTAAATGCAAGAGTCTTGAAGAGAGGGGCGAGTATGCGGTCTGCGTGAGATGTGTGGGTCATTTTAGGTTGTCAGTTCTTATTTGCTGATGACCCAGCTATAGCAGTAGATACGAGTGAGAAATTGCACAAGTTAGTGACTTAAGTTCTGAAGAGTGTATGGAGGGAAGAAGTAGCGAGTGAATATGAACAAAGGCAATGTTATTAGGTTCAGCAAGGCAGATCGACAGGTTAGATGGGGTTTGAATTTGAATGGAGAGAAGTTGGAGGAATTAGAGTGTTTTAGATACCTGGGAGTGGATATGGGCGCAGATGGAACCATGGAAGCGGAAGTGAGTCATGCGAGGGGGCGAAGGTTCTGGGAGCATTTAAGAAAACACGGAAATTATTTTTCTAAGAAACACGTCTCGCAATGTTTGACGTGTTAAGGAGGAATAATTATAGATAATGACCACATTCTCGCTTTTAATTTCCTCGCATGCTTTTGAATTCAAGGTTCTAATTATCTCAGTTGTGTCAGAGCCTGTAAGAATCATTATAAGCCAAATGCAATTATCTTTGCTTAGAACGCCTGTCTGTGGGGGACGCGTAAAGAAAACGGGGTACCGTTTTCTCAGTACATACTTCTCTATCTTTTTATCACCTTTTTCTTTTCCATCCAAGCGCTGTCCTCTACGGTGACTTAAAAGTCCATGACATAAGAAGGTTGGAGGGAGGGGGTGGGGGGGGGGGGGGAGATAAACTAGAGGCATAAAGAAGAGAAAGAGGTTGGTGGCAATTTTGGTCGTCTCTCGTGTTCATTGTTTACAGCTGTCCTTGGAGGAGATGCCCCTCAGGTTGAAGGATTGAGGGATGTGGTGAGAGGGAGGCTTGTGTGGTCCACAAACTAGATGTGACGTATCTCAAGGGTAAAGAAGGTGCTATCTGCTGATACAATCTGTATCTCTCTTTTTTTTGTGGCCACGAACAGTATTTGCGCCTTAGTGATGATATATATATATATATATATATATATATATATATATATATATATATATATATATATATATATATCATAGAACATACGTTCCTATGTTCCTATGCACTTTGTTCGTGTATATATATATATATATATATATATATATATATATATATATATATATATATATATATATATATATAAGATATAGAAGCTTGTAATTTTTCATATTTTCCCAGTGGCTGTGTGTAAAACGGCTGCGCCAACATGTGTTATCCTTTGAAACATTTCAGACCAGACTCGCGGCACTTTTATAAATCTCGCGAGATTTTTCTTGGGATATTTCGATGAAAGTCACGCTCCATTCTCAATCCCAGAGCCCGTAGTCACCCACCGCATGTGAGCACACGGGGGGAGGAGGGAAATTGTCTGGGAATTACATTACGATGATGAAAGCCGCAGATAATACGTGTGGAGAAAATTATATTTTTGTCTTCGATGAAGTTGCTGAAGAGAATAAAAACCTCATCGATATTTTTTTATACGTAATGTATGCAGATATATATTTTTTTTTTTTTACTATTTTTTTAGTGAAATGAATCGCGCTTTTTTGAGAAATTGTTGCTAGACACGTTTTTGTGAATTGCGATGTGGCGAAGATGCTGAAGCAGCTAAGGAAGGTAAGCCAAGCTGAGGTGGGACAAAGTGTGTGATGGAGATCATAACTTCCACCACCACTACAACCACTCATATCCTCTGGAACGTACTGGAGGTCAGGACCACATCGAACTCGCGTCGTAGTTCGATGTCTGTTGTTGTCCTGGCTGTGGCCGTGAGGTCTACTCAGAGGTCTCTAGACTTATTTGCCCCATTTGGACACCGCTGACACTGTAACTCCGTCACATGCCACTCTCTAGATATTCATAAGTATTCTGTACTTTGAACCCAGCCTTAGCCAGCACACGGCTGTGGGGTTGCTCTAAATATTCGGGACAGGAGGTGTGGGACGAAGTAAACAAACCCAGTTCGGTAAAAACAATAGAATTTCAGAATGTTTTCCTATTTTATTTTTTCCATAGAAAAGTAAGTGTTCAGGAACACCTTCAGCTGAATACAGAATTGATTTTTTTTTTTCAACACGCATCATAAATCGTGGTCAAAACACTTTTATTATATATTTGCATAATTGCAACTGATGACATAACTTCTTGCGTCGTCAGTAATTTACAATTGTCACCTTCCCTTGCATTTACAGGAACAAGGATGATGTGCAGTTTCTCATTGTTGGAGAGCAACACTTCCCGGATTTATGTTAGAATACATTTTCTTCTCATACTGTATTGTAAGATGGTGATCCAGGCCACAGCTACAGTAGCTTTCCAATAGATTTTGAGCGAAATCGTCTCACGAATACATCAGGTCACTTTCGTGGTTGTATTTTTTTCTCTTTTTCCGTGGGTAAGGTGCTTAGAATTAAGGCAAAATGTATTTTTGTGTTTAATAGGATTTGTTCAGCTCAGAATGGTGAGGATTTGATCTGCTTGGAATGGTTTCAGAATCAGATGGTGTCAGTACGTCCATAAAACTGTACTTCATTTAATGCTAATAATTGGAAAATGAATATTCCTTAAAATCCTTACGAAATCCATACGGATTAGATGTAGTTTATATAAGGATTTTTTTATATGCATTTAGAACATTAGATATTTAACTTAGAATTTTAAGTCATCATATCTAATTCGTTGTATCAGTAGAACTAGGCTTTGTTAAGACGTCATTACAACGACGTCTCTTGACATACCGTTGAGACGTTATGCGAGTCCTTTATTACTCTTTTAAGATCTTTGACTGAAGCACATGGAAGCTCTCTATGAAATTTGCTTGACCTCGGAGCACAACTTGTATTGCGTGTGCTGTGCATCCCTGACTTAATACCGGCCTTGGAAATTACGTACAGGAGATAGAGAGAGAGAGAGAGAGAGAGAGAGAGAGAGAGAGAGAGAGAGAGAGAGAGAGAGAGAGAGAGAGAGAGAGCACCAGTGAAGGGAGAATGTAAAGTGGCTGAGCGGTACCGGACGCAGGAGGACCCCCGTACTATCGTTTGTGAGGCGAGGTAAACCCGCTTGGGAAACCACCTGTACAACAAGACACAGTAAACGTCACAAGAACTCTACTATAAGGAAAGGGCAGTATGGCTGTGTTAACGACCAGTAACGTTATAATCTTACGGGGAACACGCAAGGATAACTGTCAGTCCTGTGTGCATTTTCTGGTCGTGGATCCAGTTGACGACCTGACTTTCTTTGAGTTTCTAGAACGGCCAGAAACCTTATTGTTCCAGAAATGCCAGTAGCCATGTGGTTTCCAGACGGACTGGAACCGTATAGTTACAGAGCGGACTCTTCAACGCTTGGCCTCCAGGAAGAATAGTAACGAAATGCTTCCAGAAAGACCAGAATGTATATGGTCCCAAAATGGACTGGAACGACATGGTTCCAGAGAGGGTAGTAACCATATGAGAGAGAGTGTACTAAATCCTGGAAAAAAAAAGATCACTCACGCCTCTGGTAAACCTATGGACGGCATATCTTACAAAGGATGAACATTTGTCACAGGTAATGGAGTCTGTTCTAAATTTCTAGTCCAGCCAACCGCACTGATCAGGGGGGGGCCTACGTAACTCATCCTGTTGAAGGTTTGACTACTAAAACCCGAGATTTGTGTAGCATTCACTTCCTCCATTAAGGACATGACACATTAATCAGGGGGTTCCTTTACCGTCTGAACTACTGAGGTAGTTTTTAGTGTTGAAGTCTTATAAGACGGGTTCTTGGAACTTACGATGGTAATTTATTACTCTCAGAATTTAAGGAAGATAATATCGATTCGTTGAATGTTTTTCAATGAGCAGAATTTTCATCATGACGTCATAATTTATTGACGCTTGTTGGACGTTTCAGGTTATAGACTGACATCTCTAATCCTCAGTGTTGTGTCAGGGACCTGCACAGCAGCCCACGCAGAGGCTACGTCTTTGTGAAAAGTAAACTCAGGCTCATCGTTCAGTGAGCTGAGTTTAAAGCCTTAATTTTTCATACCGAGTCGGAAATGGGTTATCCGACCCCTCGGCTCAAAATTAGTTTTCTGTGAACATCGCATTTTATGTCAGTTTTACCAGTGTTGACAGGATAACTCGAACTACGAAATGTATTTGTATTATTCATACTTGCTAACAGTTTTCCGCGGTAGCGAGGGAGCGCCAGGAACAAACGAAGAATGGCTGCATTAGTTCACATTGATTCTCTAACTGTCTGATGTAGTGCATTGAAACCACAGCTCCCAGTCCCCATCCTGGCCCTACAGAGCTTTCCATGGTTGACCCCAGACTCTTCATAATGCCCAAGTTTAGTCCATTGACATCACGTCGACCCTTGTATACCACATCATTCCACTTAACACTGTCCTGTTTACGCCTTGCACCCTTGTGCATGTTCAGGCCTCCATGGCTCAAAATCTTTTCACTCTATCCTTTTCCCTCAAATTTGGTCTCCCGCTTCTCTTTGTCCGTTCCACATCTGACACGTACATCCTCATTCTCTCCATATGCCCAAACCATATCATCACACCCCGTTCTGCTATCTCAACCACAATCTTTTTATTACCACAAATGTCTCTCTTACCCTTTCATTACGTACTCGATCAAACCACCTCATACCAAATACTGTCTTCAACCGTTTCATTTCCAGCACTTCCATTTTATATATATATATATATATATATATATATATATATATATATATATATATATATATATATATTTTTTTTTTTATACTTTGTCGCTGTCTCCCGCGTTTGCGAGGTAGCGCAAGGAAACAGACGAAAGAAATGGCCCCCCCCCCCCCATACACATGTACATACACACGTCCACACACGCAAATATACATACCTACACAGCTTTCCATGGTTTACCCCAGACGCTTCACATGCCTTGATTCAATCCACTGACAGCACGTCAACCCCTGTATACCACATCGCTCCAATTCACTCTATTCCTTGCCCTCCTTTCACCCTCCTGCATGTTCAGGCCCCGATCACACAAAATCTTTTTCACTCCATCTTTCCACCTCCAATTTGGTCTCCCTCTTCTCCTCGTTCCCTCCACCTCCGACACATATATCCTCTTGGTCAATCTTTCCTCACTCATTCTCTCCATGTGCCCAAACCATTTCAAAACACCCTCTTCTGCTCTCTCAACCACGCTCTTTTTATTTCCACACATCTCTCTTACCCTTACGTTACTTACTCGATCAAACCACCTCACACCACACATTTTCCTCAAACATCTCATTTCCAGCACATCCATCCTCCTGCGCACAACTCTATCCATAGCCCACGCCTCGCAACCATACAACATTGTTGGAACCACTATTCCTTCAAACATACCCATTTTTGCTTTCCGAGATAATGTTCTCGACTTCCACACATTTTTCAAGGCTCCCAAAATTTTCGCCCCGTCCCCCACCCAATGATCCACTTCCGCTTCCATGGTTCCATCCGCTGACAGATCCACTCCCAGATATCTAAAACACTTCATTTCCTCCAGTTTTTCTCCATTCAAACTCACCTCCCAATTGACTTGACCCTCAACCCTACTGTACCTAATAACCTTGCTCTTATTCACATTTACTCTTAACTTTCTTCTTCCACACACTTTACCAGACTCAGTCACCAGCTTCTGCAGTTTCTCACATGAATCAGCCACCAGCGCTGTATCATCAGCGAACAACAACTGACTCACTTCCCAAGCTCTCTCATCCCCAACAGACTTCATACTTGCCCCTCTTTCCAGGACTCTTGCATTTACCTCCCTAACAACCCCATCCATAAACAAATTAAACAACCATGGAGACATCACACACCCCTGCCGCAAACCTATATATATATATATATATATATATATATATACGTTTGCTAGGTCCAGCAGAACTCTGTGGCCCTCCATCCTCCTTGTAATCATTCAGAAATGTGAAAGCCATGTCCAAGAAGAAGAAAACGTGTCCTGAGACAAACTCGGATCGCGTGTCAACATGTTGGGCTGGACAGATTTTTCTCTTCCTTCGAAATTTTCTGTTACCAGAATGGGCGTGGGAGCCGGACAGACCCTCAGATATAAAGAGGCTGTGTTTATATATATATATATATATATATATATATATATATATATATAGATAGATAGATAGATAGATAGATAGATGTTCAGGGCTGCATTTGTAACATGGCGATCGGGGAAAGTCATCTTCAACTCGGCTCCATCATGATGAGCGGCGGAGGAAGCAGGAAGACACTCCCGCCCCAAGAGTTACACCGTAGCGCCTCTGCAGGCACCCCATGAATGAAGTCGTGGCGTTTGCATGACTAATTGTTCATGATTCTCTTTTTCTTTTCTGAAATTAGATTTACGTTTAATATAGGTCAAGAATCATTTGATTTGTACATGGATAACACCTTTGGACATTTTTTTTTTATCTTTAATCTCAAATCGACATCAACACCGCGAAGTTCTCCTGACGAAGGTGTTCGGGTATTGGAAGATACAGGGAATGCCAGAGAATGTTGAGGTCTCTGGGTGGACTCTGTCCTCACGTAGGACTGAATATTTCTGGATGTCATCCTTCACGAATCCTTACCTAGGATTCCCTGGTAACCCTCTGTTGCTGGCTTCGTTACCAGGACTCCCTGTTTCCCGTTGTTGGCTTCGTCACCAGGACTCCCTGTTTCCCGTTGTTGGCTTCGTCACCAGGACTCCCTGTTTCCCGTTGATGGCTTCGTCACCAGGACTCCCTGTTTCCCATTGATGGCTTCGTCACCAGGACTCCCTGTTTCCCGTTGTTGGCTTCGTCACCAGGACTCCCTGTTTCCCGTTGTTGGCTTCGTCACCAGGACTCCCTGTTTCCCGTTGTTGGCTTCGTCACCAGGACTCCCTGTTTCCCGTTGTTGGCTTCGTCACCAGGACTCCCTGTTTCCCGTTGTTGGCTTCGTCACCAGGACTCCCTGTTTCCCGTTGTTGGCTTCGTCACCAGGACTCCCTGTTTCCCGTTGTTGGCTTCTTTGCAGGCCCTTCTTCTCCCTCCCCTGGTGGTGGCTTCCTCCCGTTCCTCATTAGGGAGTAATAAGAGTATAATTGTCTGATAATGAACTCAGGGCGAGGGAGGGACTCTTAATTAGGTTGATTTACGCGCAGCAACATATTAGTACTCAACTCCTTGAACACGACAGTACGACCCTTGACCGCAACGGTACGACTGTGGAACACGACGGTACGACTCTGGAAGACGATGGTGCGACTCTGGAGCACGACAGTGCGATGCTTGGAGAAGATGGTACGATCCCTCAGTACCACAGTACGACCCTTGAGCACGACGTAGCGACCCTTGAGCACGACAGTGCGATCCTTGGGCAAGACTGTCGCTCCGTCGTGCTCAAGGTTCGTACTGTCATACTGAAGGATCGCACCGTCTTGCCCAAGGATCGCACTGTCGTGCTCAAGGATCGCACTGTCGTCCTCAAGGGTCGTACCGTCGTGCTCGAAGATCGCACCGGCGTGCTCAAGGGTCGTACCGTCGTGCTCAAGGGTCGTACCGTCGTGCTCAAGGATCGTCCCGTCGTGCTCGAAGATCGCACCGGCGTGCTCAAGGGTCGTACCGTCGTGCTCAAGGATCGTCCCGTCGTGCTCGAAGATCGTCCCGTCGTGCTCGAAGATCGTACCGTCGTGCTCAAGGGTCGTACCGTCGTGCTCAAGGATCGTCCCGTCGTGCTCGAAGATCGTACCGTCGTGCTCAAGGGTCGTACCGTCGTGCTCAAGGATCGTACCGTCGTACCCAAAAGCATCATATTCATTACGACATCGATCCGGCTCTCGACTGGTAATTGGAGATGTTCTGTAATATTGTAAACCTCTACTTCGGTCTTGGAAAAACTAATTACCTTTATATTACTAATGACCAGTTATATTAGAAATAATTGCTGATAAATCCAAGTCATTTTATCACAGGTATAGGTAAACGACTCGAAATTTCATCTTCGAGTTGAAAAAACATATTTGTAACTCATCTAATTTTTAGATATTCCACAGAGAACAAAGCTTGTAAATCCCTGTTGTATAATTTACTCAAGTTATGACTCCTAGAATTATGAAGACGCTGATACAATCTTCTCTCTTTCTTTACAGAAAGGTAAGGGGTCTCACCCACATCCCCCAGGTAGCCATCCATGAACAGGTAAGGTAAGCTAGGGAGCGTGATGGAAGCGGTCGTCCATCTCGCTATAATCCATGTATTCATTGCCCCACACGTCTCGTCTGGATGTCCCATGCATCTCCTTCATATTAACCTCCCTTCTAAGGTGAGTGTTCCTTCATTCTGTCCTTCTGTCACTCATCTGGACCCATTTCCCCGTCTTCGTCCTCCTCATGAATCCGTTTTGCCCTCCCGCATACCTCCGTTCCTTCCATGTTTCTCTTTCACACACACATCTGACGGATCGATCCCCTCCACAAACACCTTCGGTGTGTACATATGTCCGTCCCTCACCCACCCACCCCGTCATCCACCGCTCTCTTATCTCCCAGCGTCATTTCCTTGATGCTATCTCCGTTCCTCGTCCTTTATCATCGCCATGTTACCTCCTTATCTCACCCTTTTGCTTTCAAATAATCCTCTTTTTTTTTTTTATCTTTCTCTCTCTCCCCATCCGGAACCTGTCCTTCATCTCTGTCCCTCTCCTCTCCTACATCTCCTCCCTTCCTTCCTTCCTTCCTTCCTCCTCCTGCTCCTCCTCACCCTTCATGTCTCTCTCGCCATCTTCCTCCCCGTAACGCATACGGGTCGAGAGACCTACCTGCCTCATCTATCACCACATTTTCTCCCTGTCATTTGGCTAATGGGTTTCAAGATGGCCTAAATCTCTCCCACGGAAGACAACGTCAATACGAAACTTTTTTCTCTTGACGTTGGAGTTCGATATCCTCCCGAGATATCGTGAGATTACACACACCCAAAAAAAAAAATGGCATCTGTTATCCTCTTTTATGATATCTTAATTATACCGGTGGGAATTTTCTCCTTAAGATACCACGTTACTGCATGTAGAACTGTCTCCTCTGATGATGTTTTAAGATATTAGGTTCCTAGTTGGTTAAGGACGGGTAGAAATATGCTATGTTCCCTGGTAGATAATCCTGGCAGCGAAGTCGGTAAATGAAGCTGTCATACAGAGACAGACGGAGTGACAGACAGGTTGGACGTAGTAAGAAACAGATGCGTCTGTCTATAAACTGACAGGAAATGTTTACCAGAGTCTAATGAAAAGATAAGCTGGGTCACCATGGACGTCTTGATGTGAAGATCAATTAGCTGCTGAGCTTTTCCAGTCAGTAAGCATTAAGCTTACCGAACTGTAAACATTAAGCTTAACCCGTTGCCACTCTGTAATTGACCCCTGGAATACAGCGGTACTACCGATGACCTGACCTTTAACCATGACCTTTATGGATTAGGTCTGTAAGGCCCAATGTACCCTAAAGTCGTACCCTCGATGCCCTGACGAGCCTGGAACCATCGTGATCAAAAGGTTAACGACCCTTTTTCCATAAGCGCGTGTGGCCGGACACTGTACATCCCCGTGTCAACATGGCCAGCAGCTGGCCATTCATCACATCACATTCCACTCTCGGTAACCATCTTGCTTCGAAAACATCGTCGGATGCTTCGTCTTGTCAGGTATTTGGCCTCGCTGCGAGGCGTATCCGTCACTCCATCGTAAAATTTAAATGCATCGTGAGATTTATTTTTTTTTTCTTGTTTTGTTCCGTCGCGTATCATAGAGCGTTTTGGAACGAGAGGGGGAGAGATCTGGGACGGGCTCCAGTTTACTGAAGATGTTGATGACGATCATCGTGGTGTCGTAATTGGCACGGGAGGAAGTTGGCGTCTGTGAGAGGAGGAGGAGGAAGGGCGTAATGTAAAGGAGGACGGGTGAGAACTTGGTAAAGTTGTGGGTGGGGGTGGGGGAAGAAAGAGAGAGAGGCAGAAAGTGTGTGTGTGTGTGTGTGTGAGAGAGAGAGAGAGAGAGAGAGAGAGAGAGAGAGAGAGAGAGAGAGAGAGAGAGAGAGAGAGACAGACAGACAGAGAGAGAGAGAGACAGAGAGAGCGAGAGAGAGAGAGAGAGGTGGGGCGGGCGAGGAGCAGGAAAGAGCATTGAACTCATCACAAAGAACAACAACTTTCTCCCTGCTTGTGAACCTATAACCTCCCTTCCTCTCTCCTAATTAGTCAGTGCAAGCAAAAAGTTGGGTCGGGCGCTTGCCTTGGAAGCGCTGACGGCCGAGTTAACGTGTGAGGATGGATGGTGGGCGTCTCTGGGGAGTGGCGTGGGGGTGGAATGAGTAGGGGGAGGAATTTAAATCGAGTTTTATAAGGAGCTTTTGTTATGGTGTGTGTGTGTGTGTGTGTGTGTGTGTGTCAGGGGAGGTTAATCCTAATTATGCGTACATATTTAATGAACTTGGTCCGTCAAAAAATGATTAAAACTTCAAAAAAATAAAATTTGAGGGGTCATATTTCATTAAAGAATTTATGTCTCGTTTTAGCTTTTTATCACTTTAGTTTTTATCTAAAGCTAAGGTCTTTTAATCATTGTAGTGTTAGTCTGGTCTGACTTGGTTTATATCTCTGGTTTTTGTCTTTTAGATTTAGTTGGTCCTAAGTTACTTTAACTCTTTAGTTTGAGAAAATTCTCATTGTATGAAGCTATAAGATTCTCATTAATCTGTGACCCAAATATCTGAAAAATGTGTCTTGTAAAACCATATATATATATTTATATATATATATATATATATATATATATATATATATATATATATATATATATATATATATATATATATGTGTTCCCTGGGGATAGGGGAGAAAGAATACTTCCCACGTATTCCCTGCGTGTCGTAGAAGGCGACTAAAAGGGGAGGGAGCGTGGGGCTGGAAATCCTCCCCTCTCAATTTTTTTTAATTTTCCAAAAGAAGGAACAGAGAAGGGGGCCAGGTGAGGATATTCCCTCAATGGCCCAGTCCTCTGTTCTTAACGCTACCTCGCTAACGCGGGAAATGGCGAATAGTTTGAATATATATATATATATATATATATATATATATATATATATATATATATATATATATATAATGTGTGTGTGTGCACAAACTGAGGTTATTGGTTCAGTCAAAGAGAGAAATAAAGCTAGTTAGGAATACTCTTGAATGCTTGCTAAGGAATACCCATACATAACATTCATCAAGGAATATTCTGGAGTTGCCTGCGTTGGCTCACTGATGCTGGATAAAGGCACGCTCTCGGAGGCAGAAATCGGAGTAATATCCGCAGGAGAGAGAGAGAGAGAGAGAGAGAGAGAGAGAGAGAGAGAGAGAGAGAGAGAGAGAGAGAGAGAGAGAAACATCGTGGCGTAGAGGAAGTGGGTCAGAATTCTATAAAGTCGGACTGGAATGAAGAGTCGATAAATTCGATTGCCTTAAGACTCTGATCTGGTGAGTGTGTGGAGCTCTAGTCTCCAGATGTGAGAACAACATTTCATCGGTACGAGAACCAATCTGATCCTCTTTTTTTTTTGATGTGAGAACGGCATTCCTTCATACGAGAACAAATCTGATCCTCTTTTGTTACATATTCACATAATAACAGCTGTGTATATAAGTCTTCCACGGCATTTGAAGGTGAATCCAGTTCTGTTTCGTCATAGGGGCAAGGGGATCGCTCTCGTGTGTACGTTAGGGTTACAAGATGACGGGACATATGAACGTGATGAAATTTCATGTTTATTTGTGTGGACTTTTGTGATCACAGCCGTGGAGAGGAGGAGGTGGGAACCAACGTCGCGGTGGTGAGTTTGAGCGAGAGAAGAAAATGGTTAAGAAGTTGCGTTTAAAAGGTCGCAAGGGTACGTCTCTCTCTCTCTCTCTCTCTCTCTCTCTCTCTCTCTCTCTCTCTCTCTCTCTCTCTCTCTCTCTCCCTCCGTTGGGAAATCTTATCGTAATCCGAATTCATTGAAGTAGTCGAGGCGGGACCAGAGGGCGGAGGAGGGCAAGATGCTCAGGGCCGATACGACAGGTTCCTTACCCTAATGGTCTCTGAATAGGATTAATCGAACCTTGGATGGAAGGATTGGATGAAGGAATGGTTTTAGAGAAGGAAATATATATATATATATATATATATATATATATATATATATATATATATATATATATATATATATATATATATATATGTATATATATATGTATATATATATATATATATATATATATATATATATATATATATATATATATATATATATATATTGCTCTGTTTTCGCAGTAGTAATATGTATCATACGCTCACAAGAGACAGAAAAAGGATGGCTTATTTCGATTAAGGAAAAGCCGGGGGGGGGAGGAGAGAGAGAGAGAGAGAGAGAGAGAGAGAGAGAGAGAGAGAGAGAGAGAGAGAGAAAGAGAGAGTTGGTGGGGGGGGGGTGACATTTCATATTAGGCCTAACGACACTTAGTTAGCGTTTGGAGGGTCGCCAGCAGAGCCGGACGAGTTACGGCGAGGACAAAAGACCAGTCACAAGAGTGTGATTAGAGGAGAGAGGTGAGTTAGGGTGTAACCTGAGAGATATGATTGGAGGGATTAGAAACGGGAGAGTACATCAGGCCACTGTGAGACTGGTCGTGATGGCTGGCTTGGAACATGTGCACAAGAGGTGTGGGTTTTTGATGCATCAGCTCCAGATTTGCATGAATGGGAGGGACCTCGTGTCTCCGGAGTCTTCCCTCACTCCAGAACCTGTGTGTGTGTGTGTGTGTGTGTGTAGGGGGGCAGGACGGCAGCCGCTCCTCGTGTTCAACGTTCAAGCTTCTCAAGTGTGGAAGAGATCTTGCTCCCCAGAGTACGAGGACGTTCGCGCTTGGCTCTCTGCAGTTCTCAAGGTCCTCCGTCGTCGTGTCGTTTTTGTGTTTTTTTGCCCAGGGGGCTGTGCGTCCACTCCGCATCCACGCCCCCTTGACCTGGAGAAGGGTGATGAGCGTTGTATCTGATTCTAGACGAAAATGGGAAGCTGGCGTGAGAGAGATCAAGTCCGTGTCTCGATTGTTCGCTGTTAATGGTCACTTCTGTCACCCACAGCGGCGTCGGGGGATATGACCTGAAGGGGTCTCTGATGTTGGCCTTTTCTTTTTCTTTTTATCAGAGGTCACGCGAACCTGAGAGCTAAAAAGAGATGGTCAGTTATGCCCTTTAGATGAGAACCTTCTGGGGTTATCTTCACAAGCGTCATTATTTTATGGGGACTTGAGATCCAATTTTATGTCTTGGTCTGTAGTGAATTTAACCTTGGATGAGGATTGATGGCTTTCTCTTCAGTATCATCACTATGGAGCTGAGGTGAGACTTGGATTCTATGCCTCATCTTCACTATCTTAATATAGATCTGCATTCTATATCTCTGTTTGATATAGATCTGCATTCTATATCTCTGTTTGATATTTACACTGTTTTGAATCTTTAAAACACTATTTAGCGGTTAACGTCACACGGTTCCTCCCTATGTATACCTCCAAAATAAGACAGAATTGTATGGACAATATACTTATATATAAATTCAGCCCCGACCTGGGTTATATGGGGGTCGAACTGTGCCACCGAGGGAGAGGACAGTTTGACCCTTACATAACTCAGGTTGACCTGGTGTATAGAAGCAGCTTGTTGTCCTTATAATTCTCTCAGTTCCCTGGTGAAGACTGTTGTCAAAGCGTTGAAATAAAAATTCGAGTTCCAGGATTCCATTCACCTCCCCCCACGCTACATACAAATGTATATACAAATGTATATATACTCCAGGGATTGTGATATCTTGAAGTCCACCTTACCCCCACCGAGCACAACACATGACAAAAGGTGAGCAGTGGCTGTGTTTTGTTTAACCCAATTGTGGCCCATGTAACCAGGCGCCCCTTCCAGGGTTCGAATCCAAGCTGTGGTGATTTCTCTTAAATTCTCCCTTACCAGATTTCCCCCGTTTGTGGTCATTTGACAGTCGTACTAAACGTCTTGGAATGGGCTGTAGGTCAAGGCTCTATACCGTGAAGATAATAGATGAACACGTTTTTGAACATTGATTTGGTTTCATTATATTGCGCAGTTTTAGATGTCATTTGGGTTTCGTTTCGATGACTGTCAGCGAAATACTACCCATGTACTTCGTACATGTCCTATAAGACGACTGAAAAGGGTACGGGCGCAGGGTAGAGGTGAAAATCTCCCCAACCTGTAAAAGTACTTTCTAAAAGGAGGAACAGAAGGAGGAGGCTAGTGAGGATTCTTCCCCCGCCATAAGGCTTAGCCGCTAACGAGGGGAATAGGGAACAAGTCTGAAAGAAAAGTAAAAAAGAAATTATCATTTGTGAATATTCGTAGTTTCACTTGAGTATTGAGAGGTGTGTGTGTGTGTGTGTGTGTATATACAGTGTATTCATTCTGTTTTTTGTTGTATGAAGAAGCCAAGTTTACCTGGTTCCCAGGTAAACCATCATATGGTTACAGGTAGATACTTACCAACATACGCGCGTAGGTAACGCTTTGAATGAGCATTCCCGCCTTCGCTAGGTAGCGTCAAGAATAGTCGCGTACAGTGGCCTCATTTGCACGCTTCCTCTCGCTTAACTTTTAAGTACATTGCACCGAAATCAGTATGTGTCAGCCACAACCACGGTCCCGTTTAGTTGAGATATCTTGACCAAGTTTGACTGTACGTGAAACTGTGAGGTAAATTACAGCCACACTGTAATTGGTTGGTTTGGCTGTAACGACTTGGTTGAACTAGCTGCTCTTGATTCTCATGAGGTTTTTTTTTCTCTCTCTTGTATCTAAACTGCTCATACAAACTGGAGCAATTCTACTCCTAATGGTAATTGTCACTTTTATCACTGTCATTAACCTCGGAGAGTCGTAATTGTTAGTTGTCCCATTAGAAATTGAATCTTTGAATAGTATCTGTTTATTTATTATGTACGTGACCGCCGTTTCCTGCTTCAGCGAGGTAGCGCCAGGAAACAGACGTAGATTAGCCCATCCACTCGTATACACATGTATATGTACATAAAAATGGCCATACACGCACCTGTATATTTATTGTTATTCTTGGAGATGGTTTATGCCGTCTACGTGACTATAGGTTTTAAAGTTGAACTCGTTCAAAGTCGAGTTCCTTTGAATTATTTGGCGATTCTCCTGCACGAAGTTACAGAAAATGTCATGGCAATATCTCTTGATGGTGTTTCAAAATGTCTCTTACCGTTTTCTGTAGTCTTCCAAACATGAGCTTTTATAATATATATATATATATATATATATATATATATATATATATATATATATATATATATATATATATATGTGTGTGTGTGTGTGTGTGTGTGTGTGTGTATGTGGGTGTGTTGGGCCATTATTTCGTCTGTTTACTTGCGCTGCCTCGCTAATGCGGGAGACAGCGACTACGTGATATATATATATATATATATATATATATATATATATATATATATATATATATATATATATATATATATATATATATATATACATATACACATACACACACACACACACACACACATACGCACATATACACACACACACACATACATATATATACATATGAGAAATGTAAGAAACAATTTAGAAAACTGAAACTTCTAGCTTGAAATGAATGAAAAAAATGAATGTCACATAATGGTTCAACCTCTGGCTATGGAAAAAAGGAAATGTATAATTTATTTACACAAACGTCAATAGCAGTTCTCATCAATTTAACCACTGTATCAATAAGCTTCAATGTCTAAGCTACATTTTTCTCCAATTTCACTATTTTCCTTCACATTTTCAATTGTGTCTGAAGGTTCTACTTCAAGAGTGATTGTTTTTTCAGTAAGGGTCTTCACATCTTAGAAAAGCAAATGGATTTGTATGTAGCATTTATGGATCTGGAGAAGGCATATGATAGAGTTGATAGAGATGCTCTGTGGAAGGTATTAAGAATATATGGTGTGGGAGGAAAGTTGTTAGAAGCAGTGAAAAGTTTTTATCGAGGATGTAAGGCATGTGTACGTGTAGGAAGAGAGGAAAGTGATTGGTTCTCAGTGAATGTAGGTTTGCGGCAGGGGTGTGTGATGTCTCCATGGTTGTTTAATTTGTTTATGGATGGGGTTGTTAGGGAGGTAAATGCAAGAGTTTTGGAAAGAGGGGCAAGTATGAAGTCTGTTGGGGATGAGAGAGCTTGGGAAGTGAGTCAGTTGTTGTTCGCTGATGATACAGCGCTGGTGGCTGATTCATGTGAGAAACTGCAGAAGCTGGTGACTGAGTTTGGAAAAGTGTGTGGAAGAAGAAAGTTAAGAGTAAATGTGAATAAGAGCAAGGTTATTAGGTACAGTAGGGTTGAGGGTCAAGTCAATTGGGAGGTGAGTTTGAATGGAGAAAAACTGGAGGAAGTGAAGTGTTTTAGATATCTGGGAGTGGATCTGGCAGCGGATGGAACCATGGAAGCGGAAGTGGATCATAGGGTGGGGGAGGGGGCGAAAATCCTGGGGGCCTTGAAGAATGTGTGGAAGTCGAGAACATTATCTCGGAAAGCAAAAATGGGTATGTTTGAAGGAATAGTGGTTCCAACAATGTTGTATGGTTGCGAGGCGTGGGCTATGGATAGAGTTGTGCGCAGGAGGATGGATGTGCTGGAAATGAGATGTTTGAGGACAATGTGTGGTGTGAGGTGGTTTGATCGAATGAGTAACGTAAGGGTAAGAGAGATGTGTGGTAATAAAAAGAGCGTGGTTGAGAGAGCAGAAGAGGGTGTTTTGAAGTGGTTTGGGCACATGGAGAGGATGAGTGAGGAGAGATTGACCAAGAAGATATATGTGTCGGAGGTGGAGGGAACAAGGAGAAGAGGGAGACCAAATTGGAGGTGGAAGGATGGAGTGAAAAGGATTTTGTGTGATCGGGGCCTGAACATGCAGGAGGGTGAAAGGAGGGCAAGGAATAGAGTGAATTGGAGCGGTGTGGTATACCGGGTTTGACGTGCTGTCAGTGGATTGAATCGGGGCATGTGAAGCGTCTGGGGTAAACCATGGAAAGCTGTGTAGGTATGTATATTTGCGTGTGTGGACGTATGTATATACATGTGTATGGGGGGGGGGGATTGGGCCATTTCTTTCGTCTGTTTCCTTGCGCTACCTCGCAAACGCGGGAGACAGCGACAAAGTATAATAAAAAAAAATAATAAATATATATATATATATATATATATATATATATATCCAGGCAAAAATTTTATGGATATGTATATATATATTTTTCTCTCTATGCCTTTAATATTCAGGTTTAATTCGTAACGTAATGGGAGTCGTATCTTTACGTCATGTCATTACATCTTTCTGATAGATTTCACCTT
The DNA here is from genome assembly GCF_036320965.1 of Panulirus ornatus. Lineage (NCBI taxonomy): Eukaryota > Metazoa > Arthropoda > Malacostraca > Decapoda > Palinuridae > Panulirus > Panulirus ornatus. Next base: position 51,493,571 of record NC_092225.1, read on the forward strand.
GAAAGTCTTTGATGCGATTCAGCCAGCCAGACCCCCGCGAGTTGGAGATTAATCTCGTGTCTTTTATCAGTCATTTCTTTTTTTTTTTTTTTTCTCCTGTGTAGTTAGTTCCCGGGAAGCTCTCTGGTGGTGGCTTCAATCATAGGTTCTCATACCGCCCGAACCAGACGTCGGCTTTAGAATCGCCACCTCGGCTTCACTCATCCTCCCCCTTGTGTGTGGGTGTGTGTGTGTGTGTGTGTGTGTGTTGTGTGTGTGTGTGTGTGTGTGTGTGTTTTGGAGCTGGGATAACAGCTGATGCCATAGTTCTCCTCCCAGGGTCATCTGTGTGCGAGTTTCCCCCCACTTGCTTTCTTAGTGAGAATCGTTGTGGTAATATGTGGAGAGCGGGGGTTCGTCGACCGTATCGGTACAAGCCAGGAGCAAGTGAACTAGACATTTTGAGCACGACGACATGAGCTCTTGAGCACGTAGCACGACGGTTGAGTCCGGTAAACACGACAGTGCGACCGTTGGGCACGATTTGACGACTCTTGAGCACCCCGTTACGACCCCTTGAGCACCACGTTACGACCCCTTGAGCACCACGTGACGACCCTTTGAGCACCCCGTTACGACTCTTGAGCACCAAGATACGACCCTTTGAGCACCACTTTACGACGCCTAGAGCACCATGTTACGACCCCTTGAGCACCCCGTGACGACTCTTGAGCACCACGTTACGACCCCTTGAGCACCACGTGACGACTCTTGAGCACCACGTTACGACCCTTGAGCACCACGTTACGACTCTTGAGCACCACGTTACGACCCCTTGAGCACCACGTGACGACTCTTGAGCACCACGTTACGACTCTTGAGCTCCGCAATACGACCCTTTAGCACCACAATACGACCCTTTACCATCGCAATACGACCCTTTAGCACAACGGTGCGACCCTTGAGCACCACAATACGACCAGTTGAGCACCACTGGACGCCTCTGATGGCCTGGCCTTTATTCTAACCCTTAAGGAGAAAGGTAAAAGTCCCAGCCTTGGTAGGCAGTCGTACTGCCCTGCTCTCATGGGATTAAGCAACAGTCGTACTTCAATACGACCCAAATCATTTTACCACACACGACTCCCTCTCTCGCTTTGTTTTGTAATGAAACTGGATATACATTTTTTTTTCTATTAAACGTGTTTCATTTCTCTCACTCTTCCCGTTTTTAATCCATGTTGGCAAAAACGGAAAAAAGTATATATATATATATATATATATATATATATATATATATATATATATATATATATATATATATATATATATATATATATATATATATATATATTGGTGAATCGTTTATACCAGTGGGAGGTGAGTGAGTGTGTGTAGGACAGTCGCATCGTTGTGAAGGCCTGCTGCACAAATTGACACCACACGTGAGCTAAAAAAAAAAAAGAAATGAAAAGAAAAAAAATAAAAGATAAAAAGGAAAAAAGTGCACATAAGCCTTCGTGCTTGGCTGATGGAAATAATGATAGATGATAAAAAAGATACTCGAGCAGTGCAGTTTTGCAGTCCCAAAGACCATTCGCTCTCTCTCTCTCTCTCTCTCTCTCTCTCTCTCTCTCTCTCTCTCTCTCTCTCTCTCTCTCTCTCTCTCTCTCTCTCTCTCTCTCTCGGCGGCGTTGGAGTGACATGCGTTCATGAGCGAGTCCTTCCTTGATCCTTCGGGCAGTGTGCTGTGCTGTGGGGGAGAACTTTGAAGCCCCGCTGACGTGTGGGAGGTTTTCTGGTCAGGTGTTGAGCCAGTGGTGTGTGCCATAACATGAGTTCAAGTATCTTGAAATTTGTGTGCATATATATATATATATATATATATATATATATATATATATATATTAGAGAAAATTTAAACAAAATCCTAAACATCTCGATCTTTCTCTTTTCTATTTTTAGGATCAAAAATCTAGTGCCTCTTCCTTGATATAGGCCTATATCACCAGCCCTCATTATGAGGAGAATGTATTGCGTGGTCAGGTTATTAATTGCCTACCGTATTCCTCTCCTCTGTGGATCAACATCACGACTAGCTTCTCGTAGGGGTAGAGGTGATAGAAAGACTGTAAGGAGATTAACAATTGTCTATCCTTGGTGAGGCTTGTGTCTATCCCTGGCTGGTGAGGCTTGGGTCTATCCCTGGCTGGTGAGGCTTGGGTCTATCCCTGGCTGGTGAGGCTTGGGTCTATCCCTGGTGAGGTTTGTCTGTCCCTTGGGAGGTTTGTGACTATCCTTGAGAGATCCTTATGTCTACTCCTGGTGAGGCTTGTGTCTATCAGTGGTGAGTTTTGTGTCTATCCCTAGTTAGGCTCGTATCTATCCCTGGTGAGACTTGGTCATTTGATATTACGGAACACATTCCTTAAATTGTTTAGAGAAATTTCATTTGTATTACAAACATTTCTTGTAGGGATGATTTTTTTGTTTTGTGATCTTGCTGAAATGGAACCGTGTCTTGGCCGTCTGTTTATTTCGTGTGACCGAAATGAATAATGCCGAAAGGGAAGTGTGAATAGACTTTAACCTTAGGGTGGGTGTGGGGTTGTCCAGGGAGTGGAGAGCCGTGCAAGGAGCTGTTGGGGTGGGAGGGGTTGAGGGGGGGGATGTTATAGAGGGTAGGACCTCGCAGGGGTTGTGGACGACGGAAAGGTTATAGAAGGGTGGATAGGTTGTAGAAAGGTGGAAAGGTTGTAGACCAGTGGGAAGGCTGTAGAATGGTGGAGAGGTTATAGAACAGTGGAAAGGTTGTAGAACAGTGGAGAGGTTCTAGAAGGGTGGAGAGGTTGTAGAACGCTGGAAAGGTTATAGACCAGTGGGAAGGCTGTAGAATGGTGGAGAGGTTATAGAACAGTGGAAAGGTTGTAGAACGGTGGAGAGGTTCTAGAAGGGTGGAGAGGTTGTAGACCGCTGGAAAGGTTATAGAACGGTGGAAAGGGGGAAGAAGAAGGTATAACACGTTTGTAGTTCAGGTTGTAGGTAAGTGATCCAAATCCATCTCAATTGTCCTCTCATAAGTTGTGTGTTAGGCAGGTCAGAGCAACACACATTCTGGTGTTTGATCCCTCATCACGTATCACATTGATCCCTCATCACGTGTCACATTGATCCCTCATCACGTATCACATTGATCGCCTCATCACGTGTCATATTGATCCCTCATCACGTGTCACATTGATCCAACATCACGTGTCACATTGATCCCTCATCACGTGTCACGTTGATCCCTCATCACGTGTCACATTGATCCAACATCACGTGTCACATTGATCCATCATCACGTGTCACATTGATCCCTCATCACGTGTCACATTGATCCCTCATCACGTGTCACATTGATCCCTCATCACGTGTCAAATTGATCCCTCATCACGTGTCAAATTAATCCCTCATCACGTGTCACATTGATCCCTCATCACGTGTCACATTGATCACCTCATCACGTGTCACATTGATAACTAATCACGTGTCATATTGATCCCTCATCACGTGTCACATTGATCCCTCATCACGTGTCACATTGATCCCTCATCACGTGTCACATTGATCCCTCATCACGTGTCGCATTGATCCCTCATCGCGTGTCACATTGATCCCTCATCACGTGTCACATTGATCCCTCATTACGTGTCACATTGATCCCTCATCACGTGTCACATTGATCCCTCATCACGTATCACATTGATCACCTCATCACGTGTCACATTGATCCCTCATCACGTGTCACATTGATCACCTCATCACGTGTCACATTGATAACTAATCACGTGTCATATTGATCCCTTATTACGTATCACATTGATCCCTCATCACGTGTCACATTGATCCCTCATCACGTATCACATTGATCACCTCATCACGTGTAACATTGATCCCTCATCACGTGTCACATTGATCACCTCATCACGTGTCACATTGATCACCTCATCACGTATCACATTGATCCCTCATCACGTGTCACATTGATCCCTCATCACGTATCACGTTGATCCCTCATCACGTATCACATTGATCCCTTATCATGTGTCACATTGATCCCTCATCACGTGTCACATTGATCCCTCATCACGTGTCACATTGATCCCTCATCACGTGTCACATTGATCCCTCATCATGTGTCACATTGATCCCTCATCACGTGTCACATTGATCCCTCATCATGTGTCACATTGATCCCTCATCACGTGTCGCATTGATCCCTCATCGCGTGTCACATTGATCCCTCATCACGTGTCACATTGATCCCTCATTACGTGTCACATTGATCCCTCATCACGTGTCACATTGATCCCTCATCACGTATCACATTGATCACCTCATCACGTGTCACATTGATCCCTCATCACGTGTCACATTGATCACCTCATCACGTATCACATTGATAACTAATCACGTGTCATATTGATCCCTCATTACGTATCACATTGATCCCTCATCACGTGTCACATTGATCCCTCATCACGTATCACATTGATCACCTCATCACGTGTCACATTGATCCCTCATCACGTGTCACATTGATCACCTCATCACGTTTCACATTGATCACCTCATCACGTATCACATTGATCCCTCATCACGTGTCACATTGATCCCTCATCACGTATCACGTTGATCCCTCATCACGTATCACATTGATCCCTTATCATGTGTCACATTGATCCCTCATCACGTGTCACATTGATCCCTCATCACGTGTCACATTGATCCCTCATCACGTGTCACATTGATCCCTCATCATGTGTCACATTGATCCCTCATCATGTGTCACATTGATCCCTCATCACGTATCACGTTGATCCCTCATCACGTATCACATTGATCCCTTATCATGTGTCACATTGATCCCTCATCACGTGTCACATTGATCCCTCATCACGTGTCACATTGATCCCTCATCACGTATCACGTTGATCCCTCATCACGTATCACATTGATCCCTCATCACGTGTCACATTGATCCCTCATCACGTATCACATTGATCCCTCATCACGTGTCACATTGATCCCTCATGTGTCACATTGATCCCTCATCACGTGTCACATTGATCCCTCATCACGTGTCACATTGATCCCTCATCACGTGTCACATTGATCCCTCATCACGTGTCACATTGATCCCTCATCACGTGTCACATTGATCCCTCATCACGTGTCACATTGATCCCTCATCACGTGTCACATTGATCCCTCATCACGTGTCACATTGATCCCTCATCACGTGTCACATTATGAACGTAAGTTTTGATCGTTTATAAATTCCGTTATTGAGGATCAGAAGACATGTCACCTCCTCCCACCCTTGCAGGGAGGAGGGAATGGATGCTGAGCCAAGCGAATGATCATTAATGGCGGGAAAAAAAAATTATGTAATTAATTCGAGTAAATATTTTCCCTCAAGTCGTGGATTTCATTTGGTAAATGATGATATCTTTTCCTGTCGCTTCTCTCCTCCTCTCTCTCTCTCTCTCTCTCTCTCTCTCTCTCTCTCTCTCTCTCTCTTCTCTCTCTCTCTCTCTCTCTCGTATCCAGCAGGGCATTTGTGTCCTCAGTCACGTAGATCGGCCGTACATATCTCCTCCTCCTCCTCCTCCTCCTCCTCCTCTCCTCTCCCCTCTCTCTCTCTCTCTCTCTCTCTCTCTCTCTCTCTCTCTCTCTCTCTCTCTCTCTCTCCCAGGCTATGGCCGAGGGCAACAGTATGTATAAAGTATACACGATATGGGTGAAACTAAGCAGGTCCTCCCCCACTAGGAGTATGTGGCTGACGTGGGGAGAGCCGTCTGTCCGCTGGAGGCAGCAGGCGGGGTGTGGGAGGTGCCCTCGGTAGCTTTTCACGACCGTAATGAAACATCCCCGCCACTGCCGTCCTCCTCCTCCTCCTCCTCCTCCTCCTCCTCCTCCTCCTCTTCCTCCTCCTCCTCCTGCATAATTTAGTGTTGCCTGTACTTCAGGTCGTCCATATTTGCAGGCAGTTTCAAGGGGGTTTGAGGGCGACGGTGCGACCCTCGAGCACGACGGCTACGTAGCCACTCCTTGAGTACGGTGGCACGACCCTTGGTTACGATGGGCTGGCCTTCTGAGTTGGTCCTTCAAGGACGAGGGGGTCAAAGATCCCGGAGGTTCATTATTTATACTCGTGGGTTCGTAACGGTAGTACGTGTTGTTATTGGACAACCTTCCCTGACCACAGTAGGCAAAGACTCCCTTTAGTGTTTCGATAATTATGATTATTTAATTACTCTAAACTCGTGTGATTATCCAATCTCAGAATCATTCATATTTAATTACTCTAAACTCGTGTGATTATCCAATCTCAGAATCATTCATATATTCATTATTCCCCTTCAGTGCATTGTCCTCTAACGGCATGGTTGTTGTATCCATGGGAAGCCCATGTTGTTACGCTTAGTATTTTGAGGACTTGCAGCTCCTGTGTCAAACGTTTGTAGGAAACGATAATAAACGTGCTGATGTCTATGCAAAGTGATGTTTACAAACGAGAGGCGAGGGGGTAATGTGTAGCTCGTGCAGTGAGAGTGGAAACGGCAATGCTTTTCTTGTTAGTCTTTGTCAACTTTTTTTTTTTTGGTACGTTCTGGTGCTGGCCTTCGTCAGCGTTTTCAGACGTTCTTTCGTTTGCCTTCATCAACGTTTTTGTACCTTCTGTCTTTGGCGTTTGTTAAACGTTTTGATACATTCTGTCGCTAGTCTTCATCAAGATTTTTAGACTTTCTTTCGTTTGCCTTCATCAACGTTTTTATACATTCTGTCGCAGGCCTTCGTCATCGTTTTCACAATGTTTCTCTCTCGCTCTAGTTTGTTTAGTGATTTCATGGACCAAGACATGGCTTAATAATCTTACACCATTTTGACACTTTAGTTATTTCTTTTGTTGCGGTGCTGTCTTGGCACACCCTCCAGAGCGGGAAGTTTAAACACACACACATTTTATTTTGTTTTTTGGGGGCAGTAGAATCGTTTCAGTATCCAGTTTTCTTTTTTCAGTGGTACTTTGAAAGGCTCTAGAACTTTCCCCTTATCAAGTGACTCGCTAAAAAGAGCAGGCAAGGGCTTAACTCTCTCATTTTTCAATTCCTTCATTGTCCTAAGATGAAGCTTATCTGCACTGGTCGTTTTGTTGACTTGCATTCCATATATCGCTGGCGGTATACCTTCAACTCGTGTATGTCAACACGAAGAATATTTTCCTCTCCTACCAGTGGATTTGTGACAAAAGCAAAACTATCATTTTAGAACTTTTGCCTGAAGTTCGTCGTCTTGAATCATTTTTTTTCTGTAATTAATGGACCGTTTGGCTGCGTGATGACTCTCTCTCTCTCTTGCTTCTCGCGGAAATGTAAAACTCCCCAGGGGTTCTTTTGCTATTTTCAGCAATATAGGCTTTTTTATACCTAACGTATCTATTCGAATCATATCTCTGTGTATGATGACCCTCATTTTATCTGCAGAGTTATTTGATCGTTTTATTTCCAACCCCTTGTTACCTACAGTTATTACCTGTTCGCTTATTACTTACATTAAGTCACCCGTTAATTTCCCCTCTCCCCCCCCCTTTTTTTTTCATTACGTTAATGGGTAACTTAAGAATATATTCGTCCTAGATCATAGTGCCCTTGGCTTGATAGGTTGCTGATTTGATGATAATCAAGGCGTAGCAGCGTAAGCTTTCTCTACCTTTGTGAAAAACCAACAGCATCTCGTAGGGTTTGAAATGCACGACCGTAACAACGTTCCATGTAACAGTTAACACTCGACCAGATTTTGACTCTTTTCTTCCCGTTTTCACCATGCCAACTGCCAGACGTAGGTCATGAAACGGTTAGCCCTTCATCGCTACGTAACTCATAACTACCTACATGCTGTCTAGTCACCTAATTCCCGACCTGCCTAATCTCCTCCTCCTCCCCCTTGGTTATAGTTGTTAGCTATGGTTATAAGGTACGCCAGGAAGCTGAAGTGTTTTGCCATTTCAGCGATATTTTATGACGCAGTACCTTACACTGAAACTTACCGAAAACGAAAGACAGTCGCTGAGGGAAAACTTGTGAAATGATATGGAGAATACGTAACACCTGGGCCCTTCAGTTCGTTAATTTCGAATTCAGTAACTTCATAACTTGGATTATAAAGTAGAAGGAAACGTTCCCTTGAGGCTTTTAACCGACTGGGTATGAAAAGCTGGTTTGTGAGGAACGTTTTTGTTATCATTTGAACAGAAGCTTATCTTAACCTTATCTTTCAGTCAGGTAATGCCTAGTGCTTGCCGGGGTCGTCTGTACGTACTTATGCCCGGACATCCAATTTTGCCTTCGTCTGTGACGCTGTAAGAAAGAAAATGATAGCAA
>NC_092225.1:51504478-51516978 GCF_036320965.1 Panulirus ornatus
TGTATTATTATTATTATTATCATTATTATTATCATTATTATTATTATTATTATTATTACACGTAGATAATTATGATTTACGTCGGTTGTAAACAATTTCCGCCACTACAGTACAGGTGCCATGATCAATATGCGTTGCTCGCTCATGTGTCGTGGAGATACACCAGTCATAACAGTGTTGATCATTCTGTTAACTCTGCCTCACTCACGTAATGGTTATGATCGGTTGTGTTGTGATGACCTTTGACAGTGTTCAGTCATACTGAAAATGTTCCAGCTTTGGTTCTGCCTATTGGTTAAGCCATAGTCGTTCGTTATTAGTTATTAGTTATTATCTTTATAGTTAAAGTCATTAGTTTCAGCTTTGATTTATAGTTATTAGTTATAGTTGAAGTTATGAGTTTCAGCTTTGATTATTTGAGTATTAACTGTCCGTTACAGGTGTTGAACACTGAAGTGTGGAGTTATGATAACGATGATAATGATAACGCTGTAGATTACGTTATCTTCTCAAATTAATTAGATAGAAGCCCTTCATTGCTCTGATCAAATCACTGTCTGTCTATTATTTATTCACCTGTCTGACTGGTACTTTTGACTGTCTGTCTGTCTGTGTCTGGCCCGTCTTTCAGCTGTTCCTGTCTGTGAGTAGGAGTCTGTCTTTGCTTACGATTGATATGTGGAGCTACGAGTCCACTTGTCGTGTGGCTACGTGTATATGGCTACATGAAGATTGGGTCGAGGCGTACGTGCGCACGTACTTTAGGGTCGGTTGGTCGGTAAGGAACATTTAAAAGAAGACGTGATATATGGTTGAAGACAGTCCCAGATGAGCCTAGGTCCCAGATGAACCTAGGGTTGGTGATTATGTGGCAAGTACTGTCCATGTACTGTCCATTATGTACGTAGTACAGATAGTATAGATTCTACCAGTTCTACCCGTCTGGGTCATCGGGAAGGTAAGTGAAGGCTGAGCGGCGAGCCAAACACTTCATTATCTGGTCACGTTTCGCTCCTTTGACCCCGGGTTGCTGTCTTTCCCTTCCCGCCTCATCCAGCAGAGCCAACACTTCATTGACTCTCGGGTTTCATTCCATAGACCTAGGTTGCTATCTTTGTTGTTGTTGTTGTTGTTGTTTGTACCTGCCTCACCCGTCTTTCCATCTCACGCACACATAACACTTGACAACACCTCGCTCGCTCTAGGTTTCCCTGCGGTGGGCGCAACGCGTTATGGCCAAAAAAAATCTCGTGGAAAGTACTCCCGCTCATATCACTTCCTCTGTCATCCTCCTCCTCCTCTTCCTCCTCCTCTTCCTCCTCCTCCTCCGCCTCCTCCTCCTCCTCTTCCTCTTCTTCCTCAAGAATATCATACACTCAGTCTCCCAGATCGACCTCCGTAAATCACCTATAAATGCGTGGAGGAAAGTAATGCCCATTATATATCTTACTGAAGCGTCTCATGGTAAGGTCCTCTCTCTCTCTCTCTCTCTCTCTCTCTCTCTCTCTCTCTCTCTCTCTCTCTCTCTCTCTCTCTCTCTCTCTCTCTCTCTCATTTCGCTTTATTACAGTTCCATTTTTTTTTAATGGAGGCAAAGTACATATATATACTGGAAGCTGGTGTAAGACCGGCAATTCATTCCCAAGTATCTTTGTGTCTTGTTTATCTATCTGTTTTTATATATCTATCGATCTGTCTACCTACCTACGAGTATCTCTCTCTCTCTCTCTCTCTCTCTCTCTCTCTCTCTCTCTCTCTCTCTCTCTGAAGAACTCGTGTATGCCCGTCGTGCACGGAGGCCGTAGGTCATCTCGTGCCTCTGAAGATTCGATTGCCGGCTCCAGGGGCGCGGGTCGCACGCACGTGCATCTGCGAGAGATCTGGTTAATAGGAGTGAATTACCGCCAGACTCTGAGCGTGGGAGGGTACACATATCCTCCTCCTTGCTCTCCTCCCACGTCCGTCCCGACTTTTTGAATGTGATATTATAGGAAGAGAGAGGGGTAGTATTCTTTCTTCCCTATCGCTATATATATATATATATATATATATATATATATATATATATATATATATATATATATATATATATATGTATATATATATATATATATATATATATATATATATATATATATATATATATATATATATATATATATATATATAAGTTTTTATCGAGGATGTAAGGCATGTGTACGTGTAGGAAGAGAGGAAAGTGATTGGTTCTCAGTGAATGTAGGTTTGCGGCAGGGGTGTGTGATGTCTCCATGGTTGTTTAATTTGTTTATGGATGGGGTTGTTAGGGAGGTGAATGCAAGAGTTTTGGAAAGAGGGGCAAGTATGAGGTCTGTTGGGGATGAGAGAGCTTGGGAAGTGAGTCAGTTGTTGTTCGCTGATGATACAGCGCTGGTGGCTGATTCATGTGAGAAACTGCAGAAGCTGGTGACTGAGTTTGGTAAAGTGTGTGAAAGAAGAAAGTTAAGAGTAAATGTGAATAAGAGCAAGGTTATTAGGTACAGTAGGGTTGAGGGTCAAGTCAATTGGGAGGTGAGTTTGAATGGAGAAAAACTGGAGGAAGTGAAGTGTTTTAGATATCTGGGAGTGGATCTGGCAGCGGATGGAACCATGGAAGCGGAAGTGGATCATAGGGTGGGGGAGGGGGCGAAAATTCTGGGAGCCTTGAAGAATGTGTGGAAGTCGAGAACATTATCTCGGAAAGCAAAAATGGGTATGTTTGAAGGAATAGTGGTTCCAACAATGTTGTATGGTTGCGAGGCGTGGGCTATGGATAGAGTTGTGCGCAGGAGGATGGATGTGCTGGAAATGAGATGTTTGAGGACAATGTGTGGTGTGAGGTGGTTTGATCGAGTAAGTAACGTAAGGGTAAGAGAGATGTGTGGAAATAAAAAGAGCGTGGTTGAGAGAGCAGAAGAGGGTGTTTTGAAGTGGTTTGGTCACATGGAGAGAATGAGTGAGGAAAGATTGACCAAGAGGATATATGTGTCGGAGGTGGAGGGAACGAGGAGAAGAGGGAGACCAAATTGGAGGTGGAAAGATGGAGTGAAAAAGATTTTGTGTGATCGGGGCCTGAACATGCAGGAGGGTGAAAGGAGGGCAAGGAATAGAGTGAATTGGAGCGATGTGGTATACCGGGGTTGACGTGCTGTCAGTGGATTGAATCGGGGCATGTGAAGCGTCTGGGGTAAACCATGGAAAGCTGTGTAGGTATGTATATTTTGCGTGTGTGGACGTATGTATATACATGTGTATGGGGGTGGGTTGGGCCATTTCTTTCGTCTGTTTCCTTGCGCTGCCTCGCAAACGCGGGAGACAGCGACAAAGCAAAAAAAAAAAAAAAATATATATATATATAATATGATATAATATATATTTCCCACGTATTCCTTGCATGTCGTAGAAGGCGACTAAAAGGGAAGGGAGCGGAGGGCTGGAAATCCTCCCCTCCCATTTTGAAATTTTTCCAAAGAAGGAACGGAGAAGGGGGCCAAGTGAGGATATTCCCTCTAATGCTCAGTCCTCTGTTCTTAGCGCTACCTCGCTAACGCGGAAAATGGGGAAAATATATATATATATATATATATATATATATATATATATATATATATATATATATATATATATATATACTTTATAAGCCATTATAAATGATAAATGAATTGCAGAAACACAAAGGTTCCATATATTCCCACATTTTCAAAGTGAATGGTCCACTTTGTCTTCGACTGTTGATGATTTACAGAAGATGCAGAGATATTTTTTTGGGTATGTGTTGTGAGGAGATTTGCCGCTCGGATTGTATATGGATGAGGCTGTTGAGTCGAGCCAACAGCCCCGACCCAGAAGGCATCATGAAGCGGTGAGATGCGTCTCGGTATGTTTTAAAGAAGCTGTTTTGTGTGATCCAGGTATTGTCTCACCATGCCAGTCTTGGTGATGTAGCTCTCTCTCTCTCTCTCTCTCTCTCTCTCTCTCTCTCTCTCTCTCTCTCTCTCTCTCTCTCTCTCTCTCTCTCTCTCTCTCTCTCTCTCTTTATTTCTCTATCTATCTATCTATCTGTTTATCTCTCAGCGTCGTTCCTCAACATGCAAGTCGCAGTTACTCGTAAGTAGTCTCTCTCTCTCTCTCTCTCTCTCTCTCTCTCTCTCTCTCTCTCTCTCTCTCTCTCTTTATTTCTCTATCTATCTATCTATCTGTTTATCTCTCAGCGTCGTTCCTCAACATGCAAGTCGCAGTTACTCGTAAGTAGTCTCTCTCTCTCTCTCTCTCTCTCTCTCTCTCTCTCTCTCTCTCTCTCTCTCTCTCTCTCTCCCTCCCTCTCTCCCTCCCTCCCTCCCTTCCGTGTCCCTGAATACCTTCCATAAGTTGACGCCACAATGCACTCTGAGCCGGCCTAACTCGCTCGCTCCGTCGTTCAGTGAATGAGCTCTTGTCCGCTCCCTCTGGACTCGAAAGCTCCATTATCCCTTGCAATCCTGCCTTACCTTGCCAAGAGTTAATATTTCCATAACTTCAGATACATCCAGTCTCCTACTCTCTCTCTCTCTCTCTCTCTCTCTCTCTCTCTCTCTCTCTCTCTCTCTCTCTGTCTCTCTCTCTCTCTTTCTCTCTCTCTCTCTCTCTCTCTCTCTCTCTCTCTCTCTCTCTCTCTCTCTCTATATATATATATATATATATATATGTATATATATATATATATATATATATTTTTTTTTTTTTTCCTATGAGTCCACGGGGAAAATGAAACACGATAAGTTCCCACGTGCACTTTCGTGTAATAATCACATCATCTGGGGAGACACAAGAGGGAAATATAAGTCAGTTAATATACATGTAAGCGTAATCTAGGAGCATATTTAGAGTTATTGATCTATTTTATATTCTATGATTTTCTCATTATTACTCCATCATCAGGTGGATGCTCAAACACCAGTTGTCCAAAATGATCCATTTCATGTCATGCAAGCTTTCACCTTCACAGAGGCATCATCAGGAATCTACAAAATTGTAGTAAGTACAGTGTGGATTTTCCGAGTTGGTTTCGTATAAAAATGTTCTTTGTGTTTTATGACGAAGTTTTATAAGGCAGTTTCTTCTCTATTTTGGAGGTTCCCGATCATGCAGAGCTCTGTGAAGGCGAAAGCCATTGTACTGGACAGACTTATACCTGTACGTGGACAGTAATCGAAATGATGTGTTTCTTTAAGACGCGATTCTTCATCGAATACGCATTGCAAGGCATTTAGAAATAAGCAGAGACGCGTACTTCAAGAAAGATGGAGAGATTAATTAGGGTGTGTCGGAAGGTCACACAGGAAAAATAGGGGAAAATATTTTCAGTCATCTCGTCTGAACGCTGAGGTATGTTCACCCACGACGTGGGCCGCCAACACCGTCTTGGTCTGTTCTCAGCAGTTTGGTTACCCCGCCAAGATCACCGCCGCTTTCCACCTCTGCGGACACCACGAGTCAGCGAACACTCAGACGAACCAGCTACCAAAGTGATGCTCCCGGCCATACGACTCACTGATTTAGTACCGATTTTTTTTAGGGAAGGTGAGAGAGAGAGAGAGAGAGAGAGAGAGAGAGAGAGAGAGAGAGAGAGAGAGAGAGAGAGAGAGAGAGAGAGAGAGAGAGAGAGAGATTCTCATTAAAAAGAATTCACTATCTGATTTCAGTTCATACAGCAACACCCTCGTACATCACGCCTTCATGAGCAACACCCTCATACAACAGCAGCACCCTCATACATTAACACCATCATACATCATACCCTCATACATTACACTCATACATCAAACCCTCGTACATTACACTCTCATACATCAAACCTTACATTACACCCTCATACATCACACTTTCATACAGCAGCATCCTCACACAGCAGCACCCTCATACAGCAACACCCTCATACAGCAACACCCTCATACAGCAACACCCTCATACAGCAACACCCTCATACAGCAACACCCTCATACAGCAGCACCCTCATACAGCAACCCCCTCATACAGCAGCATCCTCACACATCACACCCATGCTGTGACACATAGGCTGGCAGAGGCGAACTTTGTAGCAATTTGATTTTGAAGCATTTTCGCTGGCTGCCCAGTAAAGAGATCTCGCACCTACCCAATAAAGAGAGCTCACACCTTCGCTTTGAAATGCAAAAATGAATCATCCATATTGAATTCTCTCTCTCTCTCTCTCCTGTTAACAGCCAGTGACGTCCAGCGAGAAGCGCCTATTGATGTCAGGAGTCCGACCTGTTCACCAGTGACCTATCCATTTATTGTTTTCTCTTGTAAGGTAACTCACTCCTCAGGTAACTGAGGTAACTCGGGTAACTCACCGGTGGCATATAGATCGTCAGACACCAGGCAGCCACGTGGGTGCCAGCTGTCGGAGGGTAAATGATGAGTTTTCGCTAAGTAACTGGTCGAGTATTGTAGTCAAGGGTATATGACCTGAGGATTCAGTGGTCTTGCTTTTAGAGCCAGGTGTCGGAAGTGGCCAGAGGGAGAGAGAGAGAGAGAGAGAGAGAGAGAGAGAGAGAGAGAGAGAGAGAGAGAGAGAGAGAGAGAGAGAGAGAGAGAGAGGGGGGTTAGTTAGCGAGTATTAACGACAGGTTGTCGAGAGGCAGCAGAGGATCAACGCGCAGCGCTCACAAACAGGGAGATAGGCGGAGTTACGAAGAACAAGTCGTGTGAGTTAAGTGTTGTTGTGAAGTGTTAAGTAGTGTGTGTGCCTGCTTACAGACTGAACGAAAGAAACACCTACCTGGGCTGGGGAGGAGAAATTGACCTTATGGTGGGTGTCACATTACCTTACCTAGCTCAGGTTGCTGGCTTTTCCCTCTGTCTCACCCCTTACATGGGGTGCTGCCATTCAGCCCACACACACACACACACACACACACACACACACACACACACACACACACACACACACACTCCCTCCATCGCACTTGTACATAACACGACAACATGTAACTCACACGAGTCTTTATTTTGTTTTAAAACTCTATACTTCCCAAGGGTGAGTGGTCACCGCGAGCACATCCTAGTAGCAAAATCTTGTCGTAGGTACTCTCTCTCTCTCTCTCTCTCTCTCTCTCTCTCTCTCTCTCTCTCTCTCTCTCTCTCTCTCTCTCTCTCTCCATAAGACTTAACGTTAGTATTAAGATACTTTTTTGACCATACTAACCCCAGCAGATGGACTGGCTCTTGATAATCTATCACCAACAGTCTTGGATGAGGTCACATGACAGTCGATCAGTTTTTTTTTTTTTTAAACGTATCTCAAAATTAGATTTTTCAGTCCACGCGGCAACTGATGTTTCCCATAACCCAAATGTTTAACAGATTACCGACGGAAAGTAACGTACCTAAAGACTGGGAACTGGCGAATGTAACTCATGTGTATAAGAGAGGAGAAAAGAAATGTGCCTCAAATTACACCCAAGGTAGCCTCTCGTTAGTTTTAGGTGATGTGGTGAAAATACAGTTGAGAGAATCGTAGTATTTCTAGATCATTAGATATGATAACGGACAACCGGCATAGCCTCTGTAACATTCTATTTACCAAATTTAATGGAACTTTTTTGTGTTATGTTTAACAAATGGCACTCAGAAGTGCCCTCTGATGTAGTAACACCTTGTCTTTGATAAGGCGTTTGACAGAGTACAAAGTACAAGAGACTGTTATGTATATTAGAATCACATGGAAGAGGGGACAGACTATTTGCATGGAGTGGTGACTGGCTCACCGACAGGAAAGCAACGTAAAGATTGGAATGGCGACGCCTCAGACTGGCTGGACGTGACGAGTGGTGTGCCCCAGGGGTCGGTCCTTGGTTCCCTTTCTTTTCATAATGGAAGTTAGTGATGTAGACATCAGTGTCGTATCTTCAGCTTAACTGATGATACAGAACGAGGAGTTAGGGTTGTTGTGCAGTTATTCGGATATATATATATATATATATATATATATATATATATATATATATATATATATATATATATATATATATATATTTTTTTTTTTTTTTTTTGCTTTGTCGCTGTCTCCCGCGTTTGCGAGGTAGCGCAAGGAAACAGACGAAAGAAATGGCCCAACCCACCCCCATACACATGTATATACATACGTCCACACACGCAAATATACATACCTACACAGCTTTCCATGGTTTACCCCAGACGCTTCACATGCCTTGATTCAATCCACTGACAGCACGTCAACCCCGGTATACCACATCGCTCCAATTCACTCTATTCCTTGCCCTCCTTTCACCCTCCTGCATGTTCAGGCCCCGATCACACAAAATCTTTTTCACTCCATCTTTCCACCTCCAATTGGGTCTCCCTCTTCTCCTCGTTCCCTCCACCTCCGACACATATATCCTCTTGGTCAATCTTTCCTCACTCATTCTCTCCATGTGACCAAACCATTTCAAAACACCCTCTTCTGCTCTCTCAACCACGCTCTTTTTATTTCCACACATCTCTCTTACCCTTACGTTACTTACTCGATGAAACCACCTCACACCACACATTGTCCTCAAACATCTCATTTCCGGCACATCCATCCTCCTGCGCACAACTCTATCCATAGTCCACGCCTCGCAACCATACAACATTGTTGGAACCACTATTCCTTCAAACATACCCATTTTTGCTTTCCGAGATAATGTTCTCGACTTCCACACATTCTTCAAGGCTCCCAGAATTTTCGCCCCCTCCCCCACCCTATGATCCACTTCCACTTCCATGTTTCCATCCGCTGCCAGATCCACTCCCAGATATCTAAAACACTTCACTTCCTCCAGTTTTTCTCCATTCAAACTCACCTCCCAATTGACTTGACCCTCAACCCTAGTGTACCTAATAACCTTGCTCTTATTCACATTTACTCTTAACTTTCTTCTTTCACACACTTTACCAAACTCAGTCACCAGCTTCTGCAGTTTCTCACATGAATCAGCCACCAGCGCTGTATCATCAGCGAACAACAACTGACTCACTTCCCAAGCTCTCTCATCCCCAACAGACTTCATACTTGCCCCTCTTTCCAAAACTCTTGCATTCACCTCCCTAACAACCCCATCCATAAACAAATTAAACAACCATGGAGACATCACACACCCCTGCCGCAAACCTACATTCACTGTGAACCAATCACTTTCCTCTCTTCCTACACGTACACATGCCTTACATCCTCGATAAAAACTTTTCACTGCTTCTAACAACTTGCCTCCCACACCATATATTCTTAATACCTTCCACAGAGCATCTCTATCAACTCTATCATATGCCTTCTCCAGATCCATAAATGCTACATACAAATCCATTTGCTTTTCTAAGTATTTCTCACATATATATATATATATATATATATATATATATATATATATATATATATATATATATATATATATATATATATATCAAAGAACCAGCGGACTGTCCATGTACATGACTGAGGAAATTTGACTTAAGCATATCAGTACGAATTGGAAGTAAACTGAACTGTTTATTAACAGGAGGTAAATAAAGGAATCTAAATGTATGGGTTTATCAGCAAGGAACATGGCTACAAAACACCAAAACCAATTCTGACTCTTTTTAAAGCTCCAGTGAAGTTACTACACCTTCGCTCTGCACTCCAGTCCCAGACCACGAAAAGGATGGGGAAAAACTGGAAAAGATTCAGAGATGAGCGACAAAACTGATTCCAGCCAAGAGAGATCTACCGTACCATGAGAAGTTAGGAAGATTAAATCTTTTCCCTTGAGAATAACAGGCTTCCAGGTGGGAGGAGAAATACAATTTTTTAAAATTTCGAATAATTTCGAGAACTTAAACCAGCAGGATTTCTTTGACGTACAAGAAAATACTGTAACTAGGACTAATGGAATAAGAATTAAAGGTAAAATATATGATACTAACACGAGAGAGAGAGAGTCTTTGCAAATAGATGACATGAACATTGGAATAGATTGTTGAATACTTATGATACAAAGTCTAAATGCTTTCGACATCCGATTAGACCAATGCAAATATCAATTAAGTGGAAACAAGGAAAATGTACACGTGTATATTTATTTCTTTTTCTGATCCTAGACTCTAAGAATACAGTGTAGTGCAGCACATGGTGGAAGATGTAATTACGATTTTATGGCACGGCTCTTCTCTCCAAGTCCATACAGGCGTACTTCACCAACGAATGGTTTTCTCTGTCTATTCTCTTTCCTGCCGTTGCCAGAGGGAGTTGAAGGAGGGGAGAGAACCTTCTTACTATTCTATGCTTGCCTCATCCACATGAAAAAGAGAGAGAAGTAAGGAGAGGTACGAGGCGGACAGATGACCTCGACATGGGCCAACGGGCCTCCAGTCGTCTGTCTCTCCCATGTACCGTCATGTATTCCTTGTGGCCATCTCCCACCGCTGCCACTGAAGGCAACACCCACACGCTTGACCCTCACCTCATCGTCACTTGACCACAACACAAACCTGGCACCAACGTTGACACGGGCAAATGGTTCTTGATTCCTTTGTGTCACCTCACCGTGGATACCATGGTCATTTATGATGCTCCTGGTATTGCGTCTGGATCCCACACCGAAGATTACGTTTGCTGGAAAAAAAAAAGGTCGAAGTTCAACCTCAAATGGACTTCGAGTTCAGTGTTTTTAGCTGTTAAATATGGAGCTATGGCTGTCAGTGTTCCCCACCACCCCTCACGGAATCATTCATACTTCTTCGCTGGTTTGAACTGGAGAGACTCTTCCGTAAAGCCAGACTTTTATTGAAATATATAATGAAACTTCTCCCTGAGTTTGGTGCGTCGATCAGAAAAGTGCGTGGACGCAGAAATTTTCCTTGTGGTATCGGAGTTCAATTAAGTGAGCTGCTGGAGCGAAGCGATGTTTTGACCGTGTTATGGATGCCAGACCCTGTTCGAGTTGGTGTGTTTGTTCATACCGACTCAAGTACATTGTTAACTTGGAGGATGTGTTATGAACAGCGTCGTAACGATGGTTTCAGTATATGTATATACCCTAGCCAAATCCAGGTACCCATTTTCTCGACCAACCCCCTAGGGGTAGATGAACAGCTGGGTTGACTGTGGACCTACTGCTGTAACCAGGATTCGAACCTATGCGCTCGACCCTGGGCTGAGGCCCGTGAATGCGTCACGGTCAGGAACGCTAACCGGTACACCATCTGCTCTTACTTATCCACCCTCATTCCACATCATGTCCGTGTGTCCGTACGTTCGTGTTAAAACTATCGTTATTATCTTTCATATATTATCGTTTTATATATGAGATTATTTATGTATTAGCATAGGCCACGTGCATAGTGAGAGTGTATGTGGTCTTATTTATATATTAGCATGGGCCACGTGCATAGTGAGAGTGTCTGTGGTCTTATTTATATATTAGCATGGGCCACGTGCATAGTGAGTGTGTCTGTGGTCTTATTTATATATTAGCATGGGCCACGTGCATAGTGAGAGTGTCTGTGGTCTTATTTATATATTAGCATGGGCCACGTGCATAGTGAGAGTGTCTGTGGTCTTATTTATATATTAGCATGGGCCACGTGCATAGTGAGAGTGTCTGTGGTCTTATTTATATATTAGCATGGTTCACGTGCATAGTGAGTGTCTGTGGTCTTCGCATTATCCTCAACACCTGAAGAAGGTGTTGGAGATTTGTCGGTTGGTGGACGTAGCTCGACGTTGACGGGGTCTTAATGACCCTGGCAGTTGATAGGCCAAAAAGCCCAACCAACCAACCAGCAAATTGGTTCATGACTGCGTTCATAAAGTGTGGTTATTAGGTGTGTGTTACAGGGGAGAGAGTTTAACAGTCGTGTTGCCCCGTCTCTTAACCTTGTATACATGTACCATGTATACTCTCACACACACACACACACACACACACACACCAGCCTGAGCCAGGTGCCCATCCATCAGCCAGTCTTGAGGGGAGGACGAACACCTGGGGTTGGTTGTGAGCCGACTGCTGCGCCAATATTCGAACCCGGGCGGGCCCGTATGAGTTCTAGGTCAACTTAGGCTGGATGTCATGGTGTATGCCTAGGAACAGGAGCAGACGACCGAGTTAAGAATGGAAGAAGAAGGTAAGGGAAACGTAATTGGAAGGTAAACAGGGTAAACTAATTGGAAGGTATATGTCGTACGTAAGGAAAACTGATAGCGTGGAATGTAATAGGGGGAAAAAAATGAGAGGGAATATGCTTAGGGAAACACAGGCCTAATTGCAAGTAATGTCACTAGGGGAAACTGATTGGTTGGAAAGAAATAAAATTAGGAAAATGAATATTGAGATGAATATCGTTAGGGAAAGATGTTGATGGAGAGAACTGGACGAGGTCACATTGAGTGTGTGGGCGGAGGGGAAGTGACAGGGAGGGAGGAGGGAGGTGTGTGGAGGGAAGTGGAAGAGGAAAAC
>NC_092225.1:51521978-51534478 GCF_036320965.1 Panulirus ornatus
GCGTATGATGATAAGAGCTTCGTCTTTTAACTTTTGAGTGTTGGGGACATTGCAAGTTCAGACCATTAACTGAGACTGATAAGGATATAGTGAGTGTTCAGTCCATAACTGTGACTGCTGGGAGACTGGTGGATGAGACCGTGGACTGTGATGTACGGGGATATTAAGGACTTGTGCCATTCATTCTGACGGTGGCTTGCACGTCTGTACACTGCAAGTAGAATTCTCGGTTCGACACCATGATAGCCATGCGTAATGTCCTCTTGTTATATACAGAATCACTTCATTAATACAAACATTTTGATTTGATAGAGAGTGATGGAGGAATGATTAATTTTCGTCGACGTAGTTTGTGTCCAGTTGCTTCTGTGGACCGCTGTATCACAGGGCTTCACTGTTTCACATGGGGCTTCACTGTCTCTCATGGGTTCCCTTCAACGTTTCAATTGGCCTCGGTCAACTCTCCACTTTGTTTCACTTGGCTTCAATTCAGTGTTTCGCTTGGCTCAATTCAGTGTTTCATCTGGCTTCAATTCAGTG
The DNA here is from genome assembly GCF_036320965.1 of Panulirus ornatus. NCBI lineage: Eukaryota > Metazoa > Arthropoda > Malacostraca > Decapoda > Palinuridae > Panulirus > Panulirus ornatus. The sequence goes on from NC_092225.1 coordinate 51,522,519, forward strand.
CTTCGCTTGGGTTCAGTTTACTGTTCCACTTGGATTTACTTCAGTGTCGCAAGTATATGTCAGGCGCGACTCCCAGTGGTTCATACCAACAGGTTTACATCTGGCCTTGTGGGGGTCGGCGTCAGTGAAGCTTCGTGTTTCTCATGGTTCCTCATTGCTTAAGATTCTTTTATTTGCTGTGAGGTTTCGAAGTGTTTATTGCCTTTATTAATGTGTGTTGGGTTAAGATGGTGAGGTTAGAGGTACTTTCTGCCTCTTAAGATGGTGAGGTTAGAGGTACTTGCTGCCTCTTAAGATGGTGGGGTTAGAGGTACTTGCTGCCTCTTAAGATGGTGAGGTTAGAGGTACTTGCTGCCTCTTAAGATGGTGAGGTTAGAAGTACTTACTGCCTCTTAAGATGGTGAGGTTAGAGGTACTTGCTGCCTCTTAAGATGGTGAGGTTAGAGGTACTTGCTGCCTCTTAGCTCGTCCCTTGCGTTATGTGGCGCGGTCGTTGCTTGTCGTGTCGTTCATCACAAGTTACTGGTTATGGTCGTTGTTTACTGAGTCGTCCGTCCATCACGGGTCGTGGTAACGTAATTGATCGACTTCCACGTCCACCTTTCCCTCCCGCTTTACGCTGAACGCACACCGTTTTCTTCGTAGGGAGACTATTTATGTCTACTAAACCTTATACTGATGTCTTGCAGTAAAGACTGACCATTTAAAGAACTTATCGCCATTACTGCAAGAACATTGGGCAACTCACTTATGTAAAAGATTATTATAAATGAAGAAGAATGTTGGGAGAATGTAACCATGTTGGACTTTTACATCATTGGCTTACCATCTGTGTCTTCACAGACTTTAAGATCTTGCCTCTTAGACACCTGGACCAACCTTGCTCCTCGCTAATCACTAGGTCCTCGTTCCTTCCTCCTTGTGTATATGCCTAGCTTGATTTATCTTTGGTCCTCTCACCCTGTAACTCTCCTCTGAGGATGTGTTAATACACGAAAGCGCTCAGCATCTTGTGTTTCCTTTCCCATGTGGTTTTTTTCAGCTTTCCTAAAATCACGTATCCTATGATTTTGTGTTTATATATATATATATATATATATATATATATATATATATATATATATATATATATATATATATATATATCTTTTTTTTTTTTTTTTTTTTTTTTTCATACTATTCGCTATTTCCCGCGATAGCGAGGTAGCGTTAAGAACAGAGGACTGGGCCTTTGAGGGAATATCCTCACCTGGCCCTCTTCTCTGTTCCTTCTTTTGGAAAATTAAAAAAAAAAAAAAAAAATGAGAGGGGAGGATTTCCAGCCCCCCGCTCCCTTCCCTTTTAGTCGCCTTCTACGACACGCAGGGAATACGTGGGAAGTATTCTTTCTCCCCTATCCCCAGGGATAATATATATATATGTATATATATATATATATATATATATATATATATATATATATATATATATATATATCCCTGGGGATAGGGGAGAAAACTTACTTCCCACGTATTCCTTACGTGCCGTAAAAGGCGACTAAAAGGGGAGGAGCGGGGAGCTGGAAATCCTCCCCTCCAGTTTTTTGCTTCTACAAAAGAAGGAACAGAGAAGGAGGCCAGTGAGGATTTTTCCCTCGTGAGGCTCAGTCCTCTGTTCTTAACGCTACCTCGCTAACGCGGGAAATGGCGAATGTGTTGGGGGGGGGATATTGTTTCATTTCTAATTCTCTCTAATTTTCTTAGTGTTTGTTTGTCACGCTAATTCTGTAGTTATATACCTGTCTGCTGGTTTGGTCCATCTGTTTGTTAGTGTTTGCAGCTTTTCTGTCTGTTTTTGTCTGTCAATTCCCTGTGGTGTACAGATTTCTGCAGGCTTGTCCGTCATATGTGTCTGTCTGTCTGTCTCCCTACCCGTCTATATCGCGCCCACCCTTCCAGCCGTGTCTGCGACCCACAGGGTCGGGTCAGAATGGGTCACAATGCTGTTCGCCAGAGTATTTGAATCCCCAGTGGTCAAGGGTCGTAACAGTCGTGCTCGAGAATCGTGCCGTCGTGCTCGTGGGTCGTAACTGCCGACTTTATGGGTCGTGCTGTCGTGCTCATGGGTCGTAACTGCCGATTTTATGCGTCGTGCTCGTGGGTCGTAACTGCCGATTTCATGGGTCGTGCTGTCGTGCTCGTGGGTCGTAAGTGCCGATTTTATGGATCGTGCCGTCGTGTCCGTGGGTCGTAACTGTCGCTCTTTATGGGTCGTGCCGTCGTGTTCAAGGTGACGTAAGTGGTGATTGAAAGTCGTAAATGTCTTTCTCAAAGGTCGTGCCTCTCAAGAAATCTCAGCTGTCGTGTTCAAGGGTCGTACCGTCGTGCACGAGTGTCGTGATCGCTGTTCTTAAGGTTCGTATAGTCGTACAGTCGTGCTCAAGAGAGGTAGGTGTTCTTGCACGCAGCCATATTTGCACCCTGCGTTTCTAATCCGAGAAACATTTGCATATGGCGTGGTATGCAAATTTGACTATTGCCTGGCTTACTGTTAATTACTGGAGTTGACATTATGTTAGAATACCCAATTAAGCAACAATGTAGTCCTTGTTCCTCCATTATATACGTTACATTCATAATTAGTTAATTAGAGTTGATTCAGCGATAAATTTTTGTGTGTGATTTCGTAGCACCTTTCTTTTACCAAGAACACTGTGAATTTCTCTGAAGAGATTGGGTGATTTACTCTCTTTTAGAAAATGGGAACAATGGTAGTCAGAAGAAAAACAACGTTAATTATGTATGAATGTTTTACCTACCCTGTCACCACCCCTATCCCCCCCCCCCTACCGTACGCTCCCTCACCCCCCACACCCCCTCGTGGTCCGTAATTGGTCTGTGTGTCTGTTAATGTGTCTGTGGGGTGTTGTCTTTGTCCGCGGGGCCCGTGCAAAACAGCATATATCCTCACACAGGCGTGGCAGGAGCGAGGAAAGAACTGTATTAATCACGGACCAATTTTCAGGAGGGCACACAGGCGCCTGCCTTGTGTACGCACTACGCGCGTCGGCCTTACACGCATGCGTATAGAGGCGAGGGTACGCACTCTTAGTAATACAGAAATCTTCGCTGAGGATGCCAGGTGTAGGTGATGTAAAGGGAGACTGGTGTAAAAGGCGTGTCTTGTACCAACGAAAGTAATAGATGTATCGCTGAATCAGTTTCATCATTATGACGCAAATCTGGAGTGCTTAAGTTGGACGCTGACGAAGACGTGAAGGCATCAAGTTGAATGAATTGCCTAACAATTTGCCTAACAATTGCCTAACAATTTCTCGAGTTACTGAACTGTATACCACGGGTTGTGTTTTGATTTGGCAACTCTAGGTTTTTCTCTCGTGTTTGACGGCGGCATCTGATAGGTCGCAGGTGCACAGCAGTTGCATAGCGAGAAATGGTCCTTCCTTGTACCACCTGAGGAAGATGATGTTACTAATAGATTGAAATGTCGTGAATGCTGGGGTTTTTTATGTGGTTGAATTAGATTTAAGATCTTAGACGTTCGAGGTTAAAAAAAAATTTTATTGGCGAATCCTCGTATCTCTCTCTCCTCTCTCTCTCTCTCTCTCTCTCTCTCTCTCTCTCTCTCTCTCTCTCTCTCTCTCTCTCTCTCTCTCTCTCCACCTCCTTTACCCCGCCAGGTGTTTTCTGAAAGGAAAACGTCTCCCGGATTCCTCCTGGATCATGAAAGATGATATTGGGGAACTAAAGACAGACGAAAGAAATGGTTTGCCAAACATGTGGCAAGCGAGAGATTCGAACCTCAGACCCCAGTCTACCTGTGCGTTAACCTAGCGACAAATTGGAGCAGGTGAGTGGTTGCTGACGACAAAGGTAGCGTTAAGAACAGAGGACTGAACCTTTGAGGGAATATCCTCACTTGGCCCCCTTCTCTGTTCCTACTTTTGGAAAATTAAAAACGAGAGGGGAGGATTTCCAGTCTCCCTGCTCCCTCCCCTTTTAGTCGCCTTCTACGACACGCAGGGAATACGTGGGAAGTATTCTTTCTCCCCTATCCCCAGGGATAACAAAGGTGTTCCTTTCCAATATATATATATATATATATATATATATATATATATATATATATATATATATATATATATATATATATATATAAGTTGTACCTCCTTGTACCTTCATCATATTATCACTTGGATGACCTAAGTTAGTATTGTGCAGTCGCCCAGGGACCCTGTGTTTCCTGTTGTTCCTTAGTTCCATTTCCTGTTTCCAGAGTTCATTTCCATCACAAACTGTGTCAGAAAGCTTACGGCAACGTTGCTCCAGACTTAGCGTCAAAGCTTTATATCTTTGCGTATACTTTCCGCTTAGAAAGCTTGAACATCCGTAAACGGTGCTTATTGAAAGCTTAACTTGCAGTAGGCTTCGATAGAGATGTTAAGTGCAGCTCTTGAGTACGACGGTTCGACCCTTGAGCACGACGATACGACCCTTGAGCTCGACGGTACGACCCTTGAGCACGACGGTACGACCCTTGAGCACGACGGTACGACCCTTGAGCACGACGGTGCGACCCTTGAGCAGGACGATACGACCCTTGAGCACGACGGTACGACCCTTGAGCACGACGGTACGACCCTTGAGCACGACGGTACGTCCCTTGAGCACGACGGTGCGACGCTTGAGCACGACATCACGGCCATTCAGCACGACGACAGACCCTTCCATTACACCAGTTTTATGGTTCAAGAGATTACCTCGGGGTTCGAACCCTTGAGTACGTTGGTGCGACCCCTGGGTGATGGTGCCCTTGGCGTATCCAAAGCTGCAGCAGAGAAGGAACGTGGGAGGGTCGTCACGTTGCGAGACCAGAGAACGTTCCATTACGTCTTGCTGACGCGTCGCGTCAACCTCCTCAGAGAATCGAACCCGCGTGTTCAAGGGTCACGCCCACGTGCTCAAGGGCCACGCCCCACGCGTTCAATGGGCCACGCCCCACGTGTTCCGTGGGCTATGCCCCACGTACTCGAGGGGCCACGCCCCACGTGTTCAAGGGGCCATGCCTACGTGTTCAAAGGCCTCGTCCACGTGTTCAATGGGCCATGCCTACGTGTTCAAGGGCCATGCCTACGTGTTCAAGGGCCATGCCTACGTGTTCAAGGGCCACGCCCCACGTGTTCAATGGGTCATTCCTACGTGTTCAAGAGTCACGCCCCCGTGCTCAAGGGCCACACACCACGGGGTCAAGAGCCACGCCCAAAGTGTTCAGTGGGCTCTGCCTACGTGTTCAAGAATCACGCCCCCGTGCTCAAGGGCCACACCCCACGGGGTCAAGAGCCACGCCCCACGTGTTCAAGGGCCACGCCCCACGTGTTCAAGGGCCACGCCCCACGTGTTCAAGGGCCACGCCCCACGTGTTCAAGAGCCACGCCCCACGTGTTCAAGGGCCACGCCCCACGTGTTCAAGGGCCACGCCCCACGTATTCAAGAGCCACGCCCCACGTGTTCAAGAGCCACGCCCCACGTGTTCAAGAGCCACGCCCCACGTGTTCAAGGGCCACGCCCCACGTGTTCAAGAGCCACGCCCCACGTGTTCAAGGGCCACGCCCCACGTGTTCAAGGGCCACGCCCCACGTGTTCAAGAGCCACGCCCCACGTGTTCAAGAGCCACGCCCCACGTGTTCAAGGGCCACGCCCTACGTGTTCAAGGGCCACGCCCCACGTGTTCAAGGGCCACGCCCCACGTGTTCAAGGGCCACGCCCCACGTGTTCAAGGGCCACGCCCCACATGTTCAAGGGCTTGAGGCAATAATGGTACGGATGTTCGCTAGACTTAAGTCTTGTAATTTCCCGTGAGGACGATGAAGACAACACTGGAATGTTCCAGAATTACTGACACTCAGCTGTTTTAAGTCTTCGTCTTCTTCTCATTTGTAAAGAATTCAATTCTTTAATGAGGATTGGGAAACTCTCTAAAAAAAAAAAGAATGATAAAATCTTGTTCAGTCCTGAGCATTATTTTGTATTATCAGCCTTACAGAAATTCCATGAAATTGATGATAATTATTATTCTGTTCAGAGCATTTGCAATGGTGTTGACCAATAAAGTCAGTGGAGAGAGAGAGAGAGAGAGAGAGAGAGAGAGAGAGAGAGGTGGTGTTAATTCATTAGAGGGAGAGAGATAGAGATGGTGTTAACAAATGATTCATTGGGGAGAGAGAGAGAGAGAGAGAGAGAGAGAGAGAGAGAGAGAGAGAGAGAGAGAGAGAGAGAGTAATGGTTGAACCTTAATATTAACGTTATGATGTTCGTCTTGTGATGATGTTTCTCATGTTAATGTATGTGGATGTAGTGAACACAGTGGCTGCTGGTATGGCTCCTTGTGAGCGCAGGTTTAAGTGTTGTTATGACGTTGTTATTAGTACAACTTTGTCATCATGATGGTTCATGATGACAGCTGTAGTGTTATGACCCTTCAAGTGTACAGCTATTACGCTCTTATGATGCTTTATGTATACAACGTCACTGCTGTTGTATTACTTTATGTATACAGCTTTATGAGTTATGACACTTCATATATACAACTATTATATGACACTTCATGTATACAACCATCATGTTGTTATGACACTTCTGGCATACAACCATCACGTCATCATAACCCTCCATATATATATACAACCTTCATATCATGACACTTCAGGCATACAACCATCACGTTGTTATAACCCTCCATATATATATACAACCTTCATATTATGACACTTCAGGCATACAACCATCACGTTGTTATAACCCTCCATATATATACAACCTTCATATCATGACACTTCAGGCATACAACCATCACGTTGTTATAACCCTCCATATATATACAACCTTCATATCATGACACTTCAGGCATACAACCATCACGTTGTTATAACCCTCCATATATATATATACAACCTCTATATCGTGACAATTCAGGCATACAACAGTAATGTTGTTATTACACTTCATATATACATTGCGACTCGCCTGTGGTCGTCGCCAAAGCCCGCACAGCTCTGCCAAGCTTCGCTTCCCTTAATATTTATGTAAATTCCGGAACTACTCTACATAATCCGTGGTAAGTTAGGCGTTATTAGCTTTACAACTTTGTTATTGCCACTCGGGAAAAGTATATATATACGTAGGTTGAGCATTAGTTACAACTTTTATCGAAAAGTGTTTGGCCCTATACTGCTTTGCCTGTCAGCAAATAATATATACATATATGACCTCGGAGACCCGCTCATTATTGCATATATGGAGGGAAGTGCGAGAAGGAACTTTTGATAGGATTGCCATTCCCTGAGAGAGAATTAGATCTATACATCCAGGTTTTAGCGAGCTGTGAGTTGCCTGGCCTGGATCACGCGATGTTTCTCTTACGTGCGGTTTGATTTGCGTCCTCGAGTGTTCCGATCGGAAAGCCACACAGAGGAGTCGTTTTACGGCACACCCGGAGTGGGGTTGTGGGGAGATGGAATGGGGTCAGGTGGCGATGGTTGGCCCTTATGTTTTGAGAGAGAGAGAGAGAGAGAGAGAGAGAGAGAGAGAGAGAGAGAGAGAGAGAGAGAGAGAGCATGAATCTGGTTTGTACCTTCTGACCGGGGAAATGAAAGGACGATATAATAGCTCATGGAACCTGAACTGTAGGAGTAATGGAATACTGGAAGTCAATAGAACAGAGATTTTCATGTGTTAACCTGTGGCGCAGATGTAGCGAATCAGGAAAACCTCCCAGTAAGATGTACGTAATTGGTTGATAATCATTGTACGATCCGTTAGCTAATTAGACTTTCTTAAAGTTTTTTAAGGTTACGTTGAGAATGGTATTTTGTTTTCATCAAGGGCATCTGATAATGTTTGATCATATACGCAAAATTTCTGGTTCGTTTCCATCCGCGTTTTCCTCTTCCAAAGTCTTCAAGCGAATCTAGGGAATTATCCAAGACACAGATCCAGGGTTAATCAAGGAGGACATCCCAGTTATCCATCATACAGAACCCAAATAACCACAAAAAACGGATCTCAATAAACCTTTAAAAAAAAAAAAAAAAAGGGAGTGGGGGTCGTTAGTGCACTGGGAAACAGACCTCATTTATGATTTGCTCTCTCTCTCTCTCTCTCTCTCTCTCTCTCTCTCTCTCTCTCTCTCTCTCTCTCTCTCTCTCTCTCTAACAAAAGTATGATTGAACCTTCACGTAATGCCTCACAGTAGACGTCATGTTCAGATTCGATGATGCTCAGCAACGTCTTGAGCAGGATGGTACGATCCCTGAGCACGACGGTACGACCCCTGAGCACGACGGTACGATGCTTGAGCACGACGGTGCATCAACCCTTGCGTATGAAGCTGTGACCCTCTGTGCTCAGGGGTCGCGCTCTCGTGCTCAAGGATCGTACCGTCGTGCTCAAGGATCGTACCGTCGTGCTCAGGGATCGTACCGTCGTGCTCAGGGGTCGTACCGTCGTGCTCAGGATCGTACCGTCGTGCTCAGGGATCGTACCGTCGTGCTCAAGGATCGTATCGTCGTGCTCAGGGGTCGTACCGTCGTGCTCAAGGATCGTACCGTCGTGCACCAGGGGACGAGCAAGAAGTATACGACATCAGAAGTTATGATTTCCCAACATAGATTTTTCCCCCCTGCAGCTGGCCGGCGTGAGTCGCCGCAGTCAGGTTGCTTGTGGATAATGGAGGAGGTACCTCACGAAGTTATCGGTTCGAGTCTGGCTCCGTAAATCTCCGGCGACATTAATGGTCGACGGCCTTTAAAACGAAATGGCCCCTAGCCCTCAAGGTGAACCCGGGGGGGGGGGGGGGGGGGGGGGGGGGGGGGGGGGTCGTCAGGTGTAAAATGGCCCTAGCCTTCAAGGTGAGCCGTGGGGGGGGGGGGGTCGTCAGGTGTAAAACGTGGGAGGAGGGGGGTAATCGACGGTGTTTGGATTGAAAAGACACTAGGAATGCAAAGGATTCAGGACCAGATGTTCCTCACACACACACACACACACACACACACACACACACACACACACACACCCGTAGTAACGTGTGGGATTGTAATTATCTGAAATAATGCATCGGTTGGAAGCCACGATCCATATTACGCTTTGACTATGTGATTCATGATGACATAAGAAGATCACGAGAGCGATGACAGACTGAAGCAGGAGATATGATCGTAGAAAGAACATAGACCTTAAGAATCTCTTTGAGAAGATGTAGAGGGAAAATAAAGCTACACTGTTGATGGTATTTATGAATGGTTCTGTTGGATCTGTAACGAAGGTTACGAATATGGGTACCTTCAGCTGCTTCTGTCGAGGGAAAGTTGAGAAAATAGAGTTAAGAGATGTTGAATTAAAGATGTCCTAAAAGGCCAAAACATCTAATGGATTTACTGTGGAGGTGATTAAGAGAACACAGCAGGCCACCAGCGCTGGAAAGGTACGAGAGACAAGTCTATGAAACTAACAAGATAAGAAGATGAGAAGAGAAACTTTGAAAAGAATATTTTTTGAGAAGGAGAAAGAAAACGTCGAAGACTTTAAAAAACGTCGACAACTTTGCCATAGATTTGTCAGGGTTAGATCGTGAGGTAATCTGGTGAAGGGATTCACAGCGAAGAATTCAGGAGGAAGACGAGATACTCTACAAGAAAGAAAATCTTGTCTCTTGAGTTTATTCACAGTGATGGACACATCAGCCCAGCGTCATCAAGAAGTGATGGGGACATGGAAAGCCATGAGAAAACGAGATACATACAGATTAATCGTTACAGGGCCATGACTCACACACTGAGTAACTTGTCTTGATAAACTCACTCCATGTGTGCAGGACGAGCGTATATATATGTATATTAGCCTGAGCCAGGTACCCATTTTATCGACCAACCCTTAGGGGTGTATGAACAGCTGGGTTGACTGTGGACCGACTGTCACAACCAAGACGCTTGAAATACTGTCAAAGACAAGCAAAACATTCATTCCTGGCGGAGGCTGTGTTGCTGGAGGAGTGGAAGAGAGAGAGAGAGAGAGAGAGAGAGAGAGAGAGAGAGAGAGAGAGAGAGAGAGAGAGAGAGAGAGAGAGAACAGATGTCGCGCCTGCCATATAGAAGAGAGACCCAGAAACCGCACAGATTTGATGGTTCAGTATCTCTGAGAATTGTGGCCTTCAGAAGATTCGGAAAAGGTAATCGGGAAGCAAGTGGATGACTTGCCAACGGAGGAGAAACTTCCTGAGCGGGCGACAGAGTGGTCAGTGAGACCAGAGGGTTTGTGAGACGTAAGAGGCCACAAAGGTTGGCCTACCATGGATAAGATAAGAGCGAGAGAGAGAGGAGACTTGATAACAACGTTGGAGTTTCGTACCTGTTCCTATGTCCTCACCCGACAGCTCTGTGTGTGTGTGAAGAAAATGTAGAGCAAACAGAGGCCACAAGGGGGAAACTAAGCAAGAAATTCCTTGAATGATGAAAGATGATGTAAAGGAGGACTTTTCACGTGTGCCAGAGTAGTGGAAGAATTTAACTAGGTGGGGTGTGATGAAGCAGTGGATGTTGAAAGTGTGGCGGCTGTTGGAGTGGAGAGGGAGTTTAAGAGATGGGGCCTCCACGAGTGTAGAACCCTCTCTCTCTGTCTCTCTAATATGCAAATAGGTCATTACGTACAGGAAATTGCACACAAACACAAACTCGCTCTCCTTTGCATTTCTAGATACGCTGATATTTGAGATCGTCCAGGCATGGGTGTAAATGCATATTTATTATATATGTGTGTATGTGTGTGTGTGTACGAGTAGGAAGAGAGGAAAGTGATTGGTTCCCAGTAAATGTCGGTTTGCGGCAGGGATGCGTCATGTCTCCATGGTTGTTCAATTTGTTTATGGATGGGTTGTTAAAGAGGTGAATGCAAGAGATTTGGAGAGAGGGGCAAGTATGCAGTCTGTTGTAGATAAGAGGGCTTGGGAAGTGAGTCAGTTGTTGTTCGCTGATACAACGCTGGTGGCTTATTCGGGTGAGAAACTGCTAAAGTTGGTGACTGAGTTTGGTAAAGTGTGTGAAAGAAGAAAGCTGAGAGTAAATGTGAATAAGAGCAAGGCTATTAGGTTCAGTAGGGTTCAGGGACAAGTAAATTGGGAGGTAAGTTTAAACGGAGAAAAACTGGAGAAAGTGAAGTGTTTTAGATATCTGGGAGTGGATTTGGCAGCGGATGGAACCATGGAAGCGGAAGTTAGTCACAGAGTGGGGGAGGGGGCGAAAGTTCTGGGAGCGTTAAAGAATGTGTGGAAGGCGAGAACGTTATCTCGGAGAGCATAAATGGGTATGTTTGAAGGAATAGTGGTTCCAACAATGTTATATGGTTGCGAGGCATGGCCTATGGATAGGGTTGTGCGGAGGAGGATGGATGTGTTGGAAGTGAGATGTTTGAGGACAATATGTGGTGTGAGGTGGTTTGATCGAGTAAGTAATGAGGGGGTAAGAGAGATGTGTGGTAATAAAAAGATTGTGGTTGAGAGCGCAGAGGACGGTGTATTGAAATGGTTTGGTCACATGAAGAGAATGAGTGAGGAAAGATTGACCAAGAGGATATATGTGTCAGAGGTGGAGGGAACGAGGAAAAGTGGGAGACCAAGTTGGAGGTGGAAGGGCGGAGTGAAAAAGATTATGAGCGATCGGGGCCTGAACAAACGGGGGGGGGGGGGGTGAAAAGCGTGCAAGGAATAGAGTGAATTGGAACGGAGTAGTATACCGGGGTCGACGTGCTGTCATTGGATTGAACCAGAACGTGTGAAGCGTCTGGGGTAAACCATGGAAAGTTTTGTTGGGCCTGGATGTGGAAAGAGAGCTGTGGTTTCGGTGCATTATACATGACAGCTAGAGACTGAGTGTGAACGAATGTGGCCTTTGTTGTCTTTCCCTAGCGCTACCT
>NC_092225.1:51539478-51581978 GCF_036320965.1 Panulirus ornatus
ACGTGCAGTGTTCACGTGCACTTGCGAGGGTAGTATTCACGTGCACGTGCGAGGGTAGTATTCACGTGCATGTGTAAGGGTGTATTCACGTGCGAGCGTAGTATTCTCGTGCACGTGCAAGCGTAGTATTCACGTGCACGTGCGAGCGAAGTATTCACGTGCACGTGCGAGCGTAGTATTCACGTGCACGTGCGCGAGTTGTATTCACGTGCACATGGAAGCGTACTATTCACGTGCACGTGCAAGGGCAGTATTCACGTGCACGTGCGAAGGCAGTACTCACGTGCACGTGCGAGGGTCGTAATGCATTGGGTATTGACTCTCGTAATCGCTGATGGCTGGGCGTCTCGCTCACTCTGCGCTAACGAGCGCTCTAACGACCAAATCACCCACAGTTCTCAACCATTAGAAGTCACTCACGTAAAGATGATGACCCCGTGCGTGCGCGTCTGTGTTCACAGGGTTGGGGTAAGAGCACGTGCGAGCAGATGCACTTGATCACATAGATGTGCTGTTGAGGTAAACCAGCTGTTAGTTCGTTCGTATGAAGGTTCGTCCAATCTTTTCTCTTACTAAATAGAAGTCTGGATTATTATTATTATTATTATTATTATTATTATTATTATCATTATTATTATTATTATTGTTGTTGTTGTTGTTGTTGTTGTTGTTGTTGTTGTTATTATTATCATTGTTGTTATCATCATTATTATTATTATTATTATTATTATTATTATTTTTATTATTATTATTACTGTGTTATTATTTTACATTGGAAATCTTTTTTTTTTTTTAGTCTCACAAGTGTACTCATTTGATACAATACAATTTTAGTTATTTTTTGATGTTTTCAAGGTTCCTTGTCTCGCTTATTTTGTAGTTTTGATTATAGTTTGTAGACTTTCTAAGGCGTTTTGTATTGTTTTTGTTGTGGACGAACTGAAAAATAACTCGTTTTTTCAAATCATTGGTTTTGTGAATAGATTTATTGGATTTATTTCATTTGTTTATGATTACATTTCAGATTACTTCTCTGTTGTTTTCTTATTTGTCTTCAGATGTATTGTGTTGGTATTAGTTGTAGTTTTGTTGATTTTTCAAGGAACTGATGATGATGACACAAGTTTGTTTCAAAAAACATTAACTTCTTCAGCGTTTCTCTTCATTATGCTATTGCGCACTCCACCCAACCAGTCTATATGCTGTATATGATGTAGCAGGGTAGAGGGACAAGTTAGTTAGGGTGTGCGCTTTCATGGAGAAAATCTGGAGGAAGGGAATTGCTTTAGATACCTGGGAGTGAACGTGCCAGCAAATGGAACGATGGAATCATGTGTCAGTCACAGGGTGGTTAAGGGGGCGAAGGTTCTGGAGCATTGGAGAATGTGTGGAAAGAGAGATCGTTATATGGGAGGACAAAGAATGGATACGTTTGAAGTTATAGTAGTTCCAACAATGTTATATGGGTGTGAGGATGTGCGGAGGAGGGTGGATGTTTGAAATGTTTGAGGACAATATGTGGTGAGAGGTGGTTTGATCGAGTAAGTAATGAAAGGGTAAGAGAGATGTGTGGTAATAAAAAGAGTGTGGTTGAGAGAACAGAAGAATTCAATTCCTTATCATCCTGAATATTCATCTAATAGCTCCAGTCTACCCCATTTTATAGTTCAAATTTTGTATTTAATCCAACTTTCTCTCTCTCTCTCTCTCTCTCTCTCTCTCTCTCTCTCTCTCTCTCTCTCTCTCTCTCTCTCTGAGGACTTTAGTCAATGATTGGGGGGCCATCATCATAGAAATATATAAAGACTCACAAATTTTTTGGAGCCAATTGAGCCATAAAGATGTTTATGAAATAGCAAGTAACTGAAAAGTAGGCCATCACTGAGGTCACAATCCCTGAGCTGGTGGCACTCCCAGAGCGAACGTCAGGGAAGTTGACCGTCAGAACCCGGTAGTGTGGCTTGCAGACCCAGAGCGTTCGCCAGGGATATTGACCGTCAGATGCAGCTAACATTACCCAGCTGAGTGTGTTGACAGTAAAAGTCAAGTTGGACTGCTTCAAACACAACGCTGCTCAGAATACGGGGCCCCTGGTGTTTATGTAGTCATTGGGTCTGGGAACGTAAACACGGTGTAAACATGTGTTTGTATGTACGCAGAACTTATTCCAGCCTGTTTTTATACCATCATTGGCCCATTGGACACGTCTGGGTTCGAATGTAGGTCGTGGTGGTCGGTCCACATCGAACCCAGCTGTTCATCCTCCCAATTGGGACGGGTCGATGAATGGGTACCTTTCTGAGGCCAGTGTGTGTGTGTGTGTGTGTGTGTGTGTGTGTGTGTGTGTGTGTGCACATAGGTTTAAAGACATGGTACACATACACAAGGTTTAGTCACGGGGCAACCCGGGTGTAAAACTCTTCGCGTAGCACAAACGGGAATCACACACGTCAGTTGTGTAAGCTTTGAGATCTCGAGCGGCTGTTTCTGGTGCTGGTGAAGGCCTAGCACACCAATATGTCTCTCGTTCAACACACACGAGAGGCTTAAAGCTCTCTCAGCGGGGAAGACTGTACTGCATGACGTCCCCAGCATTAACCGTTACACGTACGGCAAGTTGCCACGCGAGTGAACCATCAGGTTGCAATGTTCTGTCCATTATCATGTGTTCCTCTGAATGTATCAAACGCTAGAGTGCTTCTGGTTGGTATAGCCAACAAGCATTGGTCGCGAACAGGTGGAGCTAATGAGCGTTGGTCGGGAACAGGTGGAGCTAACGAGCATTGGTCGGGAACAGGTGGAGGTAACGAGCGTTGGTCGGGAACAGGTGGAGGTAACGAGCGTTGGTCGGGAACAGGTGGAGGTAACGAGCGTTGGTTGTGGACTGGTGGAGGTAACGAGCGTTGATCGTGGACTGGTGTAGCCACTGGGCCATTGAAGACTGTTTGTAGACCCTGGCCGCTGAAGACCTTAGACTTAGTAGCCACAGGACGTTGTCAGGAAGAGATGGTCCGTCGCAGGAACTCACTCTCTAGAATGTCATACATCGGTGGAGGAGGAGGAGGAGGAGACGGAGGGATGAAGCGAGGTCGGTCGGGTCGACTCACCAACCCCTTAAACTACAGCTGGACCTCGACCATTGTGGTATTGGGTCTGTGTGTGTGTGTGTGTGTGTGGGGTTTTTAGGCCTATCGACTGCGTGCTATTATGGCCATCGGCTCTCCAGTTACACCACCACCATCGCCTGGAAGAAAAAAAATTACTCGTTCGCGTAAATCTGGTGTTGGTCGACCGGGAGCGGTTCTGTGATGGACGGCGACCAGTGGCGGGCGTGTCCCTGAGGGCTGGTGAGTGGTGGCGGTGGGGAGCGAGCGAGCAAGCAAGCAAGCAATCACGCGCTGTTGTGTCTGATTGGCTCGCTCGTCACGAAGCGGATCTGATTTCGGACGGATGAAGTAGTAACGGCCAGGGCGTAGAACCTTGTAGAGAGAGAGTGTTGTGTGTGTGTGTGTGTGTGTGGGTCGCCTACGGTGTGAGGCAGAGTCTCGAGGGAGGGTCACAACCTTCTTCGTCCGTCTGTGTAAGTCGTCGAGGTTTTGACACTCGAACATAAGTTTCGTCTCAACTTGAAAACTGTAAACTCAGTGACTCGTACTTTCACCAGTTGTTTCCCGACATTTAAATAGATTTAAATGACATAAGACCTATAATACTTTTTTTTTTCAGGGATATGTCACTTACACTTATAAAGTTTATACTCCCTGGAATTTAAACTACCTGGAAAGTTTAGGAAAATTCAACGTTTGGCTGTTGAACTTCTGTACAGTTGTTGTTTCCCCGGTGTGTTCAAAGGATGAAGAGCTTAAGTTTTACTTCTCTGTTTACCGCTTACTGAAATATCTATCCTTCATCGCAGTTCTTCATTTGAAGAATCTTTCAACTTTGACCATATGACTTGATTAATTTTTTTTTTCATGTATTCCAAACGGATATTCCATTCATCATGTGTCATTCATTATGTTCCATTCATTATGTATCATTCATTATGTCATTCATTATGTATCATTCATTGTGTACCATTCATTATGTATCAATCATTGTGTTATTCATTATGTATAATTCATTATGTATCATTCATTATGTGTTATTCATTATGTTCCATTAATTATGTATCATTCTTTATGTGTTATTCATTATGTTCCAATCATTATGTGTCATTCATTGTGTAACAAACATTGTGTTATTCATTATGTTCCATTCATTATGTATCAATCACTATGTATCATTCATTATGTATCATTCATTATGTGTTATTCATTATGTTCCTTTCATTGTGTTATTCATTATGTTCCATTCATTATGTATCATTCATTGTGTTATTATGTTCCATTCATTATGTGTTATTCATTATGTTCCATTTATTATGTATCAATCATTATGTATCATTCATTATGTGTCATTCATTATGTTCCATTTATCATGTGTTATTCATTATGTGTTATTCATTATGTTCCATTCATTATGTTCTATTCATAATGTATCATTCATTATGTATCATTCATTATGTATCATTCATTATGTATCATTCATTATGTTATTCATTATGTTCCATTAATTATGTATCATTCATTATGTTTTATTCATTATGTTCCAATCATTATGTGTCATTCATTGTGTAAAAACCTTATGTGTTATTCATTATGTTCCATTCATTATGTATCATTCATTATGTGTTATTCATAATGTTCCATTCATTATGCGACGCAAGTGTTGGATGTAACCCACTTCTCGTTTTTTATATACAGTCGGTGTCTGGGTAGCCACCGACTCAAACCTAAGTTATGTACCACAACATTATAAGGAAACGCTCACTCTCACCATTTACATAAATTTACAATATTTACAGAGGGTACTGACTGCACAGGAACAATGGCTGTGTGTCGTGGGCGTAAACAAAAAAGAGAAAAAAGAAAGAAAAAACAGAAAACGGTTATTTACATCAAGAGAATTTGCTGCTGAACCAAAAAAGAAGAAAAAATATAAGAAATCCTGACCTGGTGGCCAACTGAACATAACAGCTTAAGTGGTAAATAACCAGATTTGTACACGTCGGACACGTACGAATACGTTCTTTGTACACGTCGGACACGTACGAATACGTTCTTTGTTAACGCTGCACGTCACTCCGCTGCACACCCGAGACTGCCATGCGTGAACACTGTGACATAATTACTGTGACTGCCATGCGCAAACACTGTGACATAATTACTGTGACTGCCATGCGCGCATACTGTGACATAATTACTGTGACTGCCATGCATGAACACTGTGATATAATGACTGTGACTGCCATGCACAAACACTGTGACATAATTACTGTCACTGCCATGCATGAACACTGTGATATAATTACTGTGACTGCCATGCATAAACACTGTGACATAATTACTGTCACTGCCATGCATGAACACTGTGATATAATTACTGTGACTGCCATGCACAAACAGTGACATAATTACTGTGACTGCAATGCATGAACACTGTGACATAATTACTGTAACTGCCATGCATGAACACTGTGATATAATGACTGTGAGTGCCATGCATAAACACTGTGACATAATTAATGTCACTGCCATGCATGAACACTGTGATATAATTACTGTGACTGCCATGCATAAACACTGTGACATAATTACTGTCACTGCCATGCATGAACACTGTGATATAATTACTGTGACTGCCATGCACAAACAGTGACATAATTACTGTGACTGCAATGCATGAACACTGTGACATAATTACTGTAACTGCCATGCATGAACACTGTGACATAATGACTGTGAGTGCCATGCATAAACACTGTGACATAATTACTGTCACTGCCATGCATAAACACTGTGATATAATTACTGTGACTGCCATGCATGAACACTGTGACATAATTACTGTGACTGCCATGCATAAACACTGTGACATAATTACTGTGACTGCCATGCATGAACACTGTGACATAATTACTGTGACTGTCTTGCATAAACACTGTGACATAATTACTGTGACTGCCATGCATGAACACTGAGACATAATTACTGTGACTGCCATGCATAAACACTGTGACATAATTACTGTGACTGCCATGCATGAACACTGTGACATAATTACTGTGACTGCCATGCATAGATACTGTGACATAATTACTGTGACTGCCATGCATAAACACTGTGACATAATTACTGTGAATGCCATGCATGAACACTGTGACATAATTACTGTGACTTCCATGCATAAACACTGTGACATAATTGCTGTGACTGCCATGCATAAACACTGTGACATAATTACTGTGACTGCCATGCATAAACACTGTGACATAATTACTGTGACTGCCATGCATAAACACTGTGACATAATTACTGTGACTGCCATGCATAAACACTGTGACATAATTACTGTGACTGCCATGCATAAACACTGTGACGTAATTACTGTGACTGCCATGCATAAACACTGTGACATAATTACTGTGACTGCCATGCATAGATACTGTGACGTAATTACTGTGACTGCCATGCATAAACAATGTGACATAAATTACTGCTGACTGCCATGCATAAACACTGTGACATAATTACTGTGAATGCCATGCAAACACTGTGACATAATTACTGTGACTGCCATGCATAAACACGTGACATAACTACTGTGACTGCCATGCATAAACACTGTGACAGTAATTACTGTGGACTGCCATGCATAAACACTGTGACATAATTACTGTGACTGCCATGCATAAACACTGTGACATAATTACTGTGAATGCCATGCATAAACACTGTGACATAATTACTGTGACTGCCATGCATAAACTATGTGACATAATTACTGCGACTGCCATGCATAAACACTGTGACATAATTACTGTGAATGCCATGCATAAACACTGTGACATAATTACTGTGACTGTCATGCATAAACAGACATAATTACTGTGACTGCCATGCATAAACACTGTGACATAATTACTGTGACTGCCATGCATAAACACTGTGACATAATTACTGTGACTGCCGTGCATAAACACTGTGACATAATTACTGCGACTGCCATGCATAAACACTGTGACATAATTACTGTGAATGCCATGCATAAACACTGTGACATAATTACTGTGACTGCCCTGCATAAACACTTGACATAATTACTGTGACTGCCATGCATAAACACTGAGACATAATTACTGTGACTGCCATGCATAAACACTGTGACATAATTACTGTGACTGCCATGCATAAACACTGTGACATAATTACTGTGACTGCCATGCATAAACACTGTAACATAATTACTGTGACTGCCATGCATAAACACTGTGACATAATTACTCTGACTGCCATGCATAAACACTGTGACATAATGACTGTGACTGCCATGCATAAACACTGTGACATAATTACTGCGACTGCCATGCATAAACACCGTGACATAATGACTGTGACTGCCATGCATAAACACTGTGACATAATGACTGTGACTGCCATGCATAACCACTGTGACATAATTACTGTGTTAACCTTGTACAGAGATGATTTTTTCTCTCATAAAACCCAACAAATTTTATATCAAGAAAATTTCAACTTTATTTAAGAACCACATTTCAGAGCCTTTCTGTGGATAGTAGCGCCTTCATCCACAGCGTTTGCTGTGGCATAATGAGAGTTTGAAGGCCAGTGTCTGTGTGTGTGTGTGTGTGTGTGTGTGTGTGTGTGTGTGTGTGTGTGTGTGTGTGTGTGTGTGTGTTTAAAAACACGAGGATCATTTCCATTAATAACGTTCCTAATTCAAGAATGGATGTGGCAGACGTGTTTGTATATCAACTTTGACTGAAAACACTTAGGATGTCTTGCTTCAAGTTTTGTCTTTGAAAGAGATGATGTTCAGAAATCTCACTGATGTTATGAAATATGCTTATTCTGTGGTGTGTCTAACACAGCTTTCGTAGTGATCTGTAGTTAAGCTTGTAAAGTATTTTGTAATGTAGTTTAAGCTTATAGATATGTCTAACACAGCTTTCGTAGTGATCTGTAGTTAAGCTTGTAAAGTATTTTGTAATGTAGTTTAAGCTTATAGATATGTCTAACACAGCTTTCGTAGTGATCTGTAGTTAAGCTTGTAAAGTATTTTGTAATGTAGTTTAAGCTTATAGATATGTCTAACACAGCTTTCGTAGTGATCTGTAGTTAAGCTTGTAAAGTATTTTGTAATGTAGTTTAAGCTTATAGATATGTCTGACACAGCTTTCGTAGTGATGTGTATTTAAGCTTGTAATGTATTTTGTAATGTAGTTTAAGCTTATAGATATGTCTAACACAGCTTTCGTGGTGATCTGCATTAAAGCTTGTAATGTATTTTGTAATGTAGTTTAAGCTTATAGATATGTCTAACACAGCTTTCGTAGTGATCTGTAGTTAAGCTTGTAAAGTATTTTGTAATGTAGTTTAAGCTTATAGATATGTCTGACACAGCTTTCGTAGTGATGTGTATTTAAGCTTGTAATGTATTTTGTAATGTAGTTTAAGCTTATAGATATGTCTAACACAGCTTTCGTGGTGATCTGCATTAAAGCTTGTAATGTATTTTGTAATGTAGTTTAAGCTTATAGATATGTCTAACACAGCTTTCGTAGTGATCTGTAGTTAAGCTTGTAAAGTATTTTGTAATGTAGTTTAAGCTTATAGATATGTCTAACACAGCTTTCGTAGTGATCTGTAGTTAAGCTTGTAAAGTATTTTGTAATGTAGTTTAAGCTTATAGATATGTCTGACACAGCTTTCGTAGTGATGTGTATTTAAGCTTGTAATGTATTTTGTAATGTAGTTTAAGCTTATAGATATGTCTAACACAGCTTTCGTGGTGATCTGCATTAAAGCTTGTAATGTATTTTGTAATGTAGTTTAAGCTTATAGATATGTCTGACACAGCTTTCGTAGTGATGTGTATTTAAGCTTGTAATGTATATTGTGTTGTAATTGCCGTTTATAGATGTTCTTCCACATTGTTGTGGCATAATTGGAACTGTAATGTGTATAATATTATGTCGGCCAGTGTTACAGCGAGCTGTCTCCTCGTGTGCCAGTCGCTGAAGCCTTGACCCGTGGTGTGGTGGTGTTCACGGGGACCTGCTGCTTCCCGTTGTTTCTGTGTGTGAGAACAGCCACACGAGGACGGGCCGTTAGGATTCCTTCTCTCTCTCTCTCTCTCTCTCTCTCTCTCTCTCTCTCTCTCTCTCTCTCTCTCTCTCTCTCTCTCTCTCTCTCTCTCTCATGCACACGTGCATGTAAATGATGAAAGTATGCACACACAGACTTCGTGAGCAAGGGTTACATGCAACCACCTGTCTTAGGGACTGAGATGAAGAGATGAACATGCATGAGAGAGAGAGAGAAAAAGAGAGAGAGAGAGAGAGAGAGAGAGAGAGAGAGAGAGAGAGAGAGAGAGAGAGAGAGAGAGAGAGAGAGAGAGGATGGGATGGGGGTGGGGTATGTGTAAGGGTAGCAGAGCTCGTTGTTGACAGATGACAATCCATCACACACTCTGGCTTGCGGTTGTACGACCACGTCCACACCAGGGGGGGGTCATTAGCTCGTACACCAGCACTGCATAAAGGCCAGAATCACGTCCACCACAGCAACGCGGCTTCAAACCACGCCCCAGACATGTTAATCAGGGGGGGGGTCATGCGTGTGACATACGACGTGGCCCTTGATGGTGTGGGTATGCTACTCTTGTGTTCTAACACTTGGTGCATGACGGTACGACACCTTGTGCATGACGGTACGACACCTTGTGCATGACGGTACGACACCTTGTGCATGACGTTACGACACCTTGTGCATGACGGTATGACACCTTGTGCATGACGGTACGACACCTTGTGCATGACGGTACGACATCTTGTGCATGACGGTACGACACCTTGTGCATGACGGTACGACACCTTGTGCATGATGGTATGACACTTTGTGCATGAGGGTACGACACCTTGTGCATGACGGTACGACACCTTGTGCATGACGGTACGACACCTTGTGCATGACGGTACGACACCTTGAGCACGATGGTACGACACCTTGAGCACGACGGTACGACACCTTGTGCACGATGGTACGACACCTTGTGCATGACGGTACGACACCTTGTGCATGACGGCACGACACCTTGTGCACGACGGTACGACACGTTGTGCGTGACGGTATGACACCTTGTGCATGACGGTACGACACCTTGTGCATGACGGTACGACACCTTGTGCATGACGGTACGACACCTTGTGCATGACGGTATGACACCTTGTGCATGACGGTACGACACCTTGTGCATGAGGGTACGACACCTTGTGCATGACGGTACGACACCTTGTGCATGACGGTACGACACCTTGTGCATGACGGTATGACACCTTGTGCATGACGGTACGACACCTTGTGCATGAGGGTACGACACCTTGTGCATGACGGTACGACACCTTGTGCCTGAGGGTACGACACCTTGTGCATGAGGGTACGACACCTTGTGCATGACGGTATGACACCTTGTGCATGAGGGTACGACACCTTGTGCATGAGGGTACGACACCTTGTGCATGAGGGTACGACACCTTGTGCATGAGGGTACGACACCTTGTGCATGAGGGTACGACACCTTGTGCATGAGGGTACGACACCTTGAGCATGACGGTACGACACCTTGTGCATGACGGTACGACACCTTGTGCATGACGGTACGACACCTTGTACATGACGGTACGACACCTTGTACATGACGGTACGACACCTTGTGCATGACGGTATGACACCTTGTGCATGAGGGTACGACACCTTGTGCATGAGGGTATGACACCTTGTGCATGAGGGTACGACACCTTGTGCATGAGGGTACGACACCTTGTGCATGAGGGTACGACACCTTGTGCATGAGGGTACGACACCTTGAGCATGACGGTACGACACCTTGTACATGACGGTAGGACACCTTGTGCATGACGGTAGGACACCTTGTGCATGACGGTACGACACCTTGTACATGACGGTAGGACACCTTGTGCATGACGGTATGACACCTTGTGCATGACGGTACGACACCTTGTGCATGACGGTATGACACTTTGTGCATGACGGTACGACACCTTGTGCCTGAGGGTACGACACCTTGAGCACGACGGTACGACCCATGAGCACGATGTTACGACACTTTGAGCATGACGGTAAAGTCCTTTAGGCACGACCCTTGAGCATAAGGGCACGGGCCTTGGGTAAGATTTTCTTGGCCTTAGACCTGTCCGTTAGGGGTCAGGTCAAAATGACCAGGTCATCATACCGTCGTGTCCAGGACTCGTACCGTCGTGCTGTAAGATCGTACCGTCATGTTCAAGGATCGTACCTTCGTGCTCAGGAGTCGTACCGTCGTGTTTTAGGATCGTACCATAGTGTTCGGGAGTCCACCGTCGTTTTCAAGGATCGTACCGTCGTGTTCAAGAGTCGCACCGTCATGGTGAAGGATCGCACCGTCGTGCTGAAAGATCGTACCATCGTGTTCAAGAATCGTACCGTCGTGTTTCAGGAATCGTACCTTCGTGTTTAGGAATCGTACCGTCGTGTTTAGGAATCGTACCGTCGTGCTCCAGGAATCGTACCGTCGTGCTCCAGGAATCGTACCGTCTTACTCAGGGATCGTACCGTCGTGTTTCAGGACCGTACCATCGTGCTCAAGAGTCGCACCGTCGTGTTTAAGGATCGTACCGTCGTCTGCGGAGGATCGTACCGTCGTCTGCGGGGAATCGTACCGTCGTCCGCGGGGCATCGTACCGGCGGCCCCGCACTCGTGCAGATCCTTAAAAGAAAATGTAAAGATCACAGGACTTGGTGGATGGAAGACTTGTACCTGTGTGTGTGTGGGGGGGGGGCAGGACGTGGTTAACCTGTTAAGTGGGGGGGGAGGGGGGTTATTGGGGGAGCGGGGGGGGGGGGGGGGGAGATGTTGGAGGTTGTTGACGGATGAGGGACAGAAGCCCTCACTACAACAGCAGCAGCAGCAGGATATCCTCATGATGGAGACTAATTTGATAATTTATACCAGGCCAGCGTGTGTGTGTGTGTGTGTGTGGAGGGGGTGGTTGCAGGACGACCGGCCTGGCCCTGGCCTGGTGGTGAGGGCGAGTAGGTGTACAACACTGGTCAAGGGGGCCGAGTTTCGGGGTCCCAGAGAGATCTGAGCTCTGGTTTCAAGGTTCGAGATAGTGAACCTCTTTGGTGTTCGGCGATTCGAACACACACCCCCTGGTATGATGTTTGTTTCGAAGCTCTGGCACCACGACGGGACGACCCTTGGGTATGATGGTACGACCCCTTTGGGGACGACTGGGTGTGGTGGCTCCTCGAGTCGTCAGAGAGGTCAGGTCGAAGGCCTCACTGGTCTGCATAACCCAGGGACGTGCTGATGAACTGTGAGGGTCGTGCCGTCGTGGTCAAGTTTCGGGAGAGTCGTCGAGGTGGTGGTGATGCGTCGTGCCGTCGTGCTCAGGTGATTTTAATGGATTCATGTTGATCATCGGTTGATCATGTTGATCATCTGTTGATCATGTTGATCATCGGTTGATCATGTTGATCTTGTTGATCATCGGTTGATCTTGTTGATCATCTGTTGATCTTGTTGATCATCGACCTGTCTATTAATCATGTTAATCATCTACCGATCTGTTGCTTATGGGAAACACCTGTCTATTTCATACTCATGTTAATCATAAACCTGTCTATTGCTGATGTTAATCATCTACCTATATTTTGCTCATGTTAATCCTTCTATGCATGTTCATTCTGTTAATCATCTATCCAACTATTGCTAATGTTAATTATGTACCTATCTTGCTCTTGTTAATTGTCAGCCTGTCTGTTGCTCATGTTAATCATCCTACTGGGTATTGCTCATGCTAATTCTCCTCATATCGCTTGCTCATGTAAGGATCTACCTATCTATTGATGATATCAATCATCCACACAGCTATTTGTTATGTTAATCATCTACTTATCAATTGCTCATATTAATCATCCTGTCTCTTGCTCAAGTTGATCATTTACCTATCTGTTGCTTATGTTAATCATCTACCTATCTATTGCTCATGTTAATCATCCTCCTACCTCTTGTTCATATTAATCATCTACCTATCTGTTACTTATGTCAGTCATCCACCCAACTAATTTTTCATGTTAATCATCCACCTTTCTGTTCTTTATGTAAGTCATCTACCTATCTACTGCTCATGTTGGTGTATCTACCAATGTATTGCTCATGTTAATCATGTACGTACTCAGTTGCTCATGTTAATCGTTTTTGTATATACTGCTCATGTTAATCTTCCTCCTTTTTTTTGCTCTTGTTAATCCCCATCTTATCTATTGATTTATCTGTTATCACTTCGTAGATAACGCCAGACAGATATAAATTCCGTTATACTAACATAGCCATTTTGAATGGTAATGTATTACTGTTTTCTCAACGATGCTTTCTATATATATATATATATATATATATATATATATATATATATATATATATATGAAGCACCTGTGCCGGCTCTCGGTGTACGTGGCTAGGTTCGTACCTATGTACATTGTTTGTGTGGATGTTTGTATACGAATATATATACGAATATACACACACACACACACACACACACACACACACACACACACACACACAGACATATATATATATATATATATATATATATATATATATATATATATATATATATATATATATATATACATATATATATATATATATATATATATATATAGTGTGTGTGTGTGTGTGTGCGCGTGTGTGTGTGTACGCGTGTGCGTGTCCATGTATGGGTGGGTTAGCTGTCTCGTCCCTCATGACTTGATGACCTGAGTCATGAAACTTGGTGGTTGAGAGGCTTACGTCATCATCCCGCGTCGTGCAGTAGGTCACTGTTGACCTTAATTGCCAGGTCTCGTGACTTACAGTGGCTGGTTTATTGTGCTCTTTATTAGCTATGAATGATGTGGGTCATAGTACACACACACACACACACACACACACACACACACACACACACACACCTTTCTCTCTTCACTGCTTCTTGTAGCTCTCTGATCCACCCTGTCGTCCTCTTCTTCCCTCTCCATGAATGCCATACACAGATCCATCTATTCTTCTAAGTGTTTCTCACACACGTTCTTCAAGGATGACACTTGATCCACACATCCTCTACCACCTCTTAAGTCACATTGTTCTTCCTCAGTCTGATGCTTTTTGCATGTCATACTCTCTCCCATATAATTCACCAAGTACCCTCAGCAAACGCAGATCTCTGTCATTTGGACTTTCACTTTCAACCCTCTTGTATTTATTTAATGGCGCTATACAATCATTCTGTCAATCGTTGTGCACCTTACCTTGAGCCATACATACATTGAAAATTCTAACTAACCGATCAGGAACACTGTCACTCCTTTTGTCGTGAAGTTAAACAGCATTCCAGTCGCTGTGACACACTTCGTATTTCGCAAGGCATTCACAACCTCTTCTCTTTTCGCCAACCCACTTGCCATGACACTCGCATCGCATACCCGTATTTCCCAAATACTTTTACATCGACCTGCCTATCATCTGACACATTCATCAGCCCTTCCCATTACGCACACCAATTTCCTCTTCTCTTTTGACCTGCCTTTTTCCATTTGCCCGTCTGTGATCCTTATTCCAAATCATTTCCTTTTCTCCCTGAAGTTTCCCAACACCCTCAGGTGAAGATAGGTTATGATAGGCTACAGTTATTGAGGTCTGATTAAGGTATGTGGTAGAATTGAACGTATTTATCTTAGATCAAGTTAGCAAGGTCTGCCTCCTGTATTACTACGAGCTCTGTGGGGTTATGTTACTAAAAGACACGTGAAACACCAGCGTTACCCTTGAATAAGGTCAGAAAGGCCAGACCATCGTAATCAAGGCTGTTATATTCATCTAAAGCCTCACAGTCACCTGTTTCTGCCTAATTACACTCCCTCCCAGCTTGGCGCGTGTGAACAAAACTATAAAAATATTCATGATGCGTGTAGTCGAGATACACTTTTTTCGACGGGCGAGTGTCTTCAAAAGCACTTGATTTAAGATTGTTCTCAGGCACTTACATCATGGATGTCATCTCTGCAGTCACCACAATGACACTAGCTACGTCCGGGTTACCACCTTATCCATACAAGTCATGTTCTGCGATATTGGTGGGTTGGTGTGTACGTTTTCTTTTATCATTTTCTTAAAAGAAAACGATGAAAAAAAACAATCATACCTTCTTGAGTATGACGGTAAGGCCTTTTGCTCTATAATCGCCCGTGGGTGACGTGACCCTTACAGGGTATATAGGCTACGAGCCTAGCCATCATACGTGCCAACGTGTGTGATACACCGGTATCATCAAAAGTCGTACAGGTCGTGTCCAGGGGTCGTACCGTTTTACCTAAGGGTCGTGCCAGCGTCGTACACATGGGGTTCGTACTCGAGGACTGTACCGTCGCCCTCAAAAAGGTCGTACATGTCAAGCACACCGAAGTAAAGTAGTCATTCATTTATATTTCAGATTTAAGATTTTTTTTTTTTTTTTTTTTTTTTTTTTTTACAGGCTTCTGCCGGTTTCTGAAGTCCACCACATGAAGGCCTGGCCTTGATTGAAATATTAGAGGGGTTAATGAAAGGGGAAGGGGGGGGGGAGGGTACGAGGGAAAGTACTTACGAATTTTGGTGAAAGGGAAAAAAAACTTTATCTTATTTTGTATTTTGCTAAAAATGTTTAGTTTGGTCTTCATTAGACGTTCGTGTGACAAGGCAATATCATCCCAGGCGACTTTTATTTGAAACGGCGAATAAGAGACAGATTTCGAAGGTGTACAGAACCGCCAACTGTCACTGTACACTACTATATATATATATATATATATATATATATATATATATATATATATATATATATATATATATATATATATATATATCGTACAACCTTGCAACAGCCAGATTCGAACACAGGACCCGCAGGCGGGAGCGCTACCGCTAGGCTATGATCTTCCCTAATAGGGAAATGACCATTCAAATACGAAGTAATTCGAATACCCATCGTCTCACGTTGGTGAGCCACGGGGGGTCTCCACAGGTCAAATATTGGATAACATAACAGCATTCAGAAGACATATAGACACGAATAATCACAATATCCATCAACCACTTGTGTCTCGTTGATGATATAGTGAATTAGATTAGTGAGATTTAATTACAGATATAACATCAGCACTCAGTTGGCGCTCACTATATTCACAACGGTAATTGGTCGTTAAGCCTGGACGATCTTGTCATTTAGCAAGAGCAACGCTGCAGCTCTGCTCTCTCATCTCTGTTTTTAACTTGGCTGTGACAGTAATATCTCCTGAAGAAAGAGAATATATATATATATATATATATATATATATATATATATATATATATATATATATATATATATATATATATATATATATGTGTGTGAGCGTGTTACATACGCGAATATATATGAAAAAAAAAAAAAAAAAAAAATATATATATATATATATATATATATATATATATATATATATGAAATGTTGGTGGCAGTTGTTGTATATATATTTTGTTGAAGTGGCCAGATACCTTTTTTTTATCAGATTCTTTCTGATTTTCTTTTTTCAAGAATTACAGTATCTCTTTCGCTTTAAACTTATCATCTCCGTGAGCGGGTGGAGAGATCATTTGAACAGCTTGGAATGACTATGGGTAGCTGGGTGAGGTTGGTTAATACCAGCAGGCGGACGTCCATGTAGCGCTACGCTCTTATTGGTTGTAACGCGATGCTGGGGCGTGTCGCTGGAGTAGCCTTGTCTTGGCCTGTGTTCTGGCTGCTGAGTTTTGGTCGTTGTTCCGTGATAAAACAGTGCTTAGGCGATGTGTATGGCGTTGTTGTGTCGTTGTTTCACGGGGTTGTATCCTTGTAGATGTAACACTCGTCTCTCGTGTGAGGGCAGCGTTGTGCAGTCACTCGTGTGAGGGCAGCGTTGTGCAGTCACTCGTTGTGAGAGCAGTGTTGTGGTGTGGTGGGGCCTCCTTGTAGGTGTAGGTAGGATGAATGTTCTGGAGAGCGTACTTCCCACGTAGGTCATGCGCGTAAGAAGCTCACAGTCTCCTTGTTGACACTTGAATTCTTATGATGTGTCTTGTCTTTTTTGTATAGTTGTAATGTGCTTTATGAATATAAGGTCGTAATGTCGTGCTCAAAGATCGCACTGACGTGCTCGAAGGTCGTACCGTCGTGCTTGAAGGTCGTACCGTCGTGCTTGAAGATCGTACCGTCGTGCTCAAGGTTCGTATACTGTTATGCTCAAGGGTCGTACTCAAGGGGTCGCATACTGGGGTGTCCAAGGTTCGTTTACTATTGTGCTCAAAGTTCGTTTACTGTAGTGTCCAAGGTTCTTATAATTGTGCTCAAGGGTCATATACTGTATTGCTCAGGGAAATCGAAAAGTCGATTCATTCGGTAAGCAGTTGGTGTGGAAAATATCTTTTAAGAGTAAGTCACACGAGCAAGATAGATACCAAAAGAACAGTGACGCAATGAATCTGTGAAGTGTTATAAAAGAAATCCTTTTTATCCTCCATCACACCCACACACACACACACAGGTGGGAGGTCAGAGTTGCATGATAATCATAGTGAGGTGATAGCCAAGCTGTGTGTGCCTCCAGTGCTTTAATCTCACAGTTGAAAATCATTTCACTTTATCTCTTTCACTCGTTTGAACCAATTGGTCTGCCCCGTCTCTCACGGTGAATGTGAATTGGAAATCTGCCACTTAAATCTG
The DNA here is from genome assembly GCF_036320965.1 of Panulirus ornatus. Classification (NCBI taxonomy): domain Eukaryota; kingdom Metazoa; phylum Arthropoda; class Malacostraca; order Decapoda; family Palinuridae; genus Panulirus; species Panulirus ornatus. The sequence continues at coordinate 51,557,423 of NC_092225.1, forward strand.
TGTCTGTTGAAAGACTCGATGTTGCACTGATAAATTGGTGTTAATAACTCCAATACGATTGATTACTTACGTTTATACACACACACACACACACACACACACACACACACACACACACACACATATATATATATATATATATATATATATATATATATATATATATATATATTTTTTTTTTTTTTTTTATACTTTGTCGCTGTCTCCCGCGTTTGCGAGGTAGCGCAAGGAAACAGACGAAAGAAACGGCCCAACCCCCCCCATACACATGTATATACATACGTCCACACACGCAAATATACATACCTACACAGCTTTCCATGGTTTACCCCAGACGCTTCAAATGCCTTGATTCAATCCACTGACAGCACGTCAACCCCGGTATACCACATCGCTCCAATTCACTCTATTCCTTGCCCTCCTTTCACCCTCCTGCATGTTCAGGCCCCGATCACACAAAATCTTTTTCACTCCATCTTTCCACCTCCAATTTGGTCTCCCTGTTCTCCTCGTTCCCTCCACCTCCGACACATATATCCTCTTGGTCAATCTTTCCTCACTCATTCTCTCCATGTGCCCAAACCACTTCAAAACACCCTCTTCTACTCTCTCAACCACGCTCTTTTTATTTCCACACATCTCTCTTACCCTTACGTTACTCACTCGATCAAACCACCTCACACCACACATTGTCCTCAAACATCTCATTTCCAGCACATCCATCCTCCTGCGCACAACTCTATCCATAGCCCACGCCTCGCAACCATACAACATTGTTGGAACCACTATTCCTTCAAACATACCCATTTTTGCTTTCCGAGATAATGTTCTCGACTTCCACACATTCTTCAAGGACCCCAGAATTTTCGCCCCCTCCCCCACCCTATGATCCACTTCCGCTTCCATGGTTCCATCCGCTGCCAGATCCACTCCCAGATATCTAAAACACTTCACTTCCTCCAGTTTTTCTCCATTCAAACTCACCTCCCAATTGACTTGACCCTCAACCCTACTGTACCTAATAACCTTGCTCTTATTCACATTAACTCTTAACTTTCTTCTTCCACACACTTTACCAAACTCAGTCACCAGCTTCTGCAGTTTCTCACATGAATCAGCCACCAGCGCTGTATCATCAGCGAACAACAACTGACTCACTTCCCAAGCTCTCTCATCCCCAACAGACTTCATACTTGCCCCTCTTTCCAAAACTCTTGCATTTACCTCCCTAACAACCCCATCCATAAACAAATTAAACAACCATGGAGACATCACACACCCCTGCCGCAAACCTACATTCACTGAGAACCAATCACTTTCCTCTCTTCCTATACGTACACATGCCTTACATCCTCGATAAAAACTTTTCACTGCTTCTAACAACTTTCCTCCCACACCATATATTCTTAATACCTTCCACAGAGCATCTCTATCAACTCTATCATATGCCTTCTCCAGATCCATAAATGCTACATACAAATCCATTTGCTTTTCTAAGTATTTCTCACATACATTCTTCAAAGCAAACACCTGATCCACACATCCTCTACCACTTCTGAAACCACACTGCTCTTCCCCAATCTGATGCTCTGTACATGCCTTCACCCTCTCAATCAATACCCTCCCATATAATTTACCAGGAATACTCAACAAACTTATACCTCTGTAATTTGAGCACTCACTCTTATCCCCTTTGCCTTTGTACAATGGCACTATGCACTATATATATATATATATATATATATATATATATATATATATATATATATATATATATATATATCTTTTCTTTCTTTCAAACTATTCGCCATTTCCCGCATTAGCGAGGTAGCGTTAAGAACAGAGGACTGGGCCTTGAGGGAATATCCTCACCTGGCCCAATTCTCTGTTCCTTCTTTTGGAAAATTAAAAAAAAAACGAGAGGGGAGGATTTCCAGCCCCCCGCTCCCTCCCCTTTTAGTCGCCTTCTACGACACGCAGGGAATACGTGGGAAGTATTCTTTCTCCCCTATCCCCAGGGATATATATATATATATATATATATATATATATATATATATATATATATATATATATATATATATATATATATAGGGCTGAGCTGGTTCATGTAAAGCGGCCGTGTTTTCGGATCGTTATACATATAACAGCGAGAAAGGTCATCTCTTCCTTTGTTCCCGGCGCTACTTCACTGACGTGCGCAATGGCGAATATAAATGGGAAAAAAGAATTATTCATGCTCATTTGCGTATATATATATATATATATATATATATATATATATATATATATATATATATATATATATATATATATATAGATCTCGTACATACGTCTTTTACAAGTAAATCTCTCCTAAGGTACAAAACCATTTGTAAGTAAAGGATACTATGTAAGTTAGGGATGGTATACTTATTAAGAGCTTTTGACTGAAGAGTTTGGAAGATATATTGTCCATTGTAAGTCATCTTCTTACCTAATGCAGTCACTAGTGTTCTCGGAAAACTTTGTCGCGTCAATCGATGGAGAGTACATTTGGACGCATGAGATATTGTCCATGAAGTCCGGTTTAATGTTCTCTACTCCAGCTGGCATTATAGAATGAGTCGGGATAAGAGTGAGTATCGTCCTGAAGTGAAGCAAATGGTTCAGCCCAGCAGTAAACTGAATCAATGACACTTTTACTGTGTAGCCAGAACATGAGACAGACTGGGGAAACGTCTTTGTTCAAGTGGTAGATACAAGACTGGGGAGCTTCTTTGTTCAAGTGGTAGACACAACACTGGGGAACTTCTTTGTTCACGTGGTAGACACAAGACTGGGAAACGTCTTTGTTCAAGTGGTAGATACAAGACTGGGGAACTTCTTTGTTCAAGTGGTAGACACAACACTGGGGAACTTCATTGTTCAAGTGGTAGACACAACACTGGGGAACTTCATTGTTCAAGTGGTAGACACAAGACTGGGAAACGTCTTTGTTCAAGTGGTAGATACAAGACTGGGAACTTCTTTGTTCAAGTGGTAGATACAAGACTGGGAACTTCTTTGTTCAAGTGGTAGACACAAGACTGGGGAACGTCTTTGTTCAAGTGGTAGATACAAGACTGGGGAACTTCTTTATTCAAGTGTTAGACACAAGACTGGGGAACTTCTTTATTCAAGTGGTAGACACAAGACTGGGGAACTTCTTTATTCAAGTGGTAGACACAAGACTGGGGAACTTCTTTATTCAAGTGATAGACACAAGACTGGGGAACTTCTTTGTTCAAGTGATAGACACAAGACTGGGGAACTTCTTTATTCAAGTGGTAGACACAAGACTGGGGAACTTCTTTACTCAAGTGGTAGACACAAGACTGGGGAACTTCTTTATTCAAGTGTTAGACACAAGACTGGGGAACTTCTTTATTCAAGTGTTAGACACAAGACTGGGGAACTTCTTTATTCAAGTGGTAGACACAAGACTGGGAAACTTCTTTGTTCAAGTGTTAGACACAAGACTGGGGAACTTCTTTATTCAAGTGTTAGACACAAGACTGGGGAACTTCTTTATTCAAGTGGTAGACACAAGACTGGGGAACTTCTTTGTTCAAGTGGTAGATACAAGACTGGGGAACTTCTTTGTTCAAGTGATAGACACAAGACTGGGGAACTTCTTTATTCAAGTGGTAGACACAAGACTGGGGAACTTCTTTGTTCAAGTGGTAGATACAAGACTGGGGAACTTCTTTGTTCAAGTGATAGACACAAGACTGGGGAACTTCTTTATTCAAGTGGTAGACACAAGACTGGGAAACTTCTTTGTTCAAGTGTTAGACACAAGACTGGGGAACTTCTTTATTCAAGTGTTAGACACAAGACTGGGGAACTTCTTTATTCAAGTGGTAGATACAAGACTGGGAAACTTCTTTGTTCAAGTGATAGACACAAGACTGGGGAACTTCTTTATTCAAGTGGTAGACACAAGACTGGGGAACTTCTTTATTCAAGTGGTAGACACAAGACTGGGGAACTTCTTTATTCAAGTGGTAGACACAAGACTGGGGAACTTCTTTATTCAAGTGGTAGATACAAGACTGGGGAACTTCTTTGTTCAAGTGGTAGACACAAGACTGGGGAACTTCTTTATTCAAGTGGTAGATACAAGACTGGGGAACTTCTTTGTTCAAGTGGTAGACACTGGATATCCTCACGAACTAAAGCTACGTTCATTTATCATACACGTATCTCCCCCTCATGACATTTGTCCCCTTTAACCTCCCACGTACTTAACTTTCGTGTATCCGTAACGTTCGTGTTATCCTAACGTTCGAGTGACCGTAGCGTTCGTGTGATCCTAACGTTCGAGTGACCGTAGCGTTCGTGTGATCCTAACGTTCGAGTGACCGTAGCGTTCGTGTGGTAACACGTTCGTGTTATCCTAACGTTCGTGTGATCCTCACGTTCGTGTGATCCTAACATTCGTGTTATCCTAACGTTCGTGTGATCCTCACGTTCGTGTGATCCTCACGTTCGTGTGATCCTCACGTTCGTGTGCTCCTAACATTCGTGTGATCCTAACGTTCGTGTAATCCTAACGTTCGTGTGACCGTAGCGCTGGTGCGTTCGAAAAGATAATATGCTTACTACTTTAAGCCTCTGGTTAATGGCTTTGCTGAAATCATTTTTGGACCCCGCCCATACCCAAAGATGCGCGAGTCAATCATTATTCTAACTTCTCGTGATTATTGGAGATAAAACCGTTGTATTTAGCAAATAATTAAAAAAAAATAAAGTCGCATCCGCTCACAGCCGACCTGTAGCTGTCATGTGCCATGCACCGAAGCCACAGCTCCCTTTCCACATTATAGGCAGACAGTGAGCAATCGTCGGATGCACATAAACTTCACCTTAACTTCACCGGATGCGTTCCTTCGACATGGGAAAATGTCCCCGTGTGTAAAACCCCACAGGAATTCGCCTTCTGCTATCAAGGCCATGAATAGCAGAGACAAGTGTGTCGTGAGGCCATACATCGCGTGGAACAAGCCAGCCGAATGCTGTGTTAGTTTGTGTGATTCATATACGGGAAGACGAAAGACAGGCGGAGCTTGCAATTTGGCCGGGTTGATTCGACATGCATAAGGTTATTTATATTCCCAACGCACAGAGGGAGCGAGGGGATATATATGTGTGTGTGTGTGTGTGTGTGTGTGTGCGCGGACGGCCTCTATGTGAACTTGTGTAGTCTTGGCTATTGAGTCTGAGTTGTGATTTATGTGTGTGTGTGTGTGTGTGTTTTCATTACAGTTGTAGTAGAATCTTGTGTATTTGGTTTACGAGTTGAAGGTGTAAGCGGCCAGAGAAGTTACTCCAGCATTACCCTCTACTCACACACCGACCCTTTACCTCAGCATGTAAAACATGCGACGAAACACCTTCCAGCTGAAATAAACCTGACAAGGGCGAAACAGCCGACATCCCAACTCAGTCTTAAAACTTCAGTCCACCAGAAGTAAACCTGTCAGAAGCTGCACTCCCTAGACAAACACGAGTCAGACTCTCCCGCTTATTCTCTGGGGAAAATGGAACACGATAAGTTCCCAAGTGCACTTTTGTGTAATAATCACATCATCAGGGGAAAGTCGTTTGATATACAACGAAGAGACGTAGCTAGGACGCCGTTTGGTAAACAAGTGACTACCCGAATGTAGGTCGGGTGCGTTGGAATTTGGCAACAAGCGTATAATATACTTATTATGTGGACAAGATGGGGAACTGTTTACAAATTTTATCAACAATAAAGTTATCCAATTTGTGTAGACCTTCACTAATATTAATGTCACAATTCTTTGTGTATTTAATAATAGAAGAATCAATGATATTTCTCGTTATACAAAAGTTCGTTAATAACTGAGATGGCATTACGCCAGTCAATACAATAACCATAAATTTTAACATGATCAAACAAGGCATTTGATTCTTGTCCTGTTCTTATACTATATATATATATATATATATATATATATATATATATATATATATATATATATATATATATATATATATATGTGCGTGGAAGTCGAGAACATTATCTTGGAAAGCAAAAATAGGTATGTTTGAAGGAATAGTGGTTCCAACAATGTTGTATGGTTGCGAGGCGTGGGCTATGGATAGAGTTGTGCGCAGGAGGATGGATGTGCTGGAAATGAGATGTTTGAGGACAATGTGTGGTGTGAGGTGGTTTGATCGAGTAAGTAACGTAAGGGTAAGAGAGATGTGTGGAAATAAAAAGAGCGTGGTTGAGAGAGCAGAAGAGGGTGTTTTGAAATGGTTTGGGCACATGGAGAGAATGAGTGAGGAAAGATTGACGAAGAGGATATATGTGTCGGAGGTGGAGGGAACGAGGAGAAGAGGGAGACCAAATTGGAGGTGGAAAGACGGAGTGAAAAAGATTTTGTGTGATCGGGGCCTGAACATGCAGGAGGGTGAAAGGAGGGCAAGGAATAGAGTGAATTGGATCGATGTGGTATACCGGGGTTGACGTGCTGTCAGTGGATTGAATCAGGGCATGTGAAGCGTCTGGGGTAAACCATGGAAAGTTGTGTAGGTATGTATATTTGCGTGTGTGGACGTATGTATATACATGTGTATGGGGGTGGGTTGGGCCATTTCTTTCGTCTGTTTACTTGCGCTACCTCGCAAACGCGGGAGACAGCGACAAAGTATAAATATATATATATATATATATATATATATATATATATATATATATATATATATATATATATATATATATTATATTTATATATATAAATGTTTCACGGAAGACAAACGCAGTCCTGCGTAAAGGGGTGGGTGGGGTGTGTGCCAGAGTGCGGTCAGGGGTGGCTATAGGTGGGTGGGGTTGGGGGGGGGGGAGGTGATTAACCTTGGCGGTGGGAAGTGTGTTCGATTAACTTCCTAATGCCATCCATTTTCTTTATGTTTGCTGAGACGGCACGGACAACTGAGGCCCTAATCAAGGCCGTCCCATTAACGCTATATATATATATATATATATATATATATATATATATATATATATATATATATATATATATATATATATACATATATATATATCCTAGTCGTGAGGGAGGTACCCATTTTATCGACCAGTCCTTCGGGGTGGATGAACAGCTGGGTTGACTGTGGACCAACCCAGGATTCGAACCTATTCGCGAATACGTCACGGTCAGGAACGCGAACCGCCACACCACGGGGAGTCGTGGCGGTTGCTTCATTATAATCTCGTTCATGATGGGATGTGCTTCAATTCCCCGGGGATTGGTCGAAGTTATTAGTACTAGCAATTAAGACAGATTCAGGGCCATCATAAGTAACGTAATCCGACGTTGGATTCGGTGTAATTCGATTGTTAAGGATTGTACAGCGTAATAACTGTGCTGTGGTCACGTCTCTGTATACCGACTGCCTATGTTAATAACATGTTCAGTTCATTTTTTTTTCCCGTGTCACTATTCCCTCTCCATGGCCTCCTGCAAATCAAGGCTGCGCCACATCAGTAGCAGGGAGGAGTAGGAGGAGTAGTAGTAGGAAGAGGGAGTAGTTCCTGAGCGAGACTGTGATCTCTTTCGCGCGAGAATGTCTTTGACTGTGTACCACACTTCCCGTCTATTGACGATGATACAGCTCCGCCCAAGGAATATTAGATAGACAGTAGAAGAACAGCGTTACAGTGGACTGTACCATGAGAGTTACAAAAGATATCCAATATTACAGAGTACAGAAAAAGTGATTATCATGAATTGAGTGTTCAGTAGGGTAGCACTTAACATTACAGTGTACAGTCGAGTAACAGACTAAGAACGGTACAGGGAAAGATGGAGTGACAATAGTACAGTGTACAGTGGAGTGACAGCTGTACAGTGTATAGTACAGCAACAGGACGACAACAGTGCAGTATCCATTAGAGCAACAGTAACAGTAAAGGATACAGTGCAAGTTAAAGTAGAGTAACAGTAGCAACACTACAGAATCCAACAGAGTAATAAGTGTTGTGTACAGTAGAGTAACATTAACAACAGTCCATTGTACAGTAGAATCAAAAGAAGAACAATACAGTGTACAGTAGAGTAAGAGCAGTACATTGTACAGTTAAGTATCAACTGTACAATGTCACGTAACGACATTACATTATCCAACAGGATAACAAAAACAACAGAAATATGTACGTTAGAGTAACGGTTACAGCAGTGGAGTGTAGAGTAATTAACGATAGTACACTAGATAACAACATTACGTATCCAGTTAGAGTAATGAAATTACAACCACGGTGTACACTAGAGTAAATAGATATCAATGCTATAGAGTAAGAGAGTAACATCTATACAGTGTACAGAAGTGATAATTCATTCATGATTCCATATACCATCTCTCTCTACATGACGATGAAAATATATGTAGAATATATATATATATATATATATATATATATATATATATATATATATATATATATATATATATATATATATATGTATTTATATATATATATTCTCCTGCCCCCGAGGAGGGATAGAAAGAATTTTTACCCTTGCATTTCCTGCGTGTTCTAAATGGCGAGTGTAAGGACAGGAGTGAGGGGCTTGAAGCCTTCCTCTACTTGTATTCTTATTTAAAGATGGAACAAAAGGAGCCAAGCGAGGGGGATGCTCATCCTCCTCGAAGGCTTAGGTTAGGTTGTCTGAATGTGGGTGAGGGTAATTAGGACGAGGAGAAGAGATATATGAGTAGTATGGTTTGGGGAAAGGAACCTGGATGGTTTTGACTGTGTGAAACACAGCCCAAAGTGAATGGAGAAGACTGGTTTAGGAATGAACTTGAGGTGAAGTCTGGGGTTACCATTACTAGAGGTAAAGTCTGGGGTTAATATTACTAGAGGTAAAGTCTGGGGTTAACATTACTAGAGGTAAAGTCTGGGGTTAACATTACTTAAGGTAAAGTCTGGGGTTGATATTACTAGAGATAAAGTCTGGGGTTAACATTACTAGAGGTAAAGTCTGGGGTTAACATTACTAGAGGTAAAGTCTGGGGTTGATATTACTAGAGGTAAAGTCTGGGGTTAACATAACTAGAGATAAAGTCTGGGGTTAAAGTAATAGCGAGACTAAAGGAAGGTGTGGCACTGTTCTGTAGGAGGGGTTGTGGGAGTGTGTGAAAGAAGTGCAAGAAATGAACCTCAGATTGCCGTTGTGGGTGGAAATGAAAGTGGATCCGAGAGGTGGGTGATTTTTGTTAGTGTGTCTGAACCCGGTAAGGCGGTGTGAGGAGCGAGAACGAGAGACTGAGTGAATGCGTCAGCAATTTCTATGTGAGGGTTCGAGATGCAGTAATTTGAATGTTAGAGAAGGTGATGTGGCAGGTGAGTGACAGGAACCTTTTGTGAATAAAAATGGGGAACAGCTTGTGTAGGTTTGTGCTGAAAAAGGACTGATGACTAGGAATAACAGCTTTGAAATGAGGGACACAATCAAGTATACGTGGGTGAGTTGGGTAGATGGTAAACGGACATTATTAGTTTATGTCCTAATTCGTAGGTTCGATAGAGGGGAGACTTTTGGATGTAAATGTGCTGAGAAGGACAACTGTCTGATCACTTCTTGGTGGGGGTGTGGGTGAAAGCTTGTAAAGGCTTCAGGAAAAGAAGGAAAGATATCAATGGAAAGAGAGAAGTGAAAGTAAGTGAGCTTTGGAAAAGGCTTATGTGAGCAGTCAGTATAAATTAGATAAAGTATGGCAGAAGGTGAGCGTAAACGAAAGTAAGGGAGTTACGAGTGTAGGGTTATTTAGGGAAGTTATGGTTACATTCGTAAGAGAAATCTGTGGCACGCAGGGACGAAGGCATGTGAGAGAGGGTAGAGAGTGGTTAAAGTGTTAGTGAAAAAGATGTGTATGGGAGTTAGCCGCAGTGGAGTAGTGCGAGTGATTGGCAAACGTACAAGAGGAAGCGGCAAGAGGTCAAGAGAAAAGTGCTAGGGCTGGAAAAGAAAAGGTCATTTTTGAGTTGGGTTAAGAGAGTAACGGCTGACTTCAGGGAGACTAAGAAAATGTTTTGAAAGGAGGCAATAATGTGACGAATTCAAGAGAGCAAGTGAGAGCATGGGTGATGGGGGCAGATGAGGAAGTGGTAACAGGAAGACGAGATGGAGTGAGTATTGTGAAGGACAGTTTAATATGTTAGTTGATAGGGTGGCTGATGTGGGACGTGGGGGCATGTAAAGCGAGAGTCGTGGGAAATGGTTTAGTGAGAGGGGAAGAGGTGGTGAATCCCTTGAGTAAGAGGAACTGTGGCTGGATTGTATGGGATTGCAGTTGAATGTCTCGGGAAATTGGGTTACAGTGTTGTTGATTATTTAGTTTGAATTTTCCGTGTATGAATGACTCAAGGTGAGGTGCCTGAGGACTGGCTGAATGCCTGAGCAATGCTGTTGTACAAAGATAAGGGCAGAAGACGTGAATGTTTGAATTGAAGAGGTGTAAGTTCTTTTACGTAAGTGCACCTGTAAGTTGTATGGGAGAGTGGTGACTGAAAGGATGGTGTCAGGCACAGAGCGTTAGAATGGGGATTTACAATGTGGCTTTAAGAATGGTAAAGGTTGTGCAGGTTAAGTGTTTACTGTGAGGACTCTGTGTAAAAAATACTTAGAGAAAGAAAAGGATTATAATGAGGCATTTATGAATCTGGAGGAAGAATATGATACGGTTAATCTAGATGCTTTGTGAAAAGTTCAGAATACAATGTGGAGGAGGAAAGCCACTAGAAGCAGGGAGGAGCTTCTGTCAATGGAATAAGGGGTAAGGCGTGTGTGCGAGTAGACAGAGAAGAGGATTATTGGTTCCATATGAAGGTGGGTGTGCTTTAAGGATGCGTGAAGTCACCATGACTGTTTAATTTGTTTATGGTTGGGATGGTGAGGGAGGTAGATGCAAAGGTGTTTGATAGAGGTGCAGGTTTGCAGTGAGGGGTTGTTGCAGGACCAGGGTACCGAGTCACTTGTTTGCTGATGACACGGGTCTGCTGGCAAACTGGTGTAAGAAACTGCTGAAACTGGTGGTTAACCTTGGCAGAGTGTGTGAAATGAGAGTACATAGAAGTATGAATGTAGAGTTTAGCAGGATGAGAGACCGGTTGGTTGGAGAGTGAGTTTGAATGGAGAGAACCTGGAGAAAGTGAGGAAGGTTCATGACAGCGCATGGAACCATTGGAACCGACATTAGCCGCAGGATGGGAGAGGAGGCTAAGGTCCCGGGTGCACTGAGAAGTGTGTGGCAGAAATGGATACGTCTGATAGTTCAGTAGTCTCAATAGTGATCTATGGATGAAAGGCGTGGACTCAAGTCAAAGAGTACGGAAGAGGAGTGGATGCGTTGGAAAGGAAATGCACGGGGACATTGTGTGATGTGAGGAGGGGAGTAGCCGTAAGGATCTGAATGAGAAAACTGAAAAGGGTGTGATGAAATAGTTTGGACATACAGAGAGGATGAGTGAGGAGAGACCGAATGATACGACGAGAGAAGTGCAGGGAAGGAGAAGAACGGAGAAACCGAATTGGAAATAAGATGGCGAGTAAGATGTTTTGAGAGGTCGGGGCTGGAACAAGCAGGGAGGGTAAATTTAAGGGTAAATTTGAGCAGTATCGTTTCCTGGGGACGACCTGGTGTCATTGGCTGAACTAGGACAACTGAAGCGGCGGTGGAAACCACTGAAAGGACTGTGAGGCCTGGTTGGGGATAGGAGGCTCCGGTTCCTGTGCATTATACATGACAGATAAGATGTGGATGGGAGCAAATGAAGCCATTTCTTGGACTCTTTCTGGCCATAATACCTCACCGCATGGAAAACGGTGGACAAGTATAGAAGAGAATATCAGTTACACAGTGGGTCAGTACTTCCTGAAGAAATCATAATTGTAGGAAAGATATAAGGGAGAGTGTGGGGGTTTCGGGAATATTTTCTCCATAGGTACTAGGGTTCGACCCCACACTCCCCGGAGGCTCGGGGGCCAGGCCCTCGAGAGAGAGTCGAGTGTCCGCATGGTAACAAGTTTCCATCCAACCCGCCACGGTGAAATTGGCTACACAAAGGTAAATGGAATTGTCGAACCTTAAATGGTGTTCCTATTTGTCTGACCTTCGTTATGTAGCAGAGTTATATTTTTTCCCCTGTCTTTGTTTCACCGTTACGTCCTTTTTTTTTTTTTTCATCATTGTTCATGTCCTTCATTTTCTTTTGATTAATCTTTTCCTCTTTGCTTTACGCCCATGATTGCTATCTGTGTATTACGGGACAGGGTGTTAAACTAGTGTTCCCCGTCTCTTGTATGTATATATATATATATATATATATATATATATATATATATATATATATATATATATATATATATATATATATATATATATATACATATATATATATATATATATATATATATATATATATATATATATATATATATATAGATAGATAGATAGATAGATAGATAGATAGATAGATAGATAAATATATAAAATGTATATTGCAATAGTTCAAAATAGTGTGCGTGATCTGGTCTACTTGCTGATAACACGAGGAAAATGAAACACGATTAGTTCCCAAGTGCACTTTCTTGTAAAGATCACATCGTCAAGGGAGATACAAGAATGAGTTAGAAGACGTAGGACAGTCACTTGATATACAAGGAAGAAGCGAACCTAAGACATTAATGAAGTTCTGTACAAACTGGAGAGCTTTGTCTTAGACAAAATTTGCAAACGGTCCCCTGACCTGTCCACATAATGCATTTTTATGACAGGTATGATGCCAGACCTAAACACCACCATTTGGGATCACTTGTTTACCCGTGGCATTTTAGGTTCGCTTCTCGTGTATCAACAGACTGTTCTAAGTCTTCTGTCTCATTCTTGTATCACCCCTGACGATTTAAGATCATTACATGAAAGTGCACTTGGGAACTTAACGTATTTGATTTTCCTCGAAGGCTCAGGCTGCGGTGCCTGAATGTGTATGGATGTAAAGAAGATGAGAACAGAGGAGAGATAGGTAGTATGATTGAGGAAACAACCTGGACGTTCTGGCTTTGAGTAAACAAGGCTCAAGGGTAAAGAGGAAGAGTGAATCTGAATCTAAAGAGTAGAGGCATGGATGATAAGAGAACATGAGCTAAGGAAGGAATAGCACTACCTGAAGCAGGAGTTGTGGGAGTGTGTGAAAGAGTGTAAGGTAGTGAGTTCTTGACTGGTGTGGGTAAAACTGAAAATGGAAGGCGAGAGATGATGATTATTGGGCTCATGCACCTGGCCATGACGAGAATAGTGACTCAGAATATCCAGTTCAAGAAAAGGGACATAGACAAGTATTCGTACATGAGTAGGAAAGAGGGTCAGCGGACATTATTTGGTTTACATATTAAGTGATTGGCATGCAGAAGAGAAGCGTTTGAGTGTAGATGTTCTGAGACGGGCAGCTTGTGGGATTTCTGATCACTATCTTGTGGAGGGGGCACAGGAAACCCACCCCTCCTGTATTACTCTCATACGAAGGAACATAGGAAAGAACCAAATGACGATATTTTTCCTCTTCAGGCTCAGTCGTTTGTTTTGGACCCTACCTTGCTCACGCGGGGATAGAGCGAACAAGTATAAAAAGAAAGAAAGAAAGAAAAAAATGAAAACTATATGTACGATATCTGAATGCTATTCTCTGGCCTTGCCTCTTGACGATGATTGCCTCAGCCTTATGCCGGAGAGGTCCAGGGTTCGAAGCCTGAGAGGTCCCAGGGTTCGAAGCCTGAGAGGTCCAGAGTTCGAAGCCTGAGAGGTCCAGGGTTCGAAGCCGGAGAGGTCCAGGGTTCGAAGCCGCAGGTTGGACATTGAGGCAATGCTGATTCATTCCGCCTTGAGGCCTCTACCGGTGATTGGTTGATTCGGAGTTGAATGTGATGATGGAGATTCAGTCGCCCGTGGGATTGGCGAATCGGCTTAGTGGGTGACTAGGTGGTGATTACATGAAGGGTAGGAGGAAACGACCCTTGCCACTCCCTCTCTAGGGTGGCGCCTCACCTGGACTAGACACCATGGGCACGTCACCCTAGACCCACTAACATATCATCACAGACACACTAGTACGTCACCCTAGGATCACTTGTGAGTCACCCTAGACACTAGGACAACCCTGGACACTATAACGTCACCCTAGATACACTTGAACATCACTCTAGATTCACTAGGACGACCCTGGACACTATGACGTCACCCTAGATACACTAGAACGTCACTCTAGACGCCCTAGGACAAGACTGGACACTATGAAGTTATCCTAGATACACTAGAACGTCATTCTAGACACACTAGGACGCAGCCCTAGACACTGTTACCTCACCCTAGAGACACAAGTACATCACATCACTTTAGGCACATTATAACGTCACCCTAGACACACTCGCACTTCACCCTAGACACTCTAGTACGTCACCCTAGACACAGCAGTGCATTACCCTGTAGTTCATCACCCGAGACAGATTATAAAGTCACCCTAGATACACTAGTAAATCACCCTAGACACAGAGGTACATCACCCTAGAGACATTATAACGTCACCCTAGACACACTAGCACATCACCCTAGACACAGCAGTACATCACCCTAGACACATCATAAAGTCACCCTAGACACACTAGCACATCACCCTAGACACAGCAGTACTTCCACCTGTATTACATCACCCTAGACACATTAAAGATGCGGTGTGCCATGAAATCGTAGACGATACTGGAATTTTGATAACTGTGAGAAAACAGGAGGAAATTCCCCTTAAGAGCAATAACATCATGACTACCTTCCAGCTCCTTAGTAACGCCAAGATAACCTTACGTCTCCTTAAACACCTCTCTCTCTCTCTCTCTCTCTCTCTCTCTCTCTCTCTCTCTCTCTCTCTCTCTCTCTCTCTCTCTCTCTCTCTCTCTCTCTCACACACACACACACACACACACACACACACACACACACACACACACACACACACACACACACATTTCTCCTCCTCCTAGCTCGACATTTTCTTCCTCCAGCCGATCTCTTTCTTCGCTTCAGTCGATGTTTTTTTTTTCTCCTCCGGTTACTCATCTCTCTCTTCTTTCTGATCTGGGTTTTCCCTTTCTTCATCTTCTTGTCGCTTTCCTCTTCCCTTCCTACCCGTCTGTTTCCTTCCTCTTGCCCACTGTGTTCCTCCTCCTACTCATTCCTCCTACTGCTCCTCCTCATTGCTTACCTCTTCTTCCTTCTCCTCCTCCTCCTCCTCCTCCTCATTGCTCTCCTCTTCTCCTCCTCCTCCTCCTCCTCATTGCTCTCCTCTTCTTCCTTCTCCTCCTCCTCCTCCTCCTCATCGCTCCTCCTCCTCCTCTTCTCTCCTCTCCTCCTCCTCCTCCTCCTCCTCCTCCTCATTGCTCTCCTCTCCCTCCTCCTCCTCCTCCTCAGACCTCCCGCGGTTTTACAAGCACCATCTTTTAATTTCCTTTGTTTCTGTTGTCTTTGTTCTGAAGAAAATTCATGCTGAGTATTGACCCTTTCTTGCTTGGGTGGAGGCTGGAGGATGCTCTCGTGTGTGTGTGTGTGTGTGTGTGTGTGTGTGTGTGTGTGTGTGTGTGTGTGTGTGTGTGTGTAGGAGGGGGGTGGGGGTAGGTGTTGAGGAAGAAGAAAAGGAAAAATGAGAGGTGAACATACTGAAGTTATTTGTGAATTCCTTTTCGTAATGAAGACATCAGATCTTGAACGTACGCAGAGGATGGGATCAAGAAGATATGAATATGATAGTTGGATCATGGGTGGATGTGGAGGTAATGTTGGGGGGAAAATGTACAGAGAAACGATCATTCATTTGACGTTGAACGGCCAAAATGACCCTGGCAGTTGATAGGTCTAAAGCCCAACCAACCAACCAACCAACCAGCCAGCCTGATCATCCAGCCAGCCAGCCAGCCAACCAACCAGCCAGTCAACCAGCCAGCCAACCAATCAACCAGCCAGCCAGTCAACCAGCCAGCCAACCAATCAACCAGCCACCAGCCAACCAACCAACTAACCATCCAACCAACCAACCAACCAACCAACTAACCATCCAACCAACCAACTAATTGTTCAACCAGCCAACCAACCAACCAACAAACAAACAAACCTACCTACCTACCTACCTACCAACCAACCAACCAACCAACCAACCAACCAAACAAACCAGCCAGCCAAATAAGACTGTGGACAACCACTGGCCATCTTTTTCCCATCACCAGGAATGTGTGTGTGTGTGTGTGTGTCGGAGAGAGTCACACTGGAGAGACGAAGTTGCGTAGGTCAGAGAATTTGACGGTGAAGCGACCTCGCACAGCGGAGGTCATTGATGAGGGGAATCGGAGGATTGCGTCACTACCCCTCTGTGTGAGGACCTCTTCGTCCAGTCCATAAGTTCGATCGCCCCCCCCTTCCCACTGGGCCGCCTGGACGAGGGAACCTTGAGTATCAGGCATTGGCAGGGCGTTGGAAAGGCTCTCCTTAGTCATCCCTCATCGCCACGGGACGGATCACTGGACACACGAAGGAAAGTAAACTGCAATGAGACCCTTGGGGTTCGAGGGTGTTTATGGTGGTGGAAGTGATGAGAAAACGCCGAGGTAAGTTAGTGTGGTAAGAGGTGAAAAGTAGAGAAGATATGTGGTAAAAGTGGTAATGTAGAGAGATGACTTGTGGAGAAATACTTGTAAACTCTATACCCCTTGCGAAGACGCAATTAATGTCAGCCATGGACATTGAAGCGAAATGTATGTCACCCCTGTTGAGAAAATTTGCATACCTGAGTGAAATCGCTTTTTAACCTTCTCTTTTCCCGAGCGGAATGATTTTAAGCTATCTACTGGGCTGTCAGAGACCAGGTGTCATCATCGTAGCTCGCCACTGTACTCCCTTCAGTCTGTCTGTCTATTTTCAGATAGTGTGACGAAAATGGATCGCAGGAATTCAAAGCAGGGATGCGCCAGTAGATTGGAAAGAGTAAGGATTAGTTGGGTAGACTTACTTGGGTATGATTGCCATACCTTTGAAGCTTAGAATCTCTCTCTCTCTCTCTCTCTCTCTCTCTCTCTCTCTCTCTCTCTCTCTCTCTTCTCTCTCTCTCTCTCTCACACACACACACCCACAGACAGACAGACTTCATCTCCTCGCTGCTTACTTGGCTTTAGGTCATATATATATTCTTTTTTTCCCTCAGTAACCTTTTGTAGTTCAGCAAAATTCATACCGTAACTTGATTTCTCGTTTTTACTGTCGATGAATAAAATTTTACACTTGTCGAGATCAGAATTCATTTACACCGGTGAGTCATCATGTTGTGTATATCAGATTGCAGCTGCGGATGTTCACTTTCTGCTTCGCCTTTGTTTGCCAGCAGTTAGTATCGTCTGCGAACTCTATTATCTTCAAACGTTGTCCATTATTAATGTCATTAATGGTATATGAGAAAGAGAGCCGGTCCCAGGACTGATCCCTGTGGCACACCACTTCTTACGTCTGACCACCGAGGGACAAGCCTATCTGTACCATGTGGCTTAGCTTTGCTAGTGATCTGTGACGAGGAAGTATATCGAGTGGTCTTCAGTCGTATAATACGATGATATCAACCGCGTTACTTTCATTATACGAGTTGAACAGATTGCAAAAGACGTCGAGCATATTTATCACACACGAAGGATGTTAAGACGTCTTGTGACCATCATTGTACCAAATGACTTTGGACAGATCTCCCTGGCCGAAAATGACTTTGGACAGATCTCCCTGGCCGAAAATGACTTTGGACAGATCTCCCTGGCCGAAAATGACTTTGGACAGATCTCCCTGGCCGAAAATGACTTTGGACAGATCTCCCTGGCCGAAAATGACTTTGGACAGATCTCCCTGGCCGAAAATGACTTTGGACAGATCTCCCTGGCCGAAAATGACTTTGGACAGATCTCCCTGGCCGAAAATGACTTTGGACAGATCTCCCTGGCCGAAAATGACTTTGGACAGATCTCCCTGGCCGAAAATGACTTTGGACAGATCTCCCTGGCCGAAAATGACTTTGGACAGATCTCCCTGGCCGAAAATGACTTTGGACAGATCTCCCTGGCCGAAAATGACTTTGGACAGATCTCCCTGGCCGAAAATGACTTTGGACAGATCTCCCTGGCCGAAAATGACTTTGGACAGATCTCCCTGGCCGAAAATGACTTTGGACAGATCTCCCTGGCCGAAAATGACTTTGGACAGATCTCCCTGGCCGAAAATGACTTTGGACAGATCTCCCTGGCCGAAAATGACTTTGGACAGATCTCCCTGGCCGAAAATGACTTTGGACAGATCTCCCTGGCCGAAAATGACTTTGGACAGATCTCCCTGGCCGAAAATGACTTTGGACAGATCTCCCTGGCCGAAAATGACTTTGGACAGATCTCCCTGGCCGAAAATGACTTTGGACAGATCTCCCTGGCCGAAAATGACTTTGGACAGATCTCCCTGGCCGAAAATGACTTTGGACAGATCTCCCTGGCCGAAAATGACTTTGGACAGATCTCCCTGGCCGAAAATGACTTTGGACAGATCTCCCTGGCCGAAAATGACTTTGGACAGATCTCCCTGGCCGAAAATGACTTTGGACAGATCTCCCTGGCCGAAAATGACTTTGGACAGATCTCCCTGGCCGAAAATGACTTTGGACAGATCTCCCTGGCCGAAAATGACTTTGGACAGATCTCCCTGGCCGAAAATGACTTTGGACAGATCTCCCTGGCCGAAAATGACTTTGGACAGATCTCCCTGGCCAAAAATGACTTTGGACAGATCTCCCTGGCCGAAAATGACTTTGGACAGATCTCCCTGGCCGAAAATAAACTCGATCACTCATAGATCTGAGCTCCCACAATGAATTTATTTCCTCATTGTTATTGAATATAGTGGGAAGCTACCATGGTCCTGTGTGGCTGACAAGCAACAGAGCCAGGATAGCATGAGGCTACGCTAAGGTCACACTTCAGAACACTTAACAAAGCACAACCAAATACGTAGGAGAACCCACGACCTGATAGCTTGCAGCTTCTGTCCAACAGACATGAGAAAGAATCATGTGTTTACACTAAGCTTGGAAGACCTCGATCTGTAAAGCTATATCGTACGAGGCGTCTCATTCTTCCTATAAAAGATGACACATCGCGGACAGACTGTGACATTGTAAGTGTGTGTGTGTGTATTCGAGATGGCATACGCGTGTTTGGGGTGTCAAAATGGCTAGAGATTTTTGAGTGTGTTTCATTGTCTCATCACAGCGTGGCTTGGGGGAGCGTTAGTGGCAGGAACTGATAACGGTAGTACGTCCAAGGTAGCTAAGAGTCTGTCGTTGGTAACTGTAGACTGTTTTCTCCACTGGGGGATAGTAAAATATGGCCACGAGGAACGGAACAGAGCAAGAGCTAGGAATATATTCTTCTCAACTCGTAGATCACAGGATCCAATTCACGATCAAAGAGAATGGTCGTTCCGTCTTTTCCGAGACTTTAATACACAGGAGAGACGAGGGACCACCATTATTCCTGTAGACGAATTCCACCAATGAGGACGACTTTTTTCATTATCTGTCGGCGGTGTTTGAGTGACTGACAGACCAGGTGTTGGGTGGGTAGTTCCTAAGGGCACTTAGATGTGAAGGCCAGAGCCCCAGGATGATGAAATTCAACACATTAGAGAATGTATATATTTTTATTATGTTAGCTAAGACGGTACGAGCAACGGAAGCCCTAATCAATGCATCTCTTTAACGATATATATATATATATATATATATATATATATATATATATATATATATATATATATATATATATATATGATCACAGTAATCCGTGATGATAGTTATGAAGGTGAAATCGTACTTCAGTAGGAGTTCATACAATTTTATTTAACATGTAATTATCCCATACATGTGGCACGACATGTTTCGTGGAGACGATCCACCTCATCATCAGGTGCCAGTACTTAACAAAGTTATTCAAATCCCAACATCACACTGGACGGCGGGACTTGAAGTGTGATGTTGGGTTCTTTGTAAGGATAACAAAATATCTTTTCTTTTTCCTAGTTATGTCTCGTAATTTCACTGACGAATCAAATCAGGGTTGACTTTGTGGCTTTTGATTTGTCTAATGCACTTAATTCGCCCCCGGTATGCAATCTCGGGTATCAGTCTTTCGTAACAATGTTCATAACACTTTGATGTTTGTACAGAACCGAATGATTCGTTGTTAATTAATAGCAAGATGAGTCTTTCTCAGACTCAGCCATAAAACTGTGTTGGTGACTCATTGTATGTGTGATACTTTGAATGTTTTTGTTGTTGTTGTTGCTGGTTGTTGTTGTTGTTAGAGGTAGTCACTAATCTGAAAAGAAAACGGATGTGCAATCTCTAGGATGTTTCAAGTTCACAATGGAAGCTTGGAGTTAAAAGTGTTCTCAAAATATGTTCATTCTTCCAGTTTTTTTTTTCTTGTTTTTTCTTTAAGCTTCGGTGTTTACGACCAACGCCTCGTTTTCTTTCTGGTTATTTGTCGCAAAAATTTAGTGAGATTCGTCGTCGCGTTTCCCACCTTCCCGCACCACGTCTGGACTGCCGTCCTCAGTGATGATGTTTTGGCTTGGGAGAAATTGGCGTCAGGATTTACCTGACCCTCAGAGTGTTCGTCGTTCAGCATCTGCAGGTCGGCATGGCTCGTCCTCAGGTCGGGGGGGACTTCAGGCCAACTGGAGGACTGAGGGGTGTCCAAGGAGGACCTCGAGCGCCAGCCTCTCCCTCTCGTAGACTCAACGGTGCATCGTGAGGATGAAGAGCCAGGTATCTCATTCGTGGCGGAAGAGCAGAGTAGCTTTCGTGCGCTACCACCGTTTACACGCCTCACCTTTTTTTTTTTTTTTGACGTTTAAGATTCGATCTTATATGGGCCCGAACCGTCGCTCCCAGGACGTGCCCATACGTGCATCATGGTCGGTAACGCTACCCACTACACTACGTGTCTTGATGATTCATGTGTTCGTGGCCGGGTAGGTTCGTGTGCATGTCCCATGGTAATCGAGGGTGAAGATCGGGATCGCCTAATTCGGAAAAATGCAAAATTCAAACGAATTCAGTCATTCTTTCATTAATTGATTGAATTTCCAATTAAGACTAAAAGTTTTCCTCATCATCAAGTAGTGTTGCATATGAAGAGATTATCGAGCCAGGGAGAGTCATTTTTTTAAGTATTTACCAGTGACATTAATGATGCATTTTGAGGTCACACTTGACCCTGCACTGCGCCATGGCAGGGTAGACTTGTCATTCAACCCAGAGACCCGTTCTTCCGTCCACCAGTTGCTATACAGTATGATATACGCCCAGTATGATGAAGGCGTATATTAATCGTAACCCAAAAATGGATTTATCTTTAGAAACTTGAGGACACTTGAAGGTTCACGTAGAATGTGCGAATCGGTCTCGGTACGTGAGCCCTACACGCCTCTACGTGTGCACGTAAAACCTGTTGGCCACACGGCTTCTAGAAAGGGGAGGCCTTGTATTAGCATCAGCACCCCAGCGTATATTGAGAGCTTCATATGAGCCGGGCTTTGAAAGTCTCGCTCATGAAAGCGAGGGTGAGTATTGTGATGGGGTATTACAGCTCCGACTTTGATGAGTTGATGGTGATAAATGGTTAGGGGGTTGCTTGCTCTTTGTCCTGAAGAACCTTCTGGAGTGTTCTTGTTCTTTGTTTTCTGTTGTGCAGGTGTTGTAGTGTTCTTGTTCTTTGTTTTCTGTTGTGCAGGTGTTGAAGTGTTCTTGTTCTTTGTTTTCTGTTGTGCAGGAGTTGGAGTGTTCTTGTTCTTTGTTTTCTGTTGTGCAGGTGTTGGAGTGTTCTTGTTCTTTGTTTTTGTTGTGCAGGTGCTGGAGTGTTCTTGTTTTTGTGCTTCAAGGCAGATTTTTCGAGTACTCTTCGTTCTGAATCAGCTGTTGGAATGTTCTTGTTCTTCGTTGTAAAGTAGTTGCTGGAATGTTTTTTTTTTCTTTATTTCAAGGCAATGTGTTTGCGTATTTATCTGGTCTCGTGTAACTTTTTAATGTTCTTTGCTTTAAAGGCAATTGCTGGAGTGTTCTTGTTCTTTGTTTTATGGACAGGGGTTTGGGTCCTTGTTCTTTGTTCTGAAGCAGTTGTTGTTCAGGCGTTCAGTGCTTTATTTTGTGGCCAGTTGTAGTAATGGTAGTTGTTCATTTATTGAAGTAGGTGTTAGAGACATGTTCTTTATATTGAAGTTGATTTTCATGACTTCTTGTTCCTTGTTCTGATGCAGCTATTGTAGTGGTCACGCTCTGTATTGTAGTGGTCACGCTCTGAATTGTAGTGGTCTTGCTCTGTATTGTAGTGGTCTTGCTCTGTATTGTAGTGGTCTTGCTCTGTATTGTAGTGGTCTCGCTCTGTATTGTAGTGGTCTTGCTCTGTATTGTAGTGGTCTCGCTCTGTATTGTAGTGGTCTTGCTCTGTATTGTAGTGGTCTTGCTCTGTATTGTAGTGGTCTTGCTCTGTATTGTAGTGGTCTTGCTCTGTATTGTAGTGGTCTTGCTCTGTATTGTAGTGGTCTTGCTCTGTATTGTAGTGGTCACGCTCTGTATTGTAGTGGTCACGCTCTGTATTGTAGTGGTCTCGCTCTGTATTGTAGTGGTCTCGCTCTGTATTGTAGTGGTCTTGCTCTGTATTGTAGTGGTCTTGCTCTGTATTGTAGTGGTCTCGCTCTGTATTGTAGTGGTCTCGCTCTGTATTGTAGTGGTCTTGCTCTGTATTGTAGTGGTCTTGCTCTGTATTGTAGTGGTCTTGCTCTGTATTGTAGTGGTCTTGCTCTGTATTGTAGTAGTCTTGCTCTGTATTGTAGTGGTCTTGCTCTGTATTGTAGTGGTCTAGTTCTATATTGTAGTGGTCTTCCTCTGTATTGTAGTGGTCTAGTTCTATATTGTAGTGGTCTTGCTCTGTATTGTAGTGGTCTCGCTCTGTATTGTAGTGGTCTTGCTCTGTATTGTAGTGGTCTTGCTCTGTATTGTAGTGGTCTTGCTCTGTATTGTAGTGGTCTTGCTCTGTATTGTAGTGGTCTTGCTCTGTATTGTAGTGGTCTTGCTCTGTATTGTAGTGGTCTTGCTCTGTATTTTGACTCAATATGAGTACGATGAGTAAGTCATCGTACTCAGGAGGGTGTTATTCAGACTGTGGGGGTTGAGTCATTTTGTTAATCTTTCTTTAGTGGCAATTAAGGATGAATTTTCGAAATTCAAAGCTTTGATTTTGATGACTAAAAGCTTGAGGATGGAAGCTTCAATTTTGATGGCTAAAAGCTTGTGGGATTATCGAAGAATAAAGCTTGAGTTTCGAAGACTGAAGGTGAGATTTTGAAAAAGAAGAAAAAAATTAAACCTGAACACAAAATAGTTAAGCTTGAATTTTGAAAAGAAAAAAAAAAATAAGCTTATGACTTTTACAGAACTGGATTCGAGACCTGAGTCGAGAAATGGAAAAAGTATTGATGGTGTGTACCTCAACACGCCTTGTATATTATGTCTGGTAGACGAGGATACGTGAGTATTGGAAAGCAAAGGAAAATGAAAGAGTAAAGATGAATGTATATGTGTCACGCCTCTGGCAAGGGGGGGAAAAGACTTCTATTTTATACGAATATTTTACATTGCGTGTACCTGACCCCGGACCATGACGGCCTGGGGATGGAGTTAATGATAGATAGATAGATCGATAGATAGATAGATAAGACGGGGAAAACGTTAAATGAAATTTGGAATGACCCAAGAACTAATTACAGGCATCGTTGTTGTGATGCCCCGTTCACGGTCCCTGACGAGGCAGTTCGACTGCCGCAGTCTACGGTGTGTGTTCGCCTTTGTTGTGTAAGGAATACTTCGATGTTCTCCCGCCAGGGGGGGAAATGCGGGTTGATACCATACCCAGACCGTCTTCTCGGATGTATTTATGGTTGTGCTGTAATTGGTGTAACGGAGATTTTCGTCCTTACGCGACTGATCGGCCGAGTAATGCAGTGATGAAAGGCAAGACAGTGACACATGGCAGCTAGGAGGTGTGGATGTGACCGAATCAAAGCCATGTCTTCCTCTGTTTCCCTGGCGCTACCTTGCTGTCGCGGGAGGTGTGGTACGTGCTAGACTATTATAAAGGGAAGACAGTAGAAAACACCTTTCACAAGCATAGAAATGCATGTTCCACGTCAGCACGCTCGGCCTGTGTTGAAGGTGTGTTAAATGACCTGAGATATTGTGGATACGTAATGCATATCATGGTACTTGAAATAGATATGTGTCTTCCTTCTATTTGAGGAATATTTTCTTTTGAAAAATTTCTGCTTCCCTATTTTTAATGTATTTTCAAAGAAAATACATTATGGGAGAGATCATGGT
>NC_092225.1:51584478-51586978 GCF_036320965.1 Panulirus ornatus
GCAATATTTACGTATTCATGGAATATTGAGAGAAATATCGATGTGTGTGGAGAGAGAGAGAGAGAGAGAGAGAGAGAGAGAGAGAGAGAGAGAGAGAGAGAGAGAGAGAGAGACCAGCGCCATCCTCGCCAACACTCCTGGAACCACCGTCACCAACACGACTACCTCCACCATCACCACCAACATTCTTGCCTCCAACATCACCAACACGACTGCCTCCACCGTCACCAACACGATTGCCTCCACCATCACCACCAACATTCTTGCCTCCAACATCACCAACGCGACTGCCTCCACCATCACCACCAACACGACTGCCTCCACCATCACCACCAACACGACTGCCTACACCATCACCAACACGATTGCCTCCACCATCACCACCAACGCGACTGCCTCCACCATCACCACCAACATTCTTGCCTCCAACATCACCAACACGACTGCCTCCACCATCACCAACACTTCTGCCTCCACCATCACCAGCATTACCTTCGTCACCGATTACCACATCACCATCACCACGACAACCATCATCATCATTATATCGAACCACCACCAACACTTCTCCCTCATTCACCATCACTACCAGCATCATGACGTCACTTAAGTGAACCAAAAACTATATTCCGCCAACAGCTTTTAAGTACCAGCTGACCCCGTGACCTTGCACTTGATAACCTTTGACCTTAAAGACATAACAGGGCATTGGTATGAAAGGAAAGGTCAAGTGATGGTGCTGTGTTGGAGGAACTGCTGAAGTTTGAAGATGCTTTGGCAGAATGTTGGAGTTGTGTTGGATAGAAATGGCCAAAGACTTAACGGATGTTAGAGCAAAGTTACTGATGTGTCGGAGGACTGCTGGAGAAATGTTTGGAAAAGCGTTGAAGTGTTGGAGATGTGAAGAGGTTATGTTGGCGTAGCGTTGGAGAAAGGGAGCGTCAGCATTGACGCGTGCTGAAGGAATGCAGATTGGTGTGTTGGAGAAGTGGGGGGGGGGGGGGGGGGGTCCGAACGTAATGAAGGAGTGTTGAAGTACAGGAGGAGAAGTGTGGCCATCATTGCCGGAGATGTGTTGAAGAACAGTAGGGGGTGATCGTGGGCAAGGCAGCAGATAACAAGACATGTATATTATGACCTTGACTTCATGTTTGACCCTTGACCTTGACATCTCGGATTTGACCCTCCAGCAGAGCAATAGGCGTGTCTGAAGATATTTTAAGGTCATTCCCTCCGGCCAAATTTGAATTACTGGATTATGACACACACACACACACACACACACACACACACACACAGAGGGAGACTCCAATCACAAATAAAAGCTCTACTGGAATATGGAGGAAATGAGAATGGCAGCAGTGACTTTGGTAATTATTGTATTCGCCTCTGATAACAGAAGTCTTACTGCCCTTGAAATAATATATATATATATATATATATGAATGTAGGTTTGCGGCAGGGGTGTGTGATGTCTCCATGGTTGTTTAATTTGTTTATGGATGGGGTTGTTAGGGAGGTAAATGCAAGAGTCCTGGAAAGAGGGGCAAGTATGAAGTCTGTTGGGGATGAGAGAGCTTGGGAAGTGAGTCAGTTGTTGTTCGCTGATGATACAGCGCTGGTGGCTGATTCATGTGAGAAACTGCAGAAGCTGGTGACTGAGTTTGGTAAAGTGTGTGGAAGAAGAAAGTTAAGAGTAAATGTGAATAAGAGCAAGGTTATTAGGTACAGTAGGGTTGAGGGTCAAGTCAATTGGGAGGTGAGTTTGAATGGAGAAAAACTGGAGGAAGTAAAGTGTTTTAGATATCTGGGAGTGGATCTGTCAGCGGATGGAACCATGGAAGCGGAAGTGGATCATAGGGTGGGGGAGGGGGCGAAAATTTTGGGAGCCTTGAAAAATGTGTGGAAGTCGAGAACATTATCTCGGAAAGCAAAAATGGGTATGTTTGAAGGAATAGTGGTTCCAACAATGTTGTATGGTTGCGAGGCGTGGGCTATGGATAGAGTTGTGCGCAGGAGGATGGATGTGCTGGAAATGAGATGTTTGAGGACAATGTGTGGTGTGAGGTGGTTTGATCGAGTAAGTAACGTAAGGGTAAGAGAGATGTGTGGAAATAAAAAGAGCGTGGTTGAGAGAGCAGAAGAGGGTGTTTTGAAATGGTTTGGGCACATGGAGAGAATGAGTGAGGAAAGATTGACCAAGAGGATATATGTGTCGGAGGTGGAGGGAACGAGGAGAAGAGGGAGACCAAATTGGAGGTGGAAAGATGGAGTGAAAAAGATTTTGTGTGATCGGGGCCTGAACATGCAGGAGGGTGAAAGGAGGGCAAGGAATAGAGTGAATTGGAGCGATGTGGTATACAGGGGTTGACGTGCTGTCAGTGGAGTGAATCAAGGCATGTGAAGCGTCTGGGGTAAACCATGGAAAGCTGTGTAGGTATGTATATTTGCGTGTGTGGACGTGTGTATGTACATGTGTATGGGGGGGGGGGGCATTTGC
>NC_092225.1:51589478-51616978 GCF_036320965.1 Panulirus ornatus
AGTAACTAATGCAGATAGATATAGACTCCCTCCACATCATGTAGCACCACGAATACAGATAGATATAGACTCCCTCCACATCATGTCACACCACGAAAGGCTGATCGGTGGATGGTGGAACCACACCGTAATCCCCATATACCAGGGGCCCTTCCCCTGCATCATACCGGGGGGGAAGGCGCGTGTGAGGTACATGGTGGGTGGTGGAGAGGAGGAGGAAGTCTGGTCTTCGGGATGTCTCGTGTGTTGACGAGCCACAGGATCAGCCGAGGGAGACATCATGATTACGTGAGGAAAGGCTGGAAGCTGTAGGTGGATCCATTCTGGATCCGCGTTAGTGAGAATATGATGTGTGACGCCTGTGGAACGTGTGCTTTCGAGGTAAATGATTCAGGGAGAGTGGACAGTAATGATTCAGGGAGAGCGGACAGTAATGATTCAGGGAGAGTGGACAGTAATGATTCAGGGAGAGTGAACAGTAATGATTCAGGGAGAGTGAACAGTAATGATTCAAGGAGAGTGGACAGTAATGATTCAGGGAGAGTGGACAGTAATGATTCAGGGAGAGTGGATAGTAATGATTCAGGGGGAGTGGATAGTAATGATTCAGGGAGAGTGGACAGTAATGATTCAAGGAGAGTGGACAGTAATGATTCAGGGAGAGTGGACAGTAATGATTCAGGGAGAGTGGATAGTAATGATTCAGGGGGAGTGGATAGTAATGATTCAGGGAGAGTGGACAGTAATGATTCAGGGAGAGTGGATAGTAATGATTCAGGGAGAGTGGACAGTAATGATTCAGGGAGAGTGGACAGTAATGATTCAGGGAGAGTGGACAGTAATGATTCAGGGAGAGTGGATAGTAATGATTCAGGGAGAGTGGACAGTAATGATTCAGGGAGAGTGGACAGTAACGATTCAGGGAGAGTGGATAGTAATGATTCAGGGAGAGTGGACAGTAATGATTCAGGGAGAGTGGACAGTAATGATTCAGGGAGAGTGGATAGTAATGATTCAGGGAGAGTGGACAGTAATGATTCAGGGAGAGTGGATAGTAATGATTCAGGGAGAGTGGACAGTAATGATTCAGGGAGAGTGGATAGTAATGATTCAGGGGGAGTGGATAGTAATGATTCAGGGAGAGTGGACAGTAATGATTCAGGGAGAGTGGATAGTAATGATTCAGGGAGAGTGGACAGTAATGATTCAGGGAGAGTGGACAGTAATGATTCAGGGAGAGTGGACAGTAATGATTCAGGGAGAGTGGATAGTAATGATTCAGGGAGAGTGGACAGTAATGATTCAGGGAGAGTGGACAGTAATGATTCAGGGAGAGTGGATAGTAATGATTCAGGGAGAGTGGACAGTAATGATTCAGGGAGAGTGGACAGTAACGATTCAGGGAGAGTGGACAGTAATGATTCAGGGAGAGTGGACAGTAATGATTCAGGGAGAGTGGACAGTAATGATTCAGGAAGAGTGGACAGTAATGATTCAGGGAGAGTGGACAGTAATGATTCAGGGAGAGTGGACAGTAATGATTCAGGGAGAGTGGACAGTAATGATTCAGGGAGAGTGGACAGTAATGATTCAGGGAGAGTGGACAGTAATGATTCAGGGAGAGTGGACAGTAATGATTCAGGGAGAGTGGACAGTAATGATTCAGGGAGAGTGGACAGTAATGATTCAGGGAGAGTGGACAGTAATGATTCAGGGAGAGTGGACAGTAATGATTCAGGGAGAGTGGACAGTAATGATTCAGGGAGAGTGGACAGTAATGATTCAGGGAGAGTGGACAGTAATGATTCAGGGAGAGTGGACAGTAATGATTCAGGGAGAGTGGACAGTAACGATTCAGGGAGAGTGGACAGTAATGATTCAGGGAGAGTGGACAGTAATGATTCAGGGAGAGTGGACAGTAATGATTCAGGGAGAGTGGACAGTAATGATTCAGGGAGAGTGGATAGTAATGATTCAGGGAGAGTGGACAGTAATGATTCAGGGAGAGTGGACAGTAATGATTCAGGGAGAGTGGACAGTAATGATTCAGGGAGAGGGACAGTAAAGATCGGGGGAGGGATAGTAAATATTCAAGAGGGAAATAAGATTCAGGGGGAGTGGCAGTAATGAAATTTAGGGAGAGTGGACATAATGTTCCGGGGATGAAGTAACGATTTGGGGGGAGTGGACAGTAAAAATTCAGGGAGAGTGGGCAGTAAAGATTTAGGGGGAGTGGGTAGTAATAACAGGAAGGGGGAAGTAATATTCAGGGGGAAATGGGCGTAAGATTTTAGGAGAGTGGACAGTAATGATTCAGGAGAGTGGACAGTAATGATTCAGGAGAGTGGACAGTAATGATTCAGGGAGAGGGGGACAGTAATGATTCAGGGAAGTGGACAGTAATATTCAGGAGAGTGGACAGTAATGATTCAGGAGATGGACAGTAATTTTTTCAGGGAGAGTGGACAGTAATGATTCGGAGAGGGCAGAAATAAATTCAGGGAGAGTGGACAGTAATAAATTCAAAGGGAAAACCCATTCTGTCCTGTGGTTTCCCATGTATGGCAGGTTTGCAGCGCACGTAACGTAAGATATCGCAGAACTGACTTACGTCTATTTTTAAATCATATTTTAATCTCGTATGCAGATGAGGGGGGCTTACTGAAAAGTCCGGGCCCAATTATGTTCTGAGTTCGCAAAGGGGCTGGAAATTGCAGAATATAACCCCTGAGCACGACGGAACTAACCCCCTTTAAAACACGACGGGACGACTCTTAAAGTACGAATGGTACGACCCAAAAGCACGACGGTACGACCCTAAGAGCACGACGGTACGAACCTAAAAGCACGACGGTACGACCCTAAAAGCACGATGGTATTACCTAAAAAACACGACGGTACGACCACCATCCCTAAAATCACATGGACGACCCTTTAAACACAACGATTTAAAAAGAAACCCCTTTAAAACACGACGGTACGACCTTTAAAGCACGATGGTACGACCTTAAAATCATGAGGTACGACCCTTTAAAACACTATGAGTTGCCATGATCCACAGTGAATTAAAGAACTATCATGGGTCGCCATGACAAGCAGTAAGTTCTTATGAAGTTGTCATGAGGGTTTTTGCCAATACCCTCCGTTAATTTACTGTGAACGGCAGAGAGTTACCATGAGTTACCATGAGCCTCTCGCCTTGCCGCAAACTGCCACTGATTACATCCATCAGTCGCGTCCATTCGCATCCCAATAACAGTATCCCAACAACGCACACTGGTGTTACTCTTTTGGGTAACGCGTTACAAGCCGCCCTTGGAGCAAAGGTTGTGGAGGCCCGGGCAGGTTTGTTACGTTGTGAATATAGTTATTCATTAAATTAACCTTATAAAACTGATTGACACACAGACCCAGGAGAAACACTGGCGACCCAATGGGATCGGGCAGAACCAAATGGTGAGTTCGAGTCGAGTTCGAGTTGATGCCAGTGTTGATGAGAGGGAGTGAAGGTGTTCACTGTGTTGTGTCGGAACAAATACGGATTGACCGGAGGGTGCATGACGGGCCGAGGGGGGATGATAGGACCGAGGTGGATGAGGGACCGAGGGCGGAGATGGGACGAGGGAAGGTGACGGACCGAGGGTGGTTAACAGACGTGGGTAGGGCCGGAGCGAGGATGGATGACAGGACGAGGGTGGGTGACGGACCGAAGGTGATGACGGACCGAGGGTGAATGACGGACAAGGATGGATAACAGACGAGAGTGGATGACAGGACAGAGTGGATGACGGACCGAGCTCGCGACGTAGTAGTAATAGGGGCCGGAAATTTTTTTCCCCTCCAGGAGAAGGAGCCAAGAAAAAATATTCCTCTACCACCTCATTCGTACTGTTCCTGACGCTACTTCGCAAAGGGGGGAAAGGTATGTGTGGGAGCATAATCTTGAAACACCCAGTGATGAAATGGCATGGTGTGAAATGATAAAGTTATTCTGTCTTCTTTTTTTTCTTTTTTTCGTCATCTTCCTCTTTTCTTCCTCTTTTCTTTTTCATCGTCTTCTTTTTCTCCTCTTATTTTTATTGTTCCCTCCCCTTTTCTTCTTCCTTCCCTCAATCTTCTTTTTCCTTCTCGAACCCATATTGCTCAGGTTTTATGTTAGTTTGAGACTCTTGAAAACCGGCAGGGCTAAACCCAGCGTCTGTGGCAGAGCCGTGAAGATAGTTTGTGTGAATTGGCAACAAAAAACACGCACCCCTCAACCAGCACACGCGCACTGCATGACACTCATTGAGGGGGGACGGGGGGATGCATACAGAAATGTTTATCCCGTATGCACTGTGGGCATAGTGTTGTGAGGTAGCGCTAGATACAAAATGAGGAAATGGCCTCATTCGCATTCATCCTTCTCTAGCTTCATTTGTAATACACCGAAACCACAGCTCCCTATCCACGTCCGGGCCCCAACAGCCCTTTCTGTGGTTTCCCCCGGCCCACTTCACATTCCCTGGTTCATTTCACTGACAGCACGTGGGTCCCCTGTATGCAACATCTCTCCATTTAAACCCTATCCCTTTAAACGCCTTCCACGTCCAGCATGTTCAGGCTCCAAGCACTTAAAACCTTATTCACTCCGTTTCCAGTTAGTCTATCTTCCGCAAGGAAAATAATTGCGACACACCCCACTCACAAACTTTTGAAAAACTAAATTCTTATTTTTTTTTAATGAGATTTGTGGGATAGAGTACAGCATATAAATTATGCTCAACACATTTGCGCTTTTTCATGGCTTAATTGTTGTGGAAAAACAATTTGGAAAGCGGGTAAGGTTAAATTTTGAAAGAGATATGGGAAGGTGCTGAGTTTTGCACCCTTCAAATTATTGTTCCCCGTCAGCGCACGCCAAATTCAGAGATGTTCGGTGCGGGGAAAAAGATTAAGATGTGTTTTTGGTGCGAGAAAAAAAAACGAGTTTTCGGATGAGGAAAAGAGAGGGGACGAGAGAGAGATTGAGTGGAAACGTTGATGAGGGAGTGAGAATGGTAGAGGATGAAGAAAGAAGAGCGTATAACGAAAGAGGAAAAGGGGGTAGAACGTAATCCATATAGACGAGGTGTTTGAGAGGATAAGATTTGCAAATAGAACGCCTGGAAAACTATAACGTGATAGAGCAGACAGAAGTGGAAAAGTCCCAAAAGGGGGGACGTTAAATGAGGGAAGACAAATGTTCACACCGCTGTCAGTGCAATATAGATGTCAAAAGCCTTGACGAAGGGTTTGCCTTTATACCCAAGAGAGGAGCACAAAGTGAGCAACATAGGGGAGATCGCCAGGAGACGGTGCACAACGACCGTGGCGGTGTTGGGGAAGCGAGAGAAGGGAGGGGGAAGTGAGAGCTGAGGAAGAGATCGAAGACTCTGTAGATAAGAGTAAAAGAGATGATGGTTAGATGCTGATGCTGAGGAGAGTTTTCGAATCTGTCCTTTTCTTCTTGTTAGCTGTATCTCATTTTGTCCTCTTCCTTTTCCCTTACTTTCCCCCCTTAAACTTTTAAAGCCCAAAAGTCGACATAGATCTTTATTGTAAGAAATCCTCTAGGGAAAACGTATGGTTTTTGTGGAAAGAATTTAAGTCGTTTCTATAAAAAAAAATAATGCCAAATAGAAAACTAGTGCTTAATCTTTTTATCTTTATTATTTTATTTACAACGTTGGGCGCAACCCGTGTTTTGGTTTTGTACAATTTCATTCTCAGTGATAACTTCCGAATTCCCCCTGTTTCTGTACTTTGAAGTTTACTCCTTTCTTTTTCATATGAAAATTCCGACCATTCCCGAAACACAGAATAGTCATTTTTTGAATTGCGCTAAAGATTTTATCAGGCATTTATTGAATTGTAAACCTTCACGTCATTCTATTTTATTCGGACATTCATATATCTCTTGCATGTCAGTGTAAAGGGGGTTTTAAATGTTGTATTGTTATATTAATAAATTTTTATTATTAATATATTATTATTATTATTATTATTATTATTATATTATTATTAATATTATTATTATTGTTGTTGTTGTTGTTTTTGTTTATATTATTTTATTATTATTATTATTTTATTATTATTATTTTTATTTAAAAAATTATTATTACTTTTATCATTATTAATTACTATGATTAGTATTAGTATTGATTATAGTATATTATTACCACTAACATTAAAGTATGTATTTTTTTACCGTAAGTTCAATCATTTCTGGCAGCTTTTTTTGTATGTCCCATTTGTAAGAATGCCTCTGCTTTGGAAAGGGCGTGTTGAGGACAGGACAGGTTCAGCACGCAGGGGTCATGTGTGAATGAAAAGTTGACCTTGGCTGACCGGCGGTGATAAGCATCTTTTCTTTTGTTCTTTGCTGCTGGTGTTTAAAGGGCAGCTGTTATATCCAGCTTTTCGTCTAAGGGGAAAGAAAGGAAGGGAAAAAAAGTCTGCTAGAGGGGAAGGAACGTCCTCACACACCCCGAGCACTCTCTCTCTCTCTCCCCCTCCCCTCTCTCACTCACTCCCCTCTCTCGTCTCTCTCTCTCCTCCCCTTATCTATCTCACCCTATTCTCTGTCTCTCTAATTAATGATACCAAGTCATCCCGCTGATTATGGCAAACGCCATGAGTAAATGGGGAAAAGGGAAAATCCAATTTTATATATATATATATATATATAATTATATAATATATATATATATATATCTATAAAATATATATTATATATAATTTATATAATAGTAAGTGAGCTGGGAAGAGACTTGTGGAGGATGTACCAGGAGAGACTGAGTGCAGAATGGAAAAAGGTGAGAACAATGGAAGTAAGGGGAGGGGGGGAGGAATGGGATGTATTTGGGGAATCAGTGATGGATTGCGCAAAAGATGCTTGTGGCATGAGAAGAGTGGGAGTGGGTTGATTAGAAAGGGTAGTGAGTGGTGGGATGAAGAAGTAAGATTATTAGTGAAAGAGAAGAGAGAGGCATTTGGACGTTTTTTGCGGGGAAAAAATGCAATGAGTGGAGATGTCTAAAAGAAAGAGACAGAGGTAAAGAGAAAGGTGCAAGAGGTAAAAAAAAGGGGCAAATGAAGTTGGGTGAGAGAGTATCATTAAATTTTAGGGAGAATGAAAGAGTTCTGGAAGGAGGTAAATAAAGTGCGTAAGACAAGGGAGCAAATGGAAACTTCAGTGAAGGCGCAAATGGGGAGGTGATAACAAGTAGTGGTGATGTGAGAAGGAGAATGGAGTGAGTATTTTGAAGTTTGTTAATGTGTTTGATGATACAGTGGCAGATATAGGGTGTTTTGGTCGAGGTGGGTCAAAGTGAGAGGGTTTAGGGAAAATATTTGGTAAACAGAGAAGAGGTAGTAAAAGCTTGCGGAAGATGAAAGCCACAAGGCAGCATTTTGGATGGTGTGCAGTGGAATTTATTAAAAAGGGTTGACTGTATTATTGACTGTTTTTAAGGTTATTTAATGTATGTTGACTCATGGTGAGGTGCCTGAGGATTGGGGGAAATTTGCGTGCATAGTGCCATTGAACAAAGGCTAAGGGATAAGAGTGCGTCCCAAAATTACAGAGGTAAGGTTGTTAAGAAATCCGGTAAATTATAGGGGAGGGTATTGATTGAGAGGGTGAAGGCATGTACAGAGCATCAGATTGGGGAAGAGCAGTGTGGTTCAGAAGTGGTAGAGGGTGTGTGGATCAGGTGTTTGCTTTGAAGAATGTATGTGAGAAATACTTAGAAAAGCAAATGGATTTGTTTTGTAGCATTTATGGATCTGGAGAAGGCATATGATAGATTGATAGAGAGCTCTGTGGAGGGATTAAGGAATATAAGGTGTGGGGGCAAGTTGTTAGAACAGTGAAAAGTTTTTATCGAGGATGTAAGGCAATGTGCACGTGTAGGAAGAGAGGAAAGTGATTGGTTCTCAGTGAATGTAGGTTTGCGGCAGGGTGTGTGAAAGCTCCATGGTTGTTTAATTTGTTTATGATGGGGTTGTTAGGAGGGGAATGCAAGAGTTTTGGAAAGAGGGCAAGTATGAAATCTGTTGGGATGAGAGAGCTTGGGAAGTGAGTCAGTTGCTGTTCGCTGATGATAAACGCTGGTGGCTGATTCATTGAGAAACTGGCAGAAGCTGTGACTGAGTTTGGGAAAAATGTGGGGAAAGAAGAAAGTAAGAGTAAATGTGAATAAGAGCAAGGTATTAGGTACAGTAGGGTTTTAGGGTCAAGTCAATTGGAGTAAGTTTGAATGGAGAAAAACGGAGGAAGTAAAGTGTTTTAGATATCTGGGAGTGGATCTGCAGCGGATGGAACCATGGAAGCGGAAGTGGATCCTAGGGGGGAGGGGGGGAAATTGGGACCATGAAGAATGTGTGGACGTCGAGAACATTAAACTCGGAAAGCAAAAATGGGTATGTTTGAAGGAACAGTGGTTCCAACAATGTTGTATGGTTGCGAGGCTGGGCTATGGATAGAATTTGGGCGAGGATGGTGTGCTGGAAATGGATGTTTTAGGGCCTGTTGGGTGTGAGGGGGTTTAAAACGAGAATAAAGTAAAGGGTAGGAAAACTGTGGAATAAAAGAGCGTGGTTTAGGAGCAGAAAGGGTGTTTTGAAGGGGTTTGGGGACATGGTTTTTTAAAAATTCAGGTATTTTGATTTTAGTTTTTTGTTTGTTTTTGTTTCGTTTTAACTTTTGGATGTCATTTGTAGATAGAATTTATGTTTTATATTATTTTTCCCGGTAAGGGCAGGAATAGAGTGAATTGGATCGATGGGGTTTATACCGGGGTTGACTGTTTTCCCGTGGATAGAATCCGGGGCATGTGAAGCGTGGGGGAAACCATGGAAAGCGTGAGGTATGAATAATTTTGCGTGTGTGGCCGTATGTATATACATGTGTTGGGGGTGGGTTAAAGCCATTTCTTTCTTTCTGTATCCTTGCGCTACCTCGCAAATGCCGAGAAGCGACAAAGCAAAAAAAAAAAAAAAAAAAATATATAATATATTTTTATATATATATATATATAATATATATAATATATTAATATATATATAAATATAAAATTATTTGATATTCTCTCCCTTTTCGCAAAATTTCCCCACCCTTGGTAACTATGTTTGTAACGAAAAGTTATTTTGTCAAAAAATCAAAGAGTCTTTGTGAGCTTCATGGCATGATTATGCCCTTAGACGCGCCTCCCTCCCATGATAGTCACGCGATGTCAGGTAAAGTCTCTTGTTAAGTAACAGAACCGATACACTTTTTTCTTTCTTGGTTCAGATGGCATGGGGGCCTGAATGCCATAATTGGTCCTTTATTGCGTCCACACACACACCCAACACACACCACGCACACCCACACACACACACACACACACCCCCTTTAGCCTAAGCCAGATACCCTTTTTCGACCAAACCCTTCGGGTAGGATGAAAGTGGATTGATGGGGAACCAGCGCTCGGAACCAGCCCTCAAACCCTAAACACGGGCTCGTCCAGTGGGGCCTGCGTCTCCGTCACGGCGTTATCTTTAGAGAACGAATTTATACTTTTTTAAATTCATTTCGTCAATTTGAATAAGGTGGAAAATGTATCGTGATGTCGAGTTTGTTTTTGCCACAAGGCCACGAAAGGCCCCCGTCGGCAAGAAGAACGGGAAATTTCTGGTGAAGATATTGTTGCGAGGATTTTGGTGGTGTTTCCAAGACTCTGAGATATCTTTTTGTTGTATTTAATGGTGTCGCAAAACTGTGAAGAAGAACCACTGCTGTTTGCCGTGCTGTTGCAATTTTTAAACGTATTCAGGGAATATTGAGAGAAATCGAAGTGTGTGGAGAGAGAGGAGAGAGAGGAGAGAGAGAGAGGAGAGAGGGGAAGAGGGAGGGGAGGGGAGAGAGAGAGAGACCCAGGGGCCACCCTCGCCAACCCTCCGGGAAAACCCCCCGTCAAACACATCCCCCACCATCACCCCCAAAACTTTCCCTCCAAATCCCCAAACCCGGGAACTCCTCCCCCTCCCCAACACGATTGCTCCCATCCCCACCAAATTCTTGCCCCCAAATCCCCAAGGGCGACTCCCTCCCCCATCCCCACCACCCGACCCCTCCATCACCACCAACACGCCCGCCCCACCCTCACCCCACGATTTCCCCCCCCCATCACCCCCAAAGCGATCCTCCCCTCCCCCCTTCTTGCCCCCAAAATCCCAACAGATGTACCATCCCAAACTTTGCCCCCACCCCAATAATTACTTCGTCCCGATTACCACTCACCATCCCCGACAACCTCATCCCCATTATTCGAAACCCCCACTTTTCCCCATTACCTATACCAGATATGACGCATTAAATGAACCCAAAAACTTTTCCGCCCCGTTTTAAGTACCAGGTGACCGGCCTTGCATTAAAAAAAGGGCTTTAAAGCATAAAGGGCTTGGAAAGAGAAAAGGGGAAAAGGTTGTGATGGGCGGTGGGGGAACGCAGAATTGGAAGAAATGCTTGAGAATGTGGAAGTGTTGGAAAAATGGCCAAAACTTTTTGGAAATTTTCCCCAAATTAACCCCATTTTTCCCCAACCCCCCCCCCCCTTTTGTTTTTTTTGGAAAAACCCCCCCCCCCTTTTGTTGTTGGGGAAATGTGGGGGGGAAGAGGTTTAGTTGGGGGTGCGTTGGAGAAAGGGAGCGTCAGCTTGACGCGTGCTGAAGGAAAGCAGAATGGGGGTGTTGGAGAAGTGGGGGGGGGGGGGGGGGTCCGAACGTAATGGAAAAGGGTGTTGAAGAAAAGGGGAGAAGTGTGGCCCTCATTGCCGGAGATGGTTGGAAAAACAGTAGGGGGTGATGTGGGCAAGGCAGCAGATAACAAGACATGTATATTATGCCCTTGACTTCATGTTGACCCTTGACCTTGACATCTCGGATTTGCCCCCCCCGCAGAGAATAGGCGTGTCTGAAGAATTTTTAAAGGGCATTCCCCCCGGCAAATTTTGGGAATTACTGGATTATGACACCACACACACCACACACCACACACACGAGGGAGACTCCAATCACAAATAAAAGCTCTACTGGAATTGGAGGAAATGAGAAAGGCAGCATGACTTTGTAATTATTGTAATTGCCTTGATAACAGGGAAATCTTACTGCCCTTGAAATAATATTATATATATTAATATGAATGTAGGTTTGCGGCAGGGTGTGTGATGTCTCCATGGTTGTTTAATTTGTTTATGGATGGGGTTTGTTAGGGGGGTAAAGCAAGAGGTCCTGGAAAGAGGGGCAAGTATGAAGTCTGTTGGGATGAGAGAGCATTGGGAAGTGAGTCAGTTGTTGTTCGCTGATGATACAGCGCTGGTGGCTGATTCATGTGAGAAACTGCGAAGCTGGTGACTGAGTTTTGGTAAAGGTGTGGAAGAAGAAAGTTAAGAGTAAATGTGAATAAGAGCAAGGTTATTAGGTACGTAGGGTTGAGGGTCAAGTCAATTGGGAGTGAGTTTGAATGGAGAAAAACTGGAGGAAGTAAAGTGTTTTAGATATCTGGGAGTGGATCTGTCAGCGGATGGAACCATGGAAGCGGAAGTGGATCATAGGGTGGGGGAGGGGGCGAAAATTTTGGGAGCCTTGAAAAATGTGTGGAAGTCGAGAACATTATCTCGGAAAGCAAAAATGGGTATGTTTGAAGGAATAGTGGTTCCAACAATGTTGTATGGTTGCGAGGCGTGGGCTATGGATAGAGTTGTGCGCAGGAGGATGGATGTGCTGGAAATGAGATGTTTGAGGACAATGTGTGGTGTGAGGTGGTTTGATCGAGTAAGTAACGTAAGGGTAAGAGAGATGTGTGGAAATAAAAAGAGCGTGGTTGAGAGAGCAGAAGAGGGTGTTTTGAAATGGTTTGGGCACATGGAGAGAATGAGTGAGGAAAGATTGACCAAGAGGATATATGTGTCGGAGGTGGAGGGAACGAGGAGAAGAGGGAGACCAAATTGGAGGTGGAAAGATGGAGTGAAAAAGATTTTGTGTGATCGGGGCCTGAACATGCAGGAGGGTGAAAGGAGGGCAAGGAATAGAGTGAATTGGAGCGATGTGGTATACAGGGGTTGACGTGCTGTCAGTGGAGTGAATCAAGGCATGTGAAGCGTCTGGGGTAAACCATGGAAAGCTGTGTAGGTATGTATATTTGCGTGTGTGGACGTGTGTATGTACATGTGTATGGGGGGGGGGGGGGCCATTTGCGCTACCTCGCAAACGCGGGAGACAGCGACAAGTATAAAAAAAAAAAAAAAAAATATATATATATATATATATATATATATATATATATATATATATATATATATATATATATATATATACATATTGGTAAAGTGTGTGAAAGAAGAAAGTTAAGAGTAAATGTGAATAAGAGCAAGGTTATTAGGTACAGTAGGGTTGAGGGTCAAGTCAATTGGGAGGTAAGTTTGAATGGAGAAAAACTGGAGGAAGTAAAGTGTTTTAGATATCTGGGAGTGGATCTGGCAGCGGATGGAACCATGGAAGCGGAAGTGGATCATAGGGTGGGGGAGGGGGCGAAAATTCTGGGAGCCTTGAAGAATGTGTGGAAGTCGAGAACATTATCTCGGAAAGCAAAAATGGGTATGTTTGAAGGAATAGTGGTTCCAACAATGTTGTATGGTTGCGAGGCGTGGGCTATGGATAGAGTTGTGCGCAGGAGGATGGATGTGCTGGAAATGAGATGTTTGAGAACAATGTGTGGTGTGAGGTGGTTTGATCGAGTAAGTAACGTAAGGGTAAGAGAGATGTGTGGAAATAAAGAGAGCGTGGTTGAGAGAGCAGAAGAGGGTGTTTTGAAATGGTTTGGGCACATGGAGAGAATGAGTGAGGAAAGATTGACCAAGAGGATATATGTTTCGGAGATGGAGGGAACGAGGAGAAGTGGGAGACCAAATTGGAGGTGGAAAGATGGAGTGAAAAAGATTTTGTGTGATCGGGGCCTGAACATGCAGGAGGGTGAAAGGAGGGCAAGGAATAGAGTGAATTGGATCGATGTGGTATACCGGGGTTGACGTGCTGCCAGTGGATTGAATCAGGGCATGTGAAGCGTCTAGGGTAAACCATGGAAAGCTGTGTTGGTATGTATATTTGCGTGTGTGGACGTATGTATATACATGTGTATGTTGGTGGGTTGGGCCATTTCTTTCGTCTGTTTCCTTGCGCTACCTCGCAAACGCGGGAGACAGCGGCAAAAAAAAAAATATATATATATATATATATATATATATATATATATATATATATATATATATATATATATATATAGTACTCACTAAGAACTAAAGTTTGCATGTCATATTCCAGCATGTGTATTATAATCCGTACAATCATACTACAAACGCTAACACATTTCAAACATTTTCTCTCTGGCTGTAATTTATCCTTTTTTTTTTTTTTTTGTCCTCTTTTTCACAAAATGAAAATCATATAATTACCTGACAGGTGCAGATATGCGTATCTGTGTGTGTGTGTGTGTGTGTGTGTGTGTGCTGGCGAAATGTTTTGGCCACTGGGAGGGGCAGGCTGGGGAAGAGTCGTGTTGATATTTCATGAATTTGCAATTAACTTTACCGTTGGAAATGGTGACATGATAGTTTGCATACAGACACGCGCAAACACACAGGTTTGTTTGTTGTGTCCGTGTATGTGTGTGCGCGCGTGTGGTGTGTGTGTGTGTGTGTGTGTCTTTGTCTATGTTTGTAGGTACGTGTGTGTGTGTGTGTATATACGTTATGACGCAGTCATCAGGGGACGTAGTGCTGTGCCAGCTTAATCTGTTGAAATACGTGGAGCAAATTTCATGCCTGACTTCGAATTGAATATGCCATTTCCCGCACGAGGATAACATGAAGACGGAGGATGTGGAGGTGGAAGACCGTGTGTGTGTGTGTGTGTGTGTGTGGTGGTCCGCAACTCCGCCGTGTTGATTGTGACGCGGGTGGAGGAGATTTGTACTCTGTCACACACCTCAAGGGTTAATTGTGTCTCGTATCGCATCATATCTCTCTCTCTCTCTCTCTCTCTCTCTCTCTCTCTCTCTCTCTCTCTCTCTCTCTCTCTCTCTCTCTCTCTCTCTCTCTCTCTCTCTCAGCCTTGATCATAATGGCCTGGCCTTTTTGACCTTGCGTGGTCCGATGCCCAGGTCATCACACCCAAGTTGTTGAACGAATCGAGACAGCTTTGGGTCACTGAACAGGAGGTTCTTGTGCCTCTGTCGAAAATTCCCTCTTTCTCTTGGTTTATGCCGGTGAAGCGAAGTGTTGTTATCGCATGGCGCTACTCTCATGGCCCCGGAGGTGGCTTGTCTGCATGACGTCTGCTACAGAAGACGTGTGTGTAGTGTCGCCAGCAACGACTCTTTAGTTAAAAGTTCTTAGGAGCGTTGGGTGATGAAGCTACACTCCCGCAGCTGCACACACTTGGCTCGTCTTGGTGTCGTGGAGCCAGTGTGTGTGTGTGTGTGTGTGTGTGTGTGTGTGTGTGTGTGTGTGTGTGTGATGATAGGGTGCGTGATGGTCCATAACGAGATTATCTGTAAAAAAAAAAAAAAAAGAATTTCGTGATAGAAATAGGACAGCAGAGCAGTTGGCTTTGCTATCGAGAAGTGAAGTGTTGATGCCAGAGACACCCAGCATACAGGTGTGACCAGCATCAGTTACAGTTTGATACGTCACGTTACATGTTTCCCAAGTAACTAATGCAGATAGATATAGACTCCCTCCACATTATGTAACACCACGTTAACATAGACTCACTCCACATTATGTACCACAACGATAACAGATAGATATAGACTCCCTCCACATCATGTAACACCACGTTAACATAGACTCACTCCACATTATGTACCACAACGATAGCAGATAGATATAGACTCCCTCCACATCATGTAGCACCACGAATACAGATAGATATACACTCCCTCCACATCATGTCACACCACGAAAGGCTGATCGGTGGATGGTGGAACCACACCGTAATCCCCATATACCAGGGGCCCTTCCCCTGCATCATACCGGGAGGAAAGCGCGTGTGAAGTACATGGTGGGTGGTGGAGAGGAGGAGGAAGTCTGGTCTTCGGGATGTCTCGTGTGTTGACGAGCCACAGGATCAGCCGTGGGAGACATCATGATTACGTGAGGAAAGGCTGGAAGCTGTACGTGGATCCATTCTGGATCCGCGTTAGTGAGAATATGATGTGTGACGCCTGTGGAACGTGTGCTTTTGAGGTAAATGATTCAGGGAGAGTGGACAGTAATGATTCAAGGAGAGTGGACAGTAATGATTCAGGGAGAGTGGACAGTAATGATTCAGGGAGAGTGGACAGTAATGATTCAGAGAGAGTGGACAGTAATGATTCAAGGAGAGTGGACAGTAATGATTCAGGGAGAGTGGACAGTAATGATTCAGGGAGAGTGGATAGTAATGATTCAGGGGGAGTGGATAGTAATGATTCAGGGAGAGTGGACAGTAATGATTCAAGGAGAGTGGACAGTAATGATTCAGGGAGAGTGGACAGTAATGATTCAGGGAGAGTGGATAGTAATGATTCAGGGGGAGTGGATAGTAATGATTCAGGGAGAGTGGACAGT
This sequence comes from Panulirus ornatus, assembly GCF_036320965.1. Taxonomy (NCBI): domain Eukaryota; kingdom Metazoa; phylum Arthropoda; class Malacostraca; order Decapoda; family Palinuridae; genus Panulirus; species Panulirus ornatus. The sequence goes on from NC_092225.1 coordinate 51,605,150, forward strand.
AATGATTCAGGGAGAGTGGATAGTAATGATTCAGGGAGAGTGGACAGTAATGATTCAGGGAGAGTGGACAGTAATGATTCAGGGAGAGTGGACAGTAATGATTCAGGGAGAGTGGATAGTAATGATTCAGGGAGAGTGGACAGTAATGATTCAGGGAGAGTGGACAGTAACGATTCAGGGAGAGTGGATAGTAATGATTCAGGGAGAGTGGAAGTAATGATTCAGGGAGAGTGGACAGTAATGATTCAGGGAGAGTGGACAGTAATGATTCAGGGAGAGTGGACAGTAATGATTCAGGGAGAGTGGATAGTAATGATTCAGGGAGAGTGGACAGTAATGATTCAGGGAGAGTGGACAGTAATGATTCAGGGAGAGTGGACAGTAATGATTCAGGGAGAGTGGACAGTAATGATTCAGGGAGAGTGGACAGTAATGATTCAGGGAGAGTGGACAGTAATGATTCAGGGAGAGTGGACAGTAATGATTCAGGGAGAGTGGACAGTAATGATTCAGGGAGAGTGGACAGTAATGATTCAGGGAGAGTGGACAGTAATGATTCAGGGAGAGTGGACAGTAATGATTCAGGGAGAGTGGACAGTAATGATTCAGGGAGAGTGGACAGTAATGATTCAGGGAGAGTGGACAGTAATGATTCAGGGAGAGTGGACAGTAATGATTCAGGGAGAGTGGACAGTAATGATTCAGGGAGAGTGGACAGTAATGATTCAGGGAGAGTGGACAGTAATGATTCAGGGAGAGTGGACAGTAATGATTCAGGGAGAGTGGACAGTAATGATTCAGGGAGAGTGGACAGTAATGATTCAGGGAGAGTGGACAGTAATGATTCAGGGAGAGTGGACAGTAATGATTCAGGAGAGTGGACAGTAATGATTCAGGGAGAGTGGACAGTAATGATTCAGGGAGAGTGGACAGTAATGATTCAGGGAGAGTGGACAGTAATGATTCAGGGAGAGTGGACAGTAATGATTCAGGGAGAGTGGACAGTAATGATTCAGGGAGAGTGGACAGTAATGATTCAGGGAGAGTGGACAGTAATGATTCAGGGAGAGTGGACAGTAATGATTCAGGGAGAGTGGACAGTAATGATTCAGGGAGAGTGGACAGTAATGATTCAGGGAGAGTGGACAGTAATGATTCAGGGAGAGTGGACAGTAATGATTCAGGGAGAGTGGACAGTAATGATTCAGGGAGAGTGGACAGTAATGATTCAGGGAGAGTGGACAGTAATGATTCAGGGAGAGTGGACAGTAATGATTCAGGGAGAGTGGACAGTAATGATTCAGGGAGAGTGGACAGTAATGATTCAGGGAGAGTGGACAGTAATGATTCAGGGAGAGTGGAAGTAATGATTCAGAGAGAGTGGACAGTAATGATTCAGGGAGAGTGGACAGTAATGATTCAGGGAGAGTGGACAGTAATGATTCAGGGAGAGTGGATAGTAATGATTCAGGGAGAGTGGATAGTAATGATTCAGGGAGAGCGGACAGTAATGATTCAGGGGGAGTGGACAGTAATGATTCAGGGAGAGTGGACAGTAATGATTCAGGGAGAGTGGACAGTAATGATTCAGGGAGAGTGGACAGTAATGATTCAGGGAGAGTGGACAGTAATGATTCAGGGAGAGTGGACAGTAATGATTCAGGGAGAGTGGACAGTAATGATTCAGGGAGAGTGGACAGTAATGATTCAGGGAGAGTGGACAGTAATGATTCAGGGAGAGTGGACAGTAATGATTCAGGGAGAGTGGACAGTAATGATTCAGGGAGAGTGGACAGTAATGATTCAGGGAGAGGGAATAGGAATGATTCAGAGAGAGTGGACAGTAATGATTCAGGGAGAGTGGACAGTAATGATTCAGGGAGAGTGGACAGTAATGATTCAGGGAGAGTGGACAGTAATGATTCAGGGAGAGTGGACAGTAATGATTCAGGGAGAGTGGACAGTAATGATTCAGGGAGAGTGCACAGGAATGATTCAGAGAGAGTGGACAGTAATGATTCAGGGAGAGTGGACAGTAATGATTCAGGGAGAGTGGACAGTAATGATTCAGGGAGAGTGGACAGTAATGATTCAGGGAGAGTGGACAGTAATGATTCAGGGAGAGTGGACAGTAATGATTCAGGGAGAGTGGACAGTAATGATTCAGGGAGAGTGGACAGTAATGATTCAGGGAGAGTGGACAGTAATGATTCAGGGAGAGTGGACAGTAATGATTCATGAAGGGTAAACAGTCTGTCTGTGGCTTCATGTATGGCAGGGTTGCAGCGCACGTAACGTTAAGATATCGCAGGAACTGACTTACGTCTATGTTTATCATATATTAATCTCGTATGCAGATGAGGGAGGCTTACTGATGCTCTGGCCTGAATTATGTTCTGAGTTCGCAAGGGTCTGGGAGAGATTGCAGAAGCTGATAACCCCTGGAGCACGACGGAACTACCCTTAAAGCACGACGGTACGACTCTTAAAGTACGATGGTACGACCCTAAAAGCACGACGGTACGACCCTAAGAGCACGACGGTACGAACCTAAAAGCACGACGGTACGACCCTAAAAGCACGATGGTATTACCCTAAAAACACGACGGTACGACCCTTTAATCACGATGGTACGACCCTAAAATCACGATGGTACGACCTTTAAAGCACAACGGTACGACCCTTAAAGCACGACGGTACGACCTTTAAAGCACGATGGTACGACCTTAAAATCATGATGGTACGACCCTTAAAGCACTATGAGTTGCCATGATCCACAGTGAATTATGAACTATCATGGGTCGCCATGACTAGCAGTAAGTTCTTATGAAGTGTCATGAGTTGTTGCCATGACCCTCCGTTAATTTACTGTGAACGGCAGAGAGTTACCATGAGTTACCATGAGCCTCTTCGCCTTGCCGCAAACTGCCACTGATTACATCCATCAGTGTCGCGTCCATTCGCATCCCAATAACAGTATCCCTACAACGCACACTGGTGTTACTCTGTTGGTAACGCGTTACAAGCCGCCCTTGGAGCAAAGGGTTGTGGAGGCCCGGGCAGGTTTGTTACGTTGTGAATATAGTTATTCATTAAATTAACTTATAAAACTGATTGACACACAGACCCAGGAGAAACACTGGCGACCCAATGGGATCTGGCAGAACCAAATGGTGAGTTCGAGTCGAGTTCGAGTTGATGCCAGTGTGTGATGTGAGGGAGTGAAGGTGTTCACTGTGTTGTGTCGGGAACATATGACGGGATGACCGGAGGGTGCATGACGGGCCGAGGGTGGATGATAGGACGAGGTGGATGACGGACCGAGGGCGGATGATAGGACGAGGGTAGGTGACGGACCGAGGGTGGTTAACAGGACGTGGGTAGGTGCCGGAGCGAGGATGGATGACAGGACGAGGGTAGGTGACGGACCGAAGGTGGATGACGGACCGAGGGTGAATGACGGACAGAGGATGGATAACAGACGAGAGTGGATGACAGGACGAGAGTGGATGACGGACCGAGCTCGCTGACGTAGTAGTAGATAGGGGCCGGAAATTTTTTCCCCTCCAGGAGAAGGAGCCAAGAAAAAATATTTCCTCTACCACCTCATTCGTCTGTTCCTGACGCTACTTCGCAAAGGTGGGAAAGGTATGTGTAGGAGCATAATCTTGAAACAGGCAGTGATGAAATGGTCATGGTGTGAAATGATAAAGTTATTCTGTCTTCTTTTCTTTTCTTCTTTTCGTCATCTTCCTCTTTTCTTCCTCTTTTCTTTTTCATCGTCTTCTTTTTCTCCTCTTATTATTATTGTTCTCCTCCCCATTCTTCTTCCTTCGCCTCAATCTTTTCTTCTCCTTCTCGTGACCCATATTGCTCAGGTTTTATGTTAGTTTGAGACTCTTGAGAACCGTGCATGTCTCACCCAGCGTCTGTGGCAGAGCCGTGAAGATAGATTGTGTGAATGGCAACACACGCACCCCTCAACCAGCACACGCGCACTGCATGACACTCATTGAGGGAGGACGAGGGGATGCATGACAGTAGTGATTATCCCGTATGCACTGTGGTGCATAGTGTTAGTGAGGTAGCGCTAGATACAGATGAGGAAATGGCCTCATTCGCATTCATCCATTCTCTAGCTGTCATTTGTAATACACCGAAACCACAGCTCCCTATCCACGTCCAGGCCCAACAGACCTTTCTGTGGTTTCCCCCGGTCACTTCACATTCCCTGGTTCATTTCACTGACAGCACGTCGGTCCCCTGTATGCAACATCTCTCCATTTCACCCTATCCCGTGTACGCCTTCCACGTTCCAGCATGTTCAGGCTCCAAGCACTTAAAACCTTATTCACTCCGTTTCCAGTTAGGTCTAGCTTCTCGCAAGGAAAATAATTGCGACACACACCACTCACAACTTTTGAAAAACTGAATTCTTATTTTTTTTTAATGAGATTTGTAGGATAGAGTACAGCATATGATTATGCTCAACACATTTGCGCTGTTTCATGGCTTAATTGTTGTGGTATACAATTTGGTAGCAGGTATGAGGTGTAATTTTGAAAGAGATATGGGAAGGTGCTGAGTTTTTGCACCCGTTCAAATTATTGTTCCCCGTCAGCGCACGCCAGAATTCAGAGATGTTCGGTGCGAGAAAAAGATTAAGATGTGTTCGGTGCGAGAAAAAGAACGAGTATCGGAGTGAGGAAAAGAGAGGGGAGCGAGAGAGAGATTTGAGTGGAAACGTTGATGAGGGAGTGAGAATGGTGAGAGGATGAAGAAAGAAGAGCGTATATCGAAAGAGGATAGGCGGTAGGAACGTAATCCATATAGACGGAGGTGTTGAGAGGAGTAAGATTTGCAAAATAGAACGCCTGGGAAAACTATACGTGATAGAGCAGACAGAAGTGGAAAAGTCAAAGGAGGGACGTTTAGTGAGGGAAGACTAGTGTGTCACACGCGCTGTCAGGTGCAATATAGATGTCAAAAGCCTTGACGAAGGATTCGCCTTTATACCCAAGAGAGGAGCACAAGACGTGAGCAACATAGGAGAGATCGCCAGGAGACGGTGCACAACGACCGTGGCGGTGTTGGTGATGCGAGAGAAGGGAGGAGGAAGTGAGAGCTGAGGAGAGAGATCGAAGACTCTGTAGATAAGAGTAGAGAGGATGATGGTTAGATGCTGATGCTGAGGAGAGTTTTCGAATCTGTCCTTTTCTTCTTGTTAGCTGTATTCTCATTTTGTCTCTTCCTTTTCCCTTACTTTCTCCCTTAAACTTTTAAAGCCCAAAAGTCGACATAGATCTTTATTGTAAGAAATCCTCTAGGAATACGTATGGTTTTGTGGAAAGAATTTAAGTCGTTTCTATAAAAAAGAAATAATGCCAAATAGAAAACTAGTGCTTAATCTTTTTATCTTTATTATTTGTATTTACAACGTTGGGCGGCAACCCGTGTTTAGGTTTTGTACAATTTCATTCTTCAGTGATAACTTCGAATTCCACTGTTTCTGTACTTTGAAGTTTACTCCTTTTCTTTTTCATATGAAAATTCCGACCAGTTCAGAAACACAGAATAGTCAGTTTTTGAATTGCGCTAAAGATTTGATCAGGTCATTTATTTGAATTGTAAAACCTTCACGTCATTCTATTTTATTCGGACATTTCATATATCTCTTGCATGGTCAGTGTAATGGGGTTTGAAATGTTGGTATTGTTATTATTAATATTATTATTATTATTATTATTATTATTATTATTATTATTATTATTATTATTATTATTAATATTATTATTATTGTTGTTGTTGTTGTTGTTGTTGATATTATTATTATTATTATTATTATTATTATTATTATTATTATTATTATTATTATTATTACTTTTATCATTATTATTACTATTGATTAGTATTAGTATTGATTATAGTATTATTATTACCACTATACATTTAAAGTGATGTATTTTCTTACCGTAAGTTCAATCATTTCTGGCAGCTTTTTTTGTAGTGTCCCATTTGTAAGAATGCCTCTGCTTTGGAAAGCGTGTTGAGGACAGGACAGGTTCAGCACGCATGGGTCATGTGTGAATGTAAGTTGACCTTGGCTGACCGGCGGTGATAAGCATCGTTTCTTTTGTTCTTTGGTCTGCTGGTGTTTGAAGGCAGCTGTTATATCCAGCGTTCGTCTAAGGGGAAAGAAAGGAAGGGAAAAAAAAGATCTGCTAGATGGGAAGGAACGTCCTCACACACACGAGCACTCTCTCTCTCTCTCTCTCTCTCTCTCTCTCTCTCTCTCTCTCTCTCTCTCTCTCTCTCTCTCTCTCTCTCTCTATCTATCTATCTATCTCTGTCTCTCTAATTAATGATACGCAAGTCATCCCGCTGATGTATGGCAAACGCCATGAGTAAATGAGGAAAGGAAAATCCAATTTTATATATATATATATATATATATATATATATATATATATATATATATATATATATATATATATATATTTATATATATAAGTAAGTGAGCTTGGGAAGGAGACTTGTGTGAGGAAGTACCAGGAGAGACTGAGTGCAGAATGGAAAAAGGTGAGAACAATGGAAGTAAGGGGAGTGGGGGAGGAATGGGATGTATTTAGGGAATCAGTGATGGATTGCGCAAAAGATGCTTGTGGCATGAGAAGAGTGGGAGGTGGGTTGATTAGAAAGGGTAGTGAGTGGTGGGATGAAGAAGTAAGATTATTAGTGAAAGAGAAGAGAGAGGCATTTGGACGATTTTTGCAGGGAAAAAATGCAATTGAGTGGGAGATGTCTAAAAGAAAGAGACAGGAGGTCAAGAGAAAGGTGCAAGAGGTGAAAAAGAGGGCAAATGAGAGTTGGGGTGAGAGAGTATCATTAAATTTTAGGGAGAATGAAAAGATGTTCTGGAAGGAGGTAAATAAAGTGCGTAAGACAAGGGAGCAAATGGAAACTTCAGTGAAGGGCGCAAATGGGGAGGTGATAACAAGTAGTGGTGATGTGAGAAGGAGATGGAGTGAGTATTTTGAAGGTTTGTTGAATGTGTTTGATGATAGAGTGGCAGATATAGGGTGTTTTGGTCGAGGTGGTGTGCAAAGTGAGAGGGTTAGGGAAAATGATTTGGTAAACAGAGAAGAGGTAGTAAAAGCTTTGCGGAAGATGAAAGCCGACAAGGCAGCAGGTTTGGATGGTGTTGCAGTGGAATTTATTAAAAAAGGGGTTGACTGTATTATTGACTGGTTGGTAAGGTTATTTAATGTATGTATGACTCATGGTGAGGTGCCTGAGGATTGGCGGAATGCGTGCATAGTGCCATTGAACAAAGGCTAAGGGGATAAGAGTGCGTGCTCAAATTACAGAGGTATAGGTTTGTTAAGTATTCCTGGTAAATTATATGGGAGGGTATTGATTGAGAGGGTGAAGGCATGTACAGAGCATCAGATTGGGGAAGAGCAGTGTGGTTTCAGAAGTGGTAGAGGATGTGTGGATCAGGTGTTTGCTTTGAAGAATGTATGTGAGAAATACTTAGAAAAGCAAATGGATTTGTATGTAGCATTTATGGATCTGGAGAAGGCATATGATAGAGTTGATAGAGATGCTCTGTGGAAGGTATTAAGAATATATGGTGTGGGAGGCAAGTTGTTAGAAGCAGTGAAAAGTTTTTATCGAGGATGTAAGGCATGTGCACGTGTAGGAAGAGAGGAAAGTGATTGGTTCTCAGTGAATGTAGGTTTGCGGCAGGGGTGTGTGATGTCTCCATGGTTGTTTAATTTGTTTATGGATGGGGTTGTTAGGGAGGTGAATGCAAGAGTTTTGGAAAGAGGGGCAAGTATGAAGTCTGTTGGGGATGAGAGAGCTTGGGAAGTGAGTCAGTTGCTGTTCGCTGATGATACAGCGCTGGTGGCTGATTCATGTGAGAAACTGCAGAAGCTGGTGACTGAGTTTGGTAAAGTGTGTGAAAGAAGAAAGTTAAGAGTAAATGTGAATAAGAGCAAGGTTATTAGGTACAGTAGGGTTGAGGGTCAAGTCAATTGGGAGGTAAGTTTGAATGGAGAAAAACTGGAGGAAGTAAAGTGTTTTAGATATCTGGGAGTGGATCTAGCAGCGGATGGAACCATGGAAGCGGAAGTGGATCATAGGGTGGGGGAGGGGGCGAAAATGCTGGGAGCCTTGAAGAATGTGTGGACGTCGAGAACATTATCTCGGAAAGCAAAAATGGGTATGTTTGAAGGAACAGTGGTTCCAACAATGTTGTATGGTTGCGAGGCGTGGGCTATGGATAGAGTTGTGCGCAGGAGGATGGATGTGCTGGAAATGAGATGTTTGAGGACCATGTGTGGTGTGAGGTGGTTTAATCGAGTAAGTAACGTAAGGGTAAGAGAGACGTGTGGAAATGAAAAGAGCGTGGTTGAGAGAGCAGAAGAGGGTGTTTTGAAGTGGTTTGGGCACATGGAGAGAATGAGTGAGGAAAGATTGACCAAGAGGATATATGTGTCGGAGGTGGAGGGAACGAGGAGAAGTGGGAGACCAAATTGGAGGTGGAAAGATGTAGTGAAAAAGATTTTGTGTGATCGGGGCCTGAACATACAGGAGGGTGAAAGGAGGGCAAGGAATAGAGTGAATTGGATCGATGTGGTATACCGGGGTTGACGTGCTGTCAGTGGATTGAATCAAGGCATGTGAAGCGTCTGTGGTAAACCATGGAAAGCTGTGTAGGTATGTATATTTGCGTGTGTGGATGTATGTATATACATGTGTATGGGGGTGGGTTGGGCCATTTCTTTCGTCTGTTTCCTTGCGCTACCTCGCAAACGCGGAAGACAGCGACAAAGCAAAGAAAAGAAAAAAAATAATATATATATATATATATATATATATATATATATATATATATATATATATATATATATATATATATATATATATATATCAGACCCCTCTTTTTTTTTCTCTCTCTCCTTTTTTCATCGTATATAGATAAAGATAAATCCGGTGAATGCATTATACAGTTGCCTGGACTTATGGGAAGAAGATTATATCATTAGTTTGATAACGAATGGACATTATCCCTTAAGCTGATCCCACGTATGAGACTATGTTCAGAGTTGTGGGGAGACATTCAGGGCACGGGATCCAGGGCCCACGGTCGGCTGCATATTCTCTGCAGCGGTGTAAACAGATTTAGTTCTTAGCGAATTTTAACACGCGCGTCCCTCCCTCCCTCCCTCCGTTACCTTCCTCCCTCCCTCTCGCTCTGAGGTCTAGACTTATCTTCCATTCCCAGAACACCAGTTCAGAGGAAGCAGGACCGTGTTTTCACTCAAGTTACCCAGGAGCTGTCTCAAGGCTGCTGTCGCTCAAGAGGGCGCTACTTGCAGTGGCAGGGAAATGTGGACTTCTGTGGAGTTGTTGGACGAGTTTGTCCTCCCGCTGATACCGCCTCGCCAGAGGTGACTTTTCGCTCGCGGTTTAACCTCCGGTATTCTCATGAGGCTCTTGCACCGCTCAGGAAGCTAGCCACGTCCACCGGTAAGGGCCACGGGTCATAAAGTGTTGTGTTGTGTGTGTGTGTGTGTGTGTAGTGTACCTGTTCGGTGTGTTTATAAAGGTAGATGCATCGTGGGCATAAAGGGTCTTGGCATATGTTGAATCTGCGTTTGTATTGTTGTAGTGATGGCGTGATGTCCAGTGTAAGCGGGAGAGAGTGTGACTCGTGTTTGTCTGGGAGTGTGGTGCCTGATGCATATGTCTGGTGGTCTGGAATTCAAGACGGGAGTTTGGCGGTAGGTAATATGATCTCAGAGGAATGAAATACCTTACTGGTATTTAACATAGGGTTGCTCTGGTCTCTTGTGAGGGGGAGGAGAGAGAGAGAGAGAGAGAGAGAGAGAGAGAGAGCTTTCAGATTTTTTTCTTTTTCTTTTTTGTGACAATCCGTCCATGGATGACATCCCTGGTATGGAAGACTGGGAGGAGAGCGCATGGGTTGTGAGTCGTCAGGGAAGATGGCATGTACGATGGAAGGAGACTTCCAGCATACCTTGTGACCTTCCAAACACTCCGGCGAGGTGGTGGTGGTGTTGAATGCCCGATACTCTCTCGTCGTCCGTAAATCCCATTCACCACACAAGCATCGTTGTGAGGCCCTGGCTCGTCTACATACAGGTGACCCTCAAGAGGGAAGGTCACTAAAACCTGCGATGCTCATGACTGGCCATCGTGTCTTCCCCAGCTGTGGCTCAGCCTCGTATCTCAGAGGGTGATGAAGGGAACGCACTTTCCACCACTACGCTGTGCTGCTCTGAATCGTGAAGGTATAGACTGTCATGTGTCTGACCTTCACATATAGTGTTTGTGACTCCTAGGCATAAGAACCATTCATATTTGTATTATGGGAGATATGTATATTTAATGTATGTATGGCTCATGGTGAAGTGCCTGAGGATTGGCGGAATGCTTGCATAGTGCCATTGTACAAAGGCAAAGGGGATAAAAGTGCGTGCTCAAATTACAAAGGTATAAGTTTGTTGAGTATTCCTGGTAAATTATATGGTAGGGTATTGATTGAGAGGGTGAAGGTATGTACAGAGCGTCAGACTGGGGAAGAAGTGGGAGAGGATGTGTGGATCAGGCGTTTGCTTTGAAGAATCTTTGTGACAAACACTTAGAAAAACAAATGGATTTGTGTGTACCGTTTATGGATCAGGAGACGATATATGATAGAGTTGATAGAGATGCTCTGTGGAAGGTATTAAGAATATATGGTGTGGAAGACAAGTTGCTTGAAGCAGTGAAAAGTTTTTATCGAGGATGTAAGGCATGTGTACGAGTAGGAAGAGAGAAAAGTGATTGGTTCTCAGTGAATGTTGGTTTGCGGCAGGGGTGCGTGATGTCACCATTGTTGTTTAATTTGTTTATGTATAGGGTTGTTAGGGAGGTGAATGTAGGAGTTTTGGAGAGAGGGGCAAATATGCAGTCTGTTGCTGATGAGAGGGCTTGGGAAGTGAGTCAGTTGTTGTTCGCTGATGATACAGCGCTGGTGGCAGATTCGGGTGAGAAACTGCAGAAGCTGGTCACTGAGTTTGGTAAAGTGTGTGAAAGAAGAATAATGCACCGGAACCACAGCTCCCTTTCCACATCCAGGCCCCACAAAACTTTCCATGGTTTACCCCAGACGCTTCACATGCCCTGGTTCAATTCACGGACAGCACGTTGACCCCAGTATACCACATCGTTCCAATTCACTCGTATTCCTTGCACGCCTTTTACCCTACTGCATGTTCAGACCCCAATCGCTCCAAATCGGTGTTGTTGTGTAATATATACAGAGCTGCGTCATGTACTGTTCTGTGTTGTAATATGTGCATTGCTATGGTATGATATATACAGAACTTTGTTGTAGTAAATTCAGTGCTATGTTGTAATATATACAGTATTACGGTATGTACAGAACTATGTTATACACCGAGCTGTCATAAACATGTACAAGTACTGTGTTATGGTATATATACTGTACTTTCTTATGATATACCCGAACAGTTTGCCGTTATTTCCACCCAATAACCTATTCCTATATTGATATATCTGATAGATTTTTTTTTTTTTCACTTGGTTTTCTATATCACCCAATTTCTTTTTGTTTAAACGTTTGTTTAAAGAAAACGGCGACGCGCTATTTGCCTGAAGTATTACAGGCTTTTGCACCAGCCATTACTCGGTGGTTTCTGCAGGAGGACGTGCACTTTTTTTTTTATTTTTTCTGAGAAAACTGTTGGAGGAGCGAGAGTTGTGCAGACGGGGCGGCTGAGGCCACAATGGTTG
>NC_092225.1:51619478-51621978 GCF_036320965.1 Panulirus ornatus
TCGTGTGTGTGTATGTATATATGTATATATATATATATATATATATATATATATATAGAGAGAGAGAGAGAGAGAGAGAGAGAGTATGTGTTCGTATGTGTGTGTTGAATAACTCCCTATATGCTATTCAATGCGTTCCAATCCCACATGAAGTATCTGGAGCATCCTGGGCGACATAGTCGACTTGAAAATTGAATTCGCCAAGTTAAGCGGACCTGTTGACGGTGTCCATCCATCTACCAGGGGCAGGCGCTCCGGACGGGCCAGAATTGCGTGCATGGCGGTGTTGTGTTGCTCAGCTCTGTTTTGCTGAATGATATCTGTTGCCCTGGTGGTTGCTGTCTATATCCTTTTCTTTGGTGGAGGAGGAACGTTACGTGACATTTTTATGCAGTTTGATAAATGAGTTTGTAAAAGTACGCATGTATATTGCATGTTTGATGCTAGTTCGTATATGGTATGCAGTATGTAATTGAGGGACAAGGAAGTTGATTCACAATGTTGATCAGTGATTCGTCGTCTGGTGTAGCATATAAATGCTTCTCTGTGGGTGTAACTTACAACACTACGTATATCAGTTAAGGAATTCGAGTATACAACCCTTTTAAGTACGACTTTTTAACCCATTGAGTACAACTGATTAACACCTTGAGGACGACGACTTAACCCCTTTGAGTACGACTACTCAACCCCTTGAGTACAACTGATTAACACCTTGAGGACGACAACTTAATTCCTTGAGTTCGACTACTTAAGTCCTTGAGTACAACTGATTAACTGCCGTGTGAGCTGGCGGTGCTGGCCGGTGGAGAGGTTCCGCGAGGTGATGGTGGCCTCTTGGTAGGTAGGTAGGTAGGTAGTGTAAGATGGGTGTACCGTTCAGTGACCATTTCTGTGTTCGTGTGTACAGGTCTTGTCGGATAGCTTGATGTAGTACATGATGGTGAGGGGTGAGAGAGAGAGAGAGAGAGAGAGAGAGAGAGAGAGAGAGAGAGAGAGAGAGAGAGAGAGAGAGAGAGAGAGAGAGAGACGGCAGAGGGAAAAGTACGAAGAGTAATTTGAGAAATGTTGATGAGCGAGGAAGTGGTTCAGAAGATCGGTGTATATAACACTCTTGAATATTTACTAATAGTTAATTACAGGTTGTATATAAGCGACAGAATGTGGATTAGTAAGAATCGCACCGTCGTGGTCAGGTCTCGTGGTGTCGTGTTCAAGGGCCGTACTGACCTGTCGTGTAAAAAGGATCATACTTTTGTGCTCAGGTCTCGAGGTGTCGTGTTCAAGGACCGTATCGTCGTGCACAGGCAACGAAAGATGAAACAGAAGAAAAAAAAAAGAGAGAAAAGCTAGAGACAGAGACGAATTCTCTGTCGCGTTTATGGCTCAAGTGGAAAAGAAAATAGTGATTAAGTACCGACTCATAAATTTCTCCTCGGCTAGTTTATGGCCTTACCTTCGAAACTCCTTTCTGCTTGAGTGCGATCTCTTGAGTCTGGCCATCCCAAGCGCACAGACCCTCGCCAAGGTCTTTGGCTTATGTTGTTTAAACTTTCTTGACGGAGTCAGAATAATACGTACCAAGCTATATATATATATATATATATATATATATATATATATATATATATATACGAACAAAGTGCATATGAACTCGCACCTTCATAGAACATACAAACCTCCAACAGTCAGGATTGAACCCGGGACCCCTAGCGGTAGCACTCCCGCTTTGTTACACAGGGGTCCTCGGTTCGATCCTGGCTGTTGGAGATTTATATGATATATATATATATATATATATATATATATATATATATATATATATATTTTTTTTTTTTTTTTATTATACTTTGTCGCTGTCTCCCGCGTTTGCGAGGTAGCGCAAGGAAACAGACGAAAGAAATGGCCCAACCCCCCCCCCCCCCCCATACACATGTATATACATACGTCCACACACGCAAATATACATACCTACACAGCTTTCCATGGTTTACCCCAGACGCTTCACATGCCTTGATTCAATCCACTTACAGCACGTCAACCCCGGTATACCACATCGCTCCAATTCACTCTATTCCTTGCCCTCCTTTCACCCTCCTGCATGTTCAGGCCCCGATCACACAAAATCTTTTTCACTCCATCTTTCCACCTCCAATTTGGTCTCCCTCTTCTCCTCGTTCCCTCCACCTCCGACACATATATCCTCTTGGTCAATCTTTCCTCACTCATTCTCTCCATGTGCCCAAACCACTTCAAAACACCCTCTTCTGCTCTCTCAACCACGCTCTTTTTATTTCCACACATCTCTCTTACCCTTACGTTACTCACTCGATCAAACCACCTCACACCACACATTGTCCTCAAACATCTCATTTCCAGCACATCCATCCTCCTGCGCACAACTCTATCCATAGCCCACGCCTCGCAACCATACAACATTGTTGGAACCACTATTCCTTCAAACATACCCATTTTTGCTTTCCGAGATAATGTTCTCGAC
>NC_092225.1:51626978-51646978 GCF_036320965.1 Panulirus ornatus
AAAAAGAAAAAAAAAATATATATACATATATATATATATATATATATATATATATATATATATATATATATATATATATATATATATATATATATAATCTGCACTGAAGCACACGCACACAAATAGACAGACAATAAATCGATAGATAGATAGATAGATAGATAGACAGATAGATAGACTGACAGTAGCTCCATGAAAGATACAGTATTACTGTGTTTAGAGGGATCAATTTCCACGTACTATGGTTTTCAGTGGACTTCTCAAGGAATGTTTTTATTCGGGTGTCTTATCCAAATTCCTGTATTTAGGCCAAACTAAAAATGTTTTCGACGCTCTTGTGTACGTTTCTCATCCAAGTTTTCTTGTTTCAACAAGATTGAGTTTGGTTTCTAGTTCTTTACGGTTTCTTGTCCACGTTTTCTCATTTAAGCTTCGCCAACGTAGAATATAACGTTTTCTAAGGGTTTCTAGCCTTGAAGTCTATCTTAATGTTGTCATGCAGGTTTCTAGTCGCAGTTTTCTTGCTTATATGAAGGATGGTTTCGATCTTAAACCATTGTCGGTATTCTCGATCGGATTTACTGTTTTTTTTTTTTAGCTTAATGGAGGATGATTATTCCCTGTCGCTGTCGTGTGCGTTCCAAACCCCCCTGCACACACACACACACACACACACACACACACACACACACACGGGGCTGGCGATCGAGACGTGTGTTGTCATGGGGGAGAACGGGGGGAGAAAGGTCCCACGGGGAGGTAAGGGTACGTCCCACAGAGTCGAGTGATTTTGGGACAGAAGACTGTGTGTACGAGACGCTGAAGATGGGGAAAAAGAAAAAGAAAGAATGGGGCACATTTTCTCTCTCTCTCTCTCTCTCTCTCTCTCTCTCTCTCTCTCTCTCTCTCTCTCTCTCTCTCTCTCTCTCTCTACGCTTGGCCCCCACGCGCCAGCAGAAGACCCCAGGTGTTGAACTCCACTGACGGCGAGGTCATCCCCAGCCGGGGTGTGTTGGTGCCTTTGGGAAAGCGGCGATGATGATGAGGTCGTCTTCTTTCAAGGAGCGACACCGGTCGGTAGCAGCAGCAGCAGCGACTTCGTCTGCAACAGGAGGTCGTCAGCAGCAGCAGCATCAGCAACAGTTGGCTGTGAGCAAGAGCTGGTCTTCCGCTACAACAGGTGGCTGTCAGCCACAGCTGGTCGTCGTCTGCAGCAGCAGCGGCGGTGGTGTAAACCTTCAAAATAGAAAAGAAAATCTTGCATTAATTCACATCACCTGCCTCCCATCACGTCCGTGTTGGTGTGAGGGGTTAGGAAGGCAGGGCCTTCTGTGAGCAGGGCCCAGCCAGGCCCTTGATTTTACGAAGAGCGTGACAGAGGACTGAAATAAAAAGAAAAAGAATAAGTGGGATATTCCTCACTGTAGGTCTATATTTCAACACCAGTGCCTTCCCAGGGGAAGGGGATGATATAACTGGACACAGGCAGTATCGTTGATGAATAGACCAGGGTTCATGCAAGGGTGAGGCTGGGCGAGTCTTTGAACGACAGAGATTGCTACCTACGCCGAGGAAGAGGTGGCGACCGAGGTTAGTGCAGATAGGTACAGTGTGGGTAGTGCTGGGGATGGTGTTAGGTTCGGCTGGTCATTCGTGTGTGTGTGTGTGTGTGTGTTTTAAGACAGTGATGAAAGCGTCTGTCTGTCTGTCTGTTTCTGTCTGTGGTGCTGTTAAGAACTGGGGCAAGGCTTGTAAAAGGTGTTATTTGTCCTCTTCTTCTTCTTCTTCTTCTTCTTCTTCTTCTTCTTCTTCTTCTTCTTCTTCTTCTCCTCCTCCTCCTCCTCCTCCTCCTCCTCCTCCTCCTCTTTATCTTCCTCCTCCTCTTTATCTTACTCTTCCTCTTTCTCTTCCTCTTCCTCACTTTCCCTTTCATCTTTCTTTCGTCACTTTATTCTTCAGCTTCAGTCATTTGTGGAATGAGAACACATACGTGTTCTTTTCCTCCCCGTATATCACTGTGTCCGCACATTATATTTTCTTGTGATTTAACCTTCACCCTCCGCAGTCCCCCCCCCCCTCCCCTCCCCCTTGCATCGTTGTAAGCATTTCAAAATTACATTCTCATGTTAATCTACGAGACTCATAAAAGTAATTAGACCGATTGTTTTTTCCACTCTTTCGTTATCAACTCACAAACTGTAATTCTCTCTCTCTCTCTCTCTCTCTCTCTCTCTCTCTCTCTCTCTCTCTCTCTCTCTCTCTCTCTCTCTCTCTCTCAGTATGCTGGACAGTGTGTGTGTTTGAGTGGAGAAATATGCATAAAGCCTTCCGAATAGTTGCGCACTGACCCCTTCCAAGAGGCAGTTTGCTGTTCGTGAGGGCCTGTTCTATCGTCGTGGTCTTCGTGAGGGACTGTTCCAGCGTTGTGGTCTTCGTGAGGGACTGCTCTTGCGTCGTGGTCTTCGTAAGGGCCTGTTCTATCGTCGTGGTCATCGTGAGGGACTGTTCTAGCGTCGTGGTCTCCGTGAGGGACTTTTCTAGCGTTCTGGTCTTCGTGAGGGACTGTGCTAGCGTCGTGGTCTTCGTGAGGGACTGTTCTAGTGTCGTGGTCTTCGTAAGGGACTGTTCTAGCGTCGTGGTCTTCGTGAGGGACTGTTCTAGCGTTCTGGTCTTCGTGAGGGACTGTGCTAGCGTCGTGGTCTTCGTGAGGGACTGTGCTGGGTGCTTCAGATGGGTGGGGTAGATGAATGGACTAAGTGATGAGAACGATTGATGAACGTAGTGCAGGGAGTGACTTGACTTACTGCCGGGTCGGGTCGGGTCAGGCTGGGCCGGGTCGGGTCGGGTCGGGTCGGGTCACGTGTCTTGGTGACTGTTTGAAGGATAGATAGAGAGCAAGGAAGTGTAGAGACAACTGGATGCTAAGGGAGGCACGTCGGTTGGTAAATGTGGGGACATGAAGTGATAGGGTCACGGTGTGGTGTGTAGACGAAAGAAAATTTTGATATTAAAGGAAAATTAAAAAGATGGAAATCGGTAGATGCGAATACATAGCAGTGAGCTGATAGATGTAGATGATTACGTATAGAAAAAAAGATAGAAACTCTATAAATGGACACACACACACACACACACACACACACACACACACACACACACACACACACACATACATAAAGATACGTACACTCACACACACATGCACACGGATACACACACATAGATACAAACACACACACACACACACACACACACACACTGCTGTAGATTACTGATATCAGTGATTATGATAAGCCAGGGTCGTTAGCGGTGACTGCCGGAATAGAGTGTGTGGAGCTACTTGACGCAGCAACACACACTGGGCAGCTGAACGTGAGCGCCGCCGGCCGGCTCGTCAACCACCATGACGGACGGGTCCCAGAGTCGCTCGCGTCATGTTGTGGGTTGTCGTAGTGTGGCGTCGTCGGGAGCGCATACCCTCGCTGAAGCCCTGGCGACCTCTGGGAAGAGAGAGAGAGAGAGAGAGAGAGAGAGAGAGAGAGAGAGAGAGAGAGGGGAGGGGCGGTGCTGATAGATGGGGTGCCAGAAATGTGAGTCTCATTTTCCATGCATGTAAACAGCTTGTATCAGCATTACGCATGTGCACGGCAGACACATGGTGCCGTACACGTGTACACCAACGAGTACGGATCGTTCTACATGCACACACACACACACACACACACACACACACACACACACACACACACACTCTCTCTCTCTCTCTCTCTCTCTCTCTCTCTCTCTCTCTCTCTCTCTCTCTCTCTCTCTCTCTCTTCTCTTCTACACCCACTCTGTAAATATGATTAATACTTACCCACTTTCTCTTTTTAACCACCACCACACATTTTCTACCGATGCAAACGTCCGCCACGCGTTTTCTACGGGCTCCAGAGTATTCACCTGAGTATTCGCTACCAGATCCGATCAACTTCATCATTTCAGCCAGCCTTAATTATAGGCCCCTATGATCGCATCCTGGGACATCAGAGAGCATCAGTATAACATGCAATGCTATTCATTAAAACAGGTTCAGACCGTAATTATTTCAGGATTGAGGCTGTGTCATAAAGGATTGAGCCCATCACTGGGAATTGAAATCCTATTACGATCCAGTGGGCGTGTTGATGCTTATAGTTACTGACCAACCCCCTACCTCCGTGGCTCAGTCGATATATATAAAGTTTGTGGCCACTGGCCATGTTGATGTATATAGCTTGTAACGCTTAGGCATATTGGTAATATAAACTGCTGTTAGACCATGTCCAGAAATTACGACATTTCTCGCCAATTTAAGAACTTTGATATTTTTTTTTCTTTCTGCACATATAAAAAGGACTTTATATATATATATATATATATATATATATATATATATATATATATATATATATATATATATATATATATATATATTTATTGAACTAGGGCATGTGAAGCGTCTGGGGTAACCATGGAAAGTTTTGTGGGGCCTGGTTGTGGAAAGGGAGCTGTGGTTTCGGTGCATTATACATGACAGCTAGAGACTGAGTGTGAACGAATGTGGCCTTTATTGTCTTTTCCTAGCGCTACCTCGCGCACATGCGGGGGGAGGGTAGTGTCATTTCATGTGTGGCGGGGTGGCGATGGGAATGAATAAAGGCAACAAGTATGAATTATGTACATGTGTATACATGTATGTCTGTATGTACATATATGTATACGTTGAAATGTATAGGTATATATATATATATATATTCTTTTCTTTCTTTCAAACTATTCGCCATTTCCCGCGTTGGCGAGGTAGCGTTAAGAACAGAGAACTGGGCCATTGAGGGAATATGCTCACCTGGCCCCCTTCTCTGTTCCTTCTTTTGGAAAAAAAAAAAAATAAAAAATAAAAATAAAAAAAAAAGAAATAAAAAAAAAAAATATATATATATATATATATATATATATATATATATATATATATATATATATATATATGTGCATGTGTGGACGTGTATGTATATACATGTGTGTGGGTGGGTTGGGCCATTCTTTCGTCTGATTCCTTGCGCTACCTCGCTAACGCGGGAGACAGCGACAAAGTATAATAAAAATGAGTTATAATAATATATATATATATATATATATATATATATATATATATATATATATATATATATTTTTTTTTTTTTTTTTCAAACTATTCGCCATTTCCCGCGTTAGCGAGGTAGCGTTAAGAACAGAGAACTGGGCCTTTGAGGGAATATCATCACCTGGCCCCCTTCTCTGTTCCTTCTTTTGGAAAATTAAAAAAAAATAATGAGAGGGGAGGATTTCCAGCCCCCGCTCCCTCCCCTTTTAGTCGCCTTCTACGACACGCAGGGAATACGTGGGAAGTATTCTTTCTCCCCTATCCCCAGGGATAGGGGAGAAAGAGCATAAAATTATATATATATATATATATATATATATATATATATATATATATATATATATATAAAATATGAAAGCTATGACTCCGTTATCACGTCATAAGACATCCGAAGAAAATCATGTCATGATTGTATGACCATTTTTATAGTTATAGATTTTGTTCCCAGTCACATTGTCATCTTGGTCTTTTACCTATGATTAATGATTACATTTTTCAGTTGTACGTAGCAATAGTTTTTTTTTTTTGTTGTTGAATAAGCGAGGTTAGATTTGTTCATGCATATCTCCATCACATAAATATGCTGCAATTTTTTTTTTCTTTTGACGATTCTCTGTTAATTACTGTATCATTTATGCCCAAGTATATGCGAAAGCTGCTTTATTAATGAAGAATTACGTTGGTGTTACGGCAAAATGTAATTCCCTTTCAAACGCGTCTAAAGATTATTACGTCCATCAATGCAGTTCCTGATGTGAACTCCGCTCATTGATTATGTTCATCCCAAAGGACACACACACACACACACACACACACACACACACACACACACACACACACACACACACACACGTGATGTCTACATTACAAGTTTCTGTTAAGAGCATAAAATTTAAAATGTTGCTTGAAGAATGCATATGATAAGAGTCCAGCGTGAAGTGAATAAGCGGGAAAGAATGAACAAATATGATATTGACTAACAATCTTACTTTTTCTAAAAAATACATTAAAACGTGACATACTTCATAAATTTTACAAATGCAATACTTCCTACTTGAGATTGAAATTCTACACTTCATAATCAAATGTTCTAACGTTGGTACGAGTAGGAAGAGAGGAAAGTGATTGGTTCTCAGTGAATGTAGGTTTGCGGCAGGGGTGTGTGATGTCTCCATGATTGTTTAATTTGTTTATGGATGGGGTTGTTAGGGAGGTGAATGCAAGAGTTTTGGAGAGAGGGGCAAGTATAGAGTCTGTTATGCATGAGAGGGCTTGGGAAGTGAGTCAGTGGTTGTTCGCTGATGATACACCGCTGGTGGCTGATTCTGGTGAGAAACTGCAGAAGTTGGTGAATGAGTTTGGTAAAGTGTGTGAAAGAAGAAAGCTGAGAGTAAATGTGAAAAAGGGCATGGTTATTAGGTTCAGGAGGATTGGGGGATAAATGAATTGGGAGGTAAGTTTGAAGGGAGAGGAACTGGAGGAAGTGAAGTGTTTTAGATGTCTGGGAGTGGATTTGGCCGCGGATGGAACCATGGAAGCGGAAGTGAGTCACAGGGTGGGGGAGGGGGCGAAAGTTCTGGATATCGTTGAAGAATGCTTGGAGGTCGAGAACGTTATCTCGTAGAGCAAAAATGGGCATGTTTGAAGGAATAGTAGTTCCAACAATGTTATATGGCTGTGAGGCATGGGCAATAGATAGGGTTGTGCGGAGGAGGGTGGATGTGTTGGAAGTGAGATGTTTGAGGACAATATGTGGTGTGAGGTGGTTTGATCGAGTAAGTAATGAAAGGGTAAGATAAATATGTGGCAAGAAAAAGAGTTTGGTTGAGAGAGCAGAAGAGAGTGTACTGAAATGGTTTGATCGCATGGAGAGAGAATGAGTGAGGAAAGATTGACGAAGAGGATGTGTGTCAGAGGTGGAGGGAACGAGAAGTGGGAGACCAAATTGGAGGTGAAAGGATGGAGTGAAAAAGATGTTGAGCGATCGGGGTTTGAACATACAGGAGGATGAAAGGCTTGCAAGCAATAGAGTGGATTTGAACGATGTGGTATACCGGGGTCGACGTGCTGTCAGTGGATTGAACCAGGGCATGTGAAGCATCTGGGGTAAACCATGGAAAGTTTTGTGGGGCCTGGATGTGGAAAGGGAGCTGTGGTTTCGGTGCATTAAACATGACAGCTAGAGACTGAGTGTGAACGAATGTGGCTTTTGTTTTTTTTCCTAGCGCTACCTCGCGCGAACGCGGGGGGAGGGGGTGTCATTTCATGTGTAGCGGGGTGGCGGCGGGAATGGATGAAGGCAGTATTTATGAATATGTATATATGTATATGTCTGTGTATGTATATGTATGTATACGTTGAAATTTATAAGTATGTATATGCGCATGTGTGGGCGTTTATGTATAAAACTTGCGTAAAAACAGTACCCTCGTTGATAACTCATTGTTACTTATAGTTGGGTATTGTCCTGCAGAACATGAGGGAGTCCAGTATTAACAGATCAGAGTTTGGTGAGCTGCTGGGCCCAGCACAGAGAAGCTCCTAGCCCACATTAGGTGGTCATTGTCGTAAGCGTGATTCCGCACTGCTGAGAAGGGCTGGGGTCTGGTTGTTTGGCTAATCGTTCGTATTGACCGGCCAAGGTGTTCGTGAATGCGTTCCCTGAGGTGTCGCTTCGTGTTGCCAAAATGGAAAGCTTCGTAGCTGTTGCACTTATACCACTGCAACTCTGTTAGGATATGTCCCCTGAGCTTGAAAAATGACTTGAGTGTATTTCTTGCTTTTAGAACTTCTCTAACGTTAACTTATGGGTAAAACTCACGTAATAATAGAGTCATTTTCTTACGAAGTGTTTGAATAAACAGTGAACAAGATTGGACGATATATTTCATCCCTGGGTGTATATACATGATGGTTTTGCCGATGGATATGATGATTTGTTTAGTGTTTTACCAATATACACGTTGATGAAGTTTACAGGAAAACCGTTCCCATGTAGAATATGTTTCCATGATTCGACGTCGGTGTTGAATTCAAGAGAATCAGAACGTATGTTAACTGCTCGTGTGGACGAGCAGGGTTGCCACCAAGCTGCGTTCATATTCGATCGGGATTAAAGGAGTATATGTGGTGCAAGGACCAGTATATGTTGGTTTCCTGTATGCTGACGTGAAGGACTTCCCACATTTACTTACCTTCATAGCCAGACGAGAGAGGGTATTTTTTTTCCCCACTTCTGAGGTAGAAATTTCATTGTTGTCATGTTGGGAGTTCAGATGATTTAAAAGATAAAGGACTGTCGTCCACAGACGTAGATATTACATGCATGATATCCTTGCTTTATAGGTTCTCATGATGGTATATGTGATTACCGAAACGTAAGCCAATATAATCAGAGATGATCATCCAAGCACTGATTATTCATTCATTCATATATATATATATATATATATATATATATATATATATATATATATATATATATATATATATATATATATATATATATATGTGTGTGTGTGTGTGTGTGTGTGTGTGTGTGTGTGTGTGGAGAGAGAGAGAGAGAGAGAGAGAGAGAGAGAGAGAGAGAGAGAGAGAGAGAGGTGTCACCTTTTGGCGATGCTGTATGTTCGTCAGCTAACGAGAGAGAGTAGTGTATAAGTCCTGTGAAAAATCCTGCATCAAAGGAGTCCATCCTGCCCCAGATGATGATTGTAGTGCAGGGCTAGGGCTGCGGGAAGTCCCTGAATGAGGAGTTAAGGTGTTATTATTACCCTCATCACCACCCCTGAACCCCTTCCACAAAGGGTGCCTGGGATTGTGTACATAACGCGCAAAATCAAAGGATAGAAATTGCATATCTCCAGACAGAACGGGGAGGGAAGATGAGATGAATATGAAGTATGTGAGAGAGAGAGAGAGAGAGAGAGAGAGAGAGAGAGAGAGAGAGAGAGAGAGAGAGAGGGAGGGAGTAATGAGCAACAGGTATCATCTTCCTTCCCTGGTGGCTTGTTTCTGCATGCTCCTGGGTCTATGCGGCCCGTCTACCTGCACTCGCGTAATTGCACTCTGCAGACCCACTTAATGTAATTGCTTGGTAGACGCGCTGCCGGACCACGAGGGGAAGGAGAGGGGGGGGGGGATGATCTGGGGGGCTAGAGATGGGGCTGGTGTGGGGTGTGGGTGGTTACGAGTCCCCTGGATCACGGTGAAGCGCGGAGCCGTTCGTGCTCCCAAGCCTCGCGTGCTAATGCTATGGTTGGGGGGTGCTTGAGACCTGGGTGACGTAAGGGTCTCGCGCTACGTACCAGACATCCACCTTCATACAACCTCCAGCTCTACCGTCTAACAACACAGCCATCATCTCCTCCCGTTTCTGTGGAGAGCTGGAGTGGGTCTTGCTGCTGCCATCGGACGCTGTATAATGCTTCCCCCGATGGTCCTGTGTTGTTTGCGAATGAAGACAGAGGAAAAGGGGAAGAAAGAAGGGCCAAAGATGTGACAAAGGAGAGCCAGTCGTTGCAGATGATCCGTCTAAGCCTTCCTGAGACTCGCAGATGTAAACTGATGGCATAGGCACAGTCATTGCCCCTCCCTCCCTCGCAGTGGCCGTACCTGGAATATGGAAGATAATCTTGGGAGATTTCGGGCATCGAAGTTTACCTTTCTCCCGACGCGAGAGGTGATGATCTTGGGTAGATTACAGTGAACGAGAGATTTTCTTTCTGGGTTGTTCAGGATCATCTTACCGTCTGGGGGAAATTTTCCCTTGTCTAATACAGAAGAAAAACTAAAAAGATGGGATACTGAGGGTAAGGACTGTGGTGTCCAGGAAGTTAATATAATCTTTTTGCAAATGAGTATAGTGAGGATATGTGGAGTTCTTTTTTTTTTTCTCTCTCTCTCTCTCATAGACATCTACAACTAACGTGGAATTATAGTTGCGTTTAGCGCGTGTCAAGTGGTTGGTAGAAGTGATGGTACGTGAATCATCGTCGTGGCGGAAGACGGGAAGACCACCACAGTGCTTGGAGAGCATCAGCATGTTGAAGGTAATGCTGAAGATAGTGCCTGGAAACACTCAGTATGGTAGAGGTAGTGCCTGGAAAGCCTTGTATGTTGAGGATAATTCCTGGAAAGCCTCAGTATGGTAGAGGCAGTGCCTGGAAAGCCTTGTTTTGTTGAAGATAATTCCTGGAAAGCCTCGCTGCATCGAAGATAGTGCCTGGAAGAGTTCTATGTTAAAGACGGTGCCTAAATTGCCTTAGTATGTTGGTGACGGTGTCTGGAAAACCTCAGTATGTTGGTGATGGTGTCTGGAAAGCCTCAGTATGTTGGTGATGGTGTCTGGAAAGCCTCAGTATGTTGATGATGGTGTCTGGAAAGCCTCAGTATGTTGGTGATGGTGTCTGGAAAGCCTCAGTATGTTGATGATGGTGTCTGGAAAGCCTCAGTATGTTGATGATGGTGTCTGGAAAGCCTCACTATGTTGGTTATGGTGTCTGGAAAACCTCAGTATGTTGGTGATGGTGTCTGGAAAGCCTCAGTATGTTGATGATGGTGTCTGGAAAGCCTCAGTATGTTGGTGATGGTGTCTGGAAAGCCTCACTATGTTGGTGATGGTGTCTGGAAAGCCTCAGTATGTTGGTGATGGTGTCTGGAAAGCCTCAGTATGTTGGTGATGGTGTCTGGAAAGCCTCAATATGTTGAAGGTGATGCATGGAAGGCCGCCCCCCCCATCCTACTGGAGAGGATAGTGCATGGTAATCCATGGTATGACGAAGATATGTGGAGCATGAAAAGACCATCTCTGTGCCTGGAAATGTGATTCTGTTGGATCTTAACGTGCGGATGGTCGTGATTGGAGGGTTGGAGTGTGAGTGATGAGCCTTGGAGAACGCGTGAGGGTAAACGCTGTCTGCAAAGCTTCGTCTTCAAAGGGAAAGAAATTACGTGGACAAAATTCTCCGGTATTGCGTCTCAAGCTGTGCGTTCGTGTCTGTATGATTTGATGTTTGCCTGAAATACTCCTCCTGAATATTTCGAAATATATTTATAAGGTTTAAGATATTTTTTATTTTTATTTTCGTGATTTGGTGCACAGACCAGTTCCTTTAAGCAGGTAAAGAAAACGGAATGTCCCGCTTCAATGTTCCATGGGTAACTTAGTATCCTCATAAGGCGTATGTTCGAAGTCTCTTTATCTGTTTTCTTTTTCAAGATCTCTTGACAGTATTTGATACAAGACATAGGATATATTTATATATTATATATATAAATATATATATAAATATATATATATATATATATATATATATATATATTTATTTATTTATTTAATGGAAAGGATCACAATTTTGCGCGCGATCAAGATATTCCTATGAGTCCACTGGAAAGTGAAACACGATAAGTTCCCAAGTGCACTTTCGCGTAATAATCACATCATCAGGGGAGACACAAGAGAGAAATATAAGTCAATTGATATACATCGAAGAGACAAAGCTTCGTCTCTTCGATGTATATCAACTGACTTATATTTCTCTCTTGTGTCTCCCCTGATGATGTGATTATTACACGAAAGTGCACTTGGGAACTTATCGTGTTTCATTTTCCCCTTAGACTCATAGGAATATATATATATATATATATATATATATATATATATATATATATATATATATATATATATATATATATATGTGTGTGTGTGTGTGTGTGAGAGAGAGAGAGAGAGATCCGTTTTGTGGAAACATGGAAGTATGGATTTCGTAAAATCCTTCCATTTAACGTTTTGTAAAATGCAATGATGATATATTGATGCAGCTCTCAGTCCAGACTATGTGATTGTAAAGCTAACTTTGAGAATTGAAAATATTGTGATTTCCTCTCTGTACATTTTTAAAGGATTTCTTTTCTAATAAAGGATTTTCTAATTTGAAAACGGAACGTTTCACCTTCGGTTAAATTCCTGATTTGAATATTAACTAATTTATCGTTTGGTAACGAATACGTTCCGTATAATAACGGACTTTCTCCTTTGTTTAACGGATTCTTATTACAGGAAATTTGTTCCTGTCGAGGTTACAAAAACGGATGTTCATAAACCATTATGAATGGAGTGATTGAATGACGCAAGACGTTACTTACCTAACGCCGTTTTCTTTATTAATGTCCCTAGAACATGGGGAGAGGGGAGGAAGAATACTGCCCACGTATCTTTCGCATGTTGTAGAAGGCGACTTAAAGGGATGGGGGAGCTGGAAATCCTCCCTTCATGTGTTACTTTCCAAAAGAAAAGACATAGGAGCCAAGCGAGGATTTTTCCCCCCTGCAAGGCTCTGTTATCTGTTCTTGACGCTCCCTCGCTCTCGTGGGAAAGGACGAGCATGTCCGAAAGTCAGACTTTTGAGATCTATAACAAATTCATAAGTACTTTACCTTTAAGGCCAGTATATATATATATATATATATATATATATATATATATATATATATATATATATATATATATATATATTTTTTTTTTTTTATACTTTGTCGCTGTCTCCCGCGTTTGCGAGGTAGCGCAAGGAAACAGACGAAAGAAATGGCCCAACCCCCCCCATACACATGTATATACATACGTCCACACACGCAAATATACATACCTACACAGCTTTCCATGGTTTACCCCAGACGCTTCACATGCCTTGATTCAATCCACTGACAGCACGTCAACCCCGGTATACCACATCGCTCCAATTCACTCTATTCCTTGCCCTCCTTTCACCCTCCTGCATGTTCAGGCCCCGATCACACAAAATCTTTTTCACTCCATCTTTCCACCTCCAATTTGGTCTCCCTCTTGTCCTCGTTCCCTCCACCTCCGACACATATATCCTCTTGGTCAATCTTTCCTCACTCATTCTCTCCATGTGCCCAAACCACTTCAAAACACCCTCTTCTGCTCTCTCAACCACGCTCTTTTTATTTCCACACATCTCTCTTACCCTTACGTTACTCACTCGATCAAACCACCTCACACCACACATTGTCCTCAAACATCTCATTTCCAGCACATCCATCCTCCTGCGCACAACTCTATCCATAGCCCACGCCTCGCAACCATACAACATTGTTGGAACCACTATTCCTTCAAACATACCCATTTTTGCTTTCCGAGATAATGTTCTCGACTTCCACACATTCTTCAAGGCCCCCAGAATTTTCGCCCCCTCCCCCACCCTATGATCCACTTCCGCTTCCATGGTTCCATCCGCTGCCAGATCCACTCCCAGATATCTAAAACATATATATATATATATATATACAAATTGGTCATCAGACACACACACACACACACACACACCAACGTCTCTTATCACACATCAGTTCCCACCTCACCTCACCTCTCTCACCTCCCCTACTAAACCTTACTCTCCAGTGAGAGCGACGTCACCCTCTCCCTCTCTCCTCTTTGCTTAATTAGGTGGTTGGGAGAGGAGGAGGAAGGTGCATATATGAGAAGGTAAAGTTACAGTGTGTACTGACGTGTGGTGTAGGTTGTACTGACGTGTGGTGCAGGTTGTACTGACGTGTGGTGCTGGTTGTACTGACGTGTGGTGCAGGTTGTACTGACGTGTGGTGCAGGTTGTACTGACGTGTGGTGCTGGTTGTACTGACGTGTGGTGCAGGTTGTACTGACGTGTGGTGCAGGTTGTACTGACGTGTGGTGCAGGTTGTACTGACGTGTGGTGCAGGTTGTACTGACGTGTGGGGGATGGTTTTACTGACGTGTGGTGCAGGTTGTACTGACGTGTGGTGCAGGTTGTACTGACATGTGGTGCAGGTTGTACTGACGTGTGGGGGATGGTTTTACTGACGTGTGGGGGATGGTTTTACTGACGTGTGGTGCAGGTTGTACTGACGTGTGGGGGATGGTTTTACTGACGTGTGGTGCAGGTTTTACTGACGTGTGGTGCAGGTTGTACTGACGTGTTGGGAGGGTTTGTTGGGGACGTGTTCCTGGTTCCTTATACCCCCAACCGGCTGACCCTGCTTGTGTGTGTGTGTGTGTATTAGTAGTAGTAGTAGTAGTGCTGTTTCTTGTGACTTTGGAAGGAAATTAGCCAAGTTAAGCTTTGTCAATTTTGTGTGTCAATGAACGACTGAAGGTCACGTGGGAAGCAGATATATTGTATCTTAATTCTGCCTTCCATGACTTGTTTATGTCCAGAGTTCGCGTCTCCGTTTTCTTCTCGTTTCTGCCACATTTTCTATTGTACTTACTTAATAAAACATCACACACTAGCTTTTAGCGACATGTCTCTAGGCGTCGCTCCAGAAGGGTTTCCCTTAGTGAGAGGAACATAAGAGATGTCGTCAGGTCATAACCCAGGGACCCGGTCAGGTAGACAACATCGACTGTGACAACGGAGTGTTTGGCTACGTCAGTTTTTCTGCTGATCACCAGTTCTCTAGGACTCCCCAGTAACTCGGCGTGATCGAAGTGGTGATTCACGCCCCGTGGCGCGGTTGACCTATCTGCCTATACAGGTCACCGAGAGGGATTTCATCCTCCTGTCAGGTCTGTCTGTTTCTTATTTCCGATGTCCACATTTCGGCAAGACTCGCTTTGGGCTGTGCCACCTACCGCCCGAGGTCGGAGAAACCACTTGAAAACGGGACCTACTGCCTACGTCATGCTGCAGAAAGGAGGACCACACCACACCTCCGTCCCACAGAAGCTCCACGAGACTCTACATCGACGCCCTTCCACCTCATCTCCGTCCCACAGAAGCTCCACGAGACTCTGCAACGACGCCCTTCCACCTCATCTCCGTCCTACAGAAGCTCCACGAGACTCTGCAGCGACGCCCTTCCACCTCATCTCCGTCCCACAGAAGTCCCACGAGACTCTGCAGCGACGGCCTTCTACCTCACCTCCTGCATCTTCACCAGCACCTCGGGACGCCTACCAAGCCATCTTCGAACATCTCACCTTACCTCACTCAACCTTCTCTTTCTCACACTAACCGTACACCTCCAGTGGCTTCTTCCCTTAGGCTACGTCACCTCTGTACATTACCAGCAAAGCATTGTGGTGTAGTTACTGTTGCTGGCTGTGCTTCCGTGCCTCTTTGTCCGTCCATCACCCCAAGACAAATGAAGCATAAGACTCATTAGTGCACCCTTTGTTCAAAGGTTTACTCGACGTAGGGGTTCTCATTGTTCGTGAAGAATCGTAGGTGGACTTACGTTGTACAGTCTGTGGTTCCAACAAGCGTGAGTTTGGGGAGGCGAGGCACGTGCTCCATGGCTTATTTCCCCCCCCCCCCCCCCTCTCTCTCTCTCTCTCTCTCTCTCTCTCTCTCTCTCTCTCTCTCTCTCTCTCTCTCTCTCTCTCTCTCTCTCTCCCCCCCCCCCATCACCTCTGCCGTTATCGTCCCCAGCAGGCACTGCGCCGTACTTCCGGCAGCCTTTTTACCTCTCAGATTCATTGAATGGCCTCCTCGATGCCATTACCTCTCCCTTACTCTCAACGGCGTCTTCCAGCCTTCCCCCCCCCTCTCTCTCTCTCTCTCTCTCTCTCTCTCTCTCTCTCTCTCTCTCTCTCTCTCTCTCTCTCTCTCTCTCTCTCTCTCTCTGGTTTTTCTCATCACCTTCCTTCCTCTACCTATCATGTCTCCATATGTTTGGAGTAGAACGTCTGAATCCTTCAGTAGCTAACCTCTCCCGTGTACTCTCATTGTACACCCATGCACTTCGCTTGTACTGCCCGGGGATCTCATGAATTATTGCGTACTTTGAATGTACTCCGGCAACCACTGATCAGTGAGGAGCTACGGCCTTCGTATGGGGGGGGGGGGGGGGGAGAGGTTCCAACAACCTCAGAAGGCTACGCCACACGGCCTCGGGGGAATTAGACTCTGAACTGAGAAACGACGTCAGAAATAGGATCAAGGAAGAGAAAACCTTGCGTTCCATCCTCCCCCAGTGTAGATGGAGGAGGCACGGCTGCCGAGGTGTGTGTGTGTGTGTGTGTGTGTGTGTGTGTGTGTGTTGAAACCAACCATCGGTCTTAAGACTGAATCTTGCAAGGAGACACGAACTATGGAGACAATAGACCTGGAATATTACATCAGAGGAAGGAAGACTCGAGTGTCGCATCGTGTCTGGGAGACAGAGGGGGGTACGCTCTACAAATTAAGGCTCCACTCCCGAAGGGGCCGTATCCCAGCGGCTCCTTAATTGACTGATGCGCCTGCCATAGAGATTCGATAGACAGATGACCTTCGCTGCCAGGTCGTGCCTCTGTTCATGTGGCGATGATGGTCAGGTGTTCTGCTCGAACTCTAGCACTGGAGGGAGAATGATACTACGTCTGCAGGTGTCTGAGGTTCCTCACTCCTTGTCTTTACTTCATCCTCCCTCCATGATGGGACCTGTCCCTTTCCCTCCCCACTCACCATTGACCTCCCCTGCCATAACCCCCATCTGCACCCTCCCGCCCCGATGAGGCCAGGGCGAGAGCTCTCACACCTCTCACACCTCTCGTATCTCTTCCGTCCACTCTCCCACGACCTTCGCACTCTCCCACGATCTTCACACTCTCCCACGACCTTCACACTCTCCCACGACCTTCATACTCTCCCACGACCTTCACACTCTCCCACGACCTTCACACTCTCCCATGACCTTCACACTCTCACCACAAGGTCTTCTCTTTTCCTTCCCATCTCATCTTTTGATTCAGCCTTCCGCTCTTTCCCATTATTGCATAAGATCCACATCTTCATCATGTGTATTTCTCATCTCTCGCTACCGTGCTGTCTCTGCTTTGTGTCTTCCTTCATCTGTCTTTACTTCTTTCATCGTACCTTCATCTATCTTTGCTTCTTTCATCGTGCCTTCATCTCTTTACTTCTTTCATCATGCCTTCATCTGTCCCTCTCCACCACCATCATTCGTTTCTTTGATCACAAATCCCACCTGTTTATCTCCTATTTACTTTCATTTCTGTTATCTCAGTTTCTCCTCTCCTTACCGTTAATCCCTGTTGCCTCAGTCTTTCCTTACCGTTAATCCCTGTTGTCTCAGTCTTTCCATACCGTTAATCCCTGTTGCCTCAGTCTTTCCATGCCGTCCCTCTTCCCTCACTCCTGTGCCGCGCGATCCACACGTCCGTCATCAGTTCTTGCCAAAACTCTCCTCGCGTTCGTTCATCCCTTGATGAACAGTTGCTAACGCTATGCGTAATGTAGTCGCTCAGTCGCTTGCTGTCAACCCCAGGCAACGAACTGCAGGCCTCAAGCCAGTAAAAAAAAGGTAGTTGTCTAGTTTATATGCGTGTGGTTGGGTAGTTTATATATGCGTGTGGTTATATAGTTTATATATTAGGTGTGGTTTTATAGTTTATATATAGGTGTGGTTATATAGTATATATATATATATATGTGTGTGTTTGTATGATTTATATATAGGTGTGGTTATATAGTTTATATATAGGTGTGGCTATATAGTTTATATATAGGTGTAGTTATATAGTTATATATAGGTGTGGTTATGTAGTTTATATATGCGTGTGGTTATATAGTTTATATATAGGTGTGGTTGTATAGATTATATATGTAGGTGTGGTTATAAAGTTTATATGTAGGTCTGGTTATATAGTTTATATATAGGTGTGGTTATATAGTTTATATATAGGTGTAGTTATATAGTTTATATATGTAGGTGTGGTTATACAGTAGATATACCTGCGGATGTATTGTTTGTACATGCGTGGTTTTTAATATATAATTTGTGTTTGCATAGTTTATATAAGAGCAATTTGTTTATAATTTGCTTATATAGTTCTTAGACGTGTGGTTATATTATTTATAACTTGTGTATATATAGTGTATATATGTTTGGTTATATATATATATATATATATATATATATATATATATATATATATATATATATATTTTTTTTTTTTTTTATTTTTTTTTTTTTTGCCGCTGTCTCCCGCGTTTGCGAGGTAGCGCAAGGAAACAGACGAAAGAAATGGCCCAACCCACCCCCATACACATGTATATACATACGTCCACACACGCAAATATACATACCTACACAGCTTTCCATGGTTTACCCCAGACGCTTCACATGCCTTGATTCAATCCACTGACAGCACGTCAACCCCGGTATACCACATCGCTCCAATTCACTCTATTCCTTGCCCTCCTTTCACCCTCCTGCATGTTCAGGCCCCGATCACACAAAATCTTTTTCACTCCATCTTTACACCTCCAATTTGGTCTCCCTCTTCTCCTCGTTCCCTCCACCTCCGACACATATATCCTCTTGGTCAATCTTTCCTCACTCATTCTCTCCATGTGACCAAACCATTTCAAAACACCCTCTTCTGCTCTCTCAACCACGCTCTTTTTATTTCCACACATCTCTCTTACCCTTACGTTACTTACTCGATCAAACCACCTCACACCACACATTGTCCTCAAACATCTCATTTCCAGCACATCCATCCTCCTGCGCACAACTCTATCCATAGTCCACGCCTCGCAACCATACAACATTGTTGGAACCACTATTCCATCAAACATACCCATTTTTGCTTTCCGAGATAATGTTCTCGACTTCCACACATTCTTCAAGGCTCCCAGCATTTTCGCCCCCTCCCCCACCCTATGATCCACTTCCGCTTCCATGTTTCCATCCGCTGCCAGATCCACTTCCAGATATCTAAAACACTTCACTTCCTCCAGTTTTTCTCCATTCAAACTCACCTCCCAATTGACTTGACCCTCAACCCTACTGTACCTAATAACATTGCTCTTATTCACATTTACTCTTAACTTTCTTCTTTCACACACTTTACCAAACTCAGTCACCAGCTTCTGCAGTTTCTCACATGAATCAGCCACCAGCGCTGTATCATCAACGAACAACAACTGACTCACTTCCCAAGCTCTCTCATCCCCAACAGACTTCATACTTGCCCCTCTTTCCAAAACTCTTGCATTCACCTCCCTAACAACCCCATCCATAAACAAATTAAACAACGATGGAGACATCACACACCCCTACCGCAAACCTACATTCATTGAGAACCAATCACTTTCCTCTCTTCCTACACGTACACACGCCTTACATCCTCGATAAAAACTTTTCACTGCTTCTAACAACTTGCCTCCCACACCATATATTCTTAATAACTTCCACAGAGCATCTCTATCAACTCTATCATATGCCTTCTCCAGATCCATAAATGCTACATACAAATCCATTTGCTTTTCTAAGTATTTCTCACATACATTCTTCAAAGCAAACACCTGATCCACACATCCTCTACCACTTCTGAAACCACACTGCTCTTCCCCAATCTGATGCTCTGTACATGCCTTCACCATCTCAATCAATACCCTCCCATATAATTTGCCAGGAATACTCAACAAACTTATACCTCTGTAATTTGAGCACTCACTCTTATCCCCTTTGCCTTTGTACAATGGCACTGTGCACGCATTCCGCCAATCCTCAGGCACCTCACCATGAGTCATACATACATTAAATAACCTTACCAACCAGTCAACAATACAGTCACCCCCTTTTTTAATAAATTCCACTGCAATACCATCCAAACCTGCTGCCTTGCCGGCTTTCATCTTCCGCAAAGCTTTTACTACCTCTTCTCTGTTTACCAAATCATTTTCCCTAACCCTCTCACTTTGCACACCACCTCGACCAAAACACCCTATATCTGCCACTCTATCATCAAACACATTCAACAAACCTTCAAAATACTCACTCCATCTCCTTCTCACATCACCACTACTTGTTATCACCTCCCCATTTG
>NC_092225.1:51651978-51691978 GCF_036320965.1 Panulirus ornatus
CGATCTCTGATCCTGACGTGTGTGTGTGTGTGTATGTGTGTGTGTGTGTGTGTTGGGGGAGGGGGGGATGGAGATAGGATAGGGTAGGTGGTCGAAATTTGAAGAAAAAGACAAAATAGAAATAATTTGTTTTCAGAAGGGACATATACATACTCTTCTGTCACTTTTAATTTTTTTTTCATCGTTCATTGGAAACTAATGACGTCATCTGTTACACACACACACACACACACACACACACACACACTGATCCTTCAAGTATCCCATTTTCTTTACCACGTGAGGATATGAACTCGGTCCATCATCACGTTCTGATTCGAAAGAAAAATAAAGGTTTAAATGCCATACGTTAGTCGTACACGGCAGACTGTTGCAATATAGGGAGAAAACAGATATATACGAGTGCTGCTGGGTTGGAGTTTATAAAGTACGGTAATAGTCTATAAAAAAGGGGGGTTGAGGGGTGGGTGGGTGAGGTATCATCCAAATAAACTGGTTGAAAGTCAATTGAATCATTGAGAATTGGAAAATGGGTTTCGTGATTGTGAAACTCTCTCCCCGCGATAGACACATCACACACACACAAGCACACACACACACACACAGACACACACAGACACACACACACACACACACACACACACACACACACACACACACACAGAGGCCGGGATGGGAATGTTTGATAGTGTTTGAGTGAAACATACGAGTTATTTCATGGTCGGGAGAACGTATTAACATGATAACAGGTTCCTCCCTATCTTTTCCAAGGCATCTTCAAACGAGCTCATAACCCTTTTCTTTTTTCTTTTTTTTCCGGCCGACCAAGGATTAATGTGCACGCTAGAATGTTCTCATGCATTAATGAAAATAGGAATATTACACACACACACACACACACACACACACACACACACACACACACACACACACACACACCAACGTGCGATGAAGTGTATTCGAGTACATAGTATATATATATATATATATATATATATATATATATATATATATATATATATATATATATATATATATATATTATATATACATATATACATATATATATATATATATATATATATATATATATATATATATATATATATATATATATATATATATATATATATATATATATATGTTGTGTGTATGTATGTGGTGTTGGTGCATTGCATGTGACAGTTAAAGAATAGAGGTGACGAAATGCTGCTTTTTCTCGTCTGTTCCAGGTACTACCTAGCTAACGAGACAAACGGCGAATAAGTATTCGCACTAATATTATTATTTGTGTGTGTTTGGGTGTTGGAAATGTTTGAGGACAATGTGTGGTGTGAGGTGGTTTGATCGAGTAAGTAATGAAAGGGTAAGAGAGATGTGTGGAAACAAAAAGAGCGTGGTTGAGAGAGCAGAAGAGGGTGTTTTGAAATGGTTTGGGCACATGGAGAGAATGAGTGAGGAAAGATTGACCAAGAGGATATATGTGTCAGAGGTGGAGGGAACGAGGAGAATTGGGAGACCAAATTGGTGGTGGAAAGATGGAGTGAAAAAGATTTTGAGCGATCGTGGCCTGAACATGCAGGAGGGTGAGAGGCATGCAAGGAATAGAGTATGTATGTATGTATGTATGTGTGTGTGTGTGTGTGTGTGTGTGTGTGTGTGTGTGTCTGTCTGTCTGTATGTCTGTCTGTCTGTCTGTCTGTAAGTAGCGATAGATTTTGATGAAAAGTTAGATAGTTTGTGAATTTTTGATATTTTGGTATATTATTACACCTCTATCGTGGTTTACATGTCAGCCATCTTGTGTATGGTGTAGTGAAGGTTTACTGAGGATGTGTTGTTGTGGGAGTATCTTCTGAGGCGATCAGAATGCTCCACATGGTCGTCAGGTGATCATATGTGGAGCTTATCTGACGAGGGATTCTGTCATCCACCTCTTTATTTTTTAGGTGGCTGTTCCACTCGCTTCCCCCCCCCCCCCTTTTTTTTTTTGAGAGAGAGGGTGTTACTCGACGACACCCCTTATTTAGGGATTCCATTTGCCTCTCTATTTGGGGGTTCTACTGTCTTTTCAAATGTTTTTTTGGGGGGTTGAACTGGCAGTTTCCCTTTTAAGTGTCAAGTAGAGGATCGAGCTGCCGAACCTGTTCATGATTCGAGTTTTGAGATTTATTGAAGACAAAATGAAAATTTTGTCTTCATGCATGTTTTCCTATAGTGCAAGTTTTTCTTTCTTCCTTCTTCCTTTCTTTCCTTCCTTTCCTTCCTTCCTTCCTTCCTTCCTTCCTTCCTTCTTCTTCTTTCACTCTTCATTCTTTTTTGTTCCTTCTGTGTCATCATCTTCTCCTCACTTCGTCAATGTTCTGTTTTATTCCACTTTTTTTTTTTACGCTGCTATCTAACTTCTTTCCTTTTATATTATTTCCTTTCTTCCTTTTCCACTATTTTCCCCTGTTCCTTTTATGTACTTGGTATACCATTTTTTATTTGTCATTTCTCATACGACTTTTCTTATTATTATCTTTTATCTCTATGTGATCCTTCTCCTTACTTCTCCTTATCCATTTCTTCACTACTTTCCTCCTATTTTCTTTAAACGTCCATCTATCTATCAGTCCTGATTTTCAAGGCCTGGATCCGTCCCAATTTTTTTTTTTTTTTTGAACCTCCATCTATCAGTCCTGATTTTCAGGGCCTGGGTCCGTCGTGTGTGTGTGTGTGTGTGTGTGTGTGTGTGTGTGTGTGTGGGGGGGGGGGGGGGGGGGGGGGATGCTGGCTTTCCTCCGCCTGGCGTTCGTGTGTAATGGACCCGTCTGTCCTCCTCCTCCTCCTCCTCTCGTTGCATACCCTTTCCAGCTTGGTTCCTTGTGGGAAATACAACACATGACGAAAAATTCACATTTTCCCACGCTGAATGGAACTTACGCCAACATGGATGTAAATATATGAGTATAGTATATATATATATATATATATATATATATATATATATATATATATATATATATATATATATATATATATATATACATTTCCCATTTCCCGCATTAGCAAGTTACCATCAACAACAGAGAACCAAGCCTTTGAGGGAAAATCCTCACTTAGACCCCTTCTCTGTTCCTTCTTTGGAAAAGTAAAAACTGGAGGTGACGATTTCCAGACCCCCGCTCCCTCCCCTTTTAGTCGCCTTCTGTGACACGCAGGGAATACGTGGGAAGTATTCTTTCTCCCCTATCCCCAGGGATTTTGTATATATATATATATATATATATATATATATATATATATATATATATATATATATATATATATATATATATATATATAATGTTTGTTTATTTATTTATTTTATATTTACTATATGTATGAATGGACTTCTGTATGCAATCGCTTTGAAGAGTTGTATGTACACACAACAGAAAACAACCTACCCTCACACTTTTGTGTTACACAACATGACACAACGGACGATGGCATTTGATAAATATTCTAAGGTCTTGCCTCACACTGGTAACCCTGCAGTCCTTTTATATATATTTTTTTCGTTATGTATATAATAAAGTGTACAGTTCAGAGTGTACTGTTTTCAAGCAGTTATTGTCCATCTAATGTATTTTTTGTATTCGAGATTCAAGCAGTAATAATGCATCTAATGTATTTTTCTTTATTTCGTGAGTAATTGCTGCTCAGAGTAGCGAGCATAATTATTAAGAAATGCGTCTCACGTTCACCTTTACCAACCCTACCAAGCTGGGACAGGATTCGTAGTGTTCATGTTAACATCCATCGCACCCATCCAAAGTTGATTTATTTATTGTGTGCACTTATTAATTTATGATGATTTTGCATCCATTTAACAAGATGAAAAATACGTCTTTCACGTCTTATTATCATTTTTAAATTTTCTTAATATCTAACAATCGAAATATCTCTCTTTTACAGGTAAGTTGCGCGCTGTGTTACATGTACGCATGTACCACCTCAGTTGGCAGCACAGTCCACCTTTGAGCCCCTTCTGTGTACAAGTAACTTCGCGTCCTTCTCTACCCACATCCAGTCTACCATTGTAGACTCAGTTGATGCTGTGTGTGTGTGTGTGTGTGTGTGTGCAGACGGCCAAACGCAGGAGACGAAAAATTAGAATACCGTGAGTACCCAAACCTGATTATCATTTTCATTTTTCAGACATACGTTTTGCTTTTGTTGAATATATTGTTCAGCTGTTCGGGCAGCGTCTAGAGACACGGATATCATTGGTGAGTTACTGTATAACGTACGCATTCTTAGGTCTTCTGGTGTAGGGAGGTAAGACCAGTGGCTTTGTTTCTGTGAGACTTTCAGTTGCTCGGCTCGTTTTGTTCCAGAAGTGTGACGGTGCGGTAGACATGGCCCGCTAGTTTGACCCCCAGGTCAGATCAGAGGACAGGCCATCATTTGGTGATTCAAGAAAGTCGTCTTGAAGATGGTGTGCGAGTTGAGGGTTGAAAGTCTTATGCGGTATAAGTAAAGGATCCAGACTTATCCCAAAGTAGTGCATGGTAGAATGAAACCAAGAAATTCGGATGTGTTTACAAATGATTCTTTGATACCGACGGAAAAAAAAAAAGAAAGACAGTGTGTGAAAACAACCATCGGTATAACACATTGATGCACAACGCTTGGTTTATCTCGTAACTCCCGTCTTCTGGGTAAAGGAACCGATGAACAGAATCGGGGTCTTGATGAACTAGGTCTGAGTTGGATGGGTTTAGGGTAAGACCCTCTTTGTGGGTGTGATTACCCAGAGGCGAAAGCGGTCATCAGGTGATTGGATTGGCGAGGTGTGAGAGGCTGCCGGTTGATGGGATGAGCGAGAGTGGCAACATCCTTGAGGGATGATGGTTCGTACGTAGCTGTCAGCCGCATAGATGATGTGAGACTTGTTTCACGATTTTCGCCGGGCCTTACGATGGCGCAGGCCCTTGTCTTTGCCGGGCCCCAGCCTGGCTGAGGCTCCTGTATTCGGCAGGCCTTAGCCTAGCATGGGCCCTTATCTTCGCCAAGCCTTAGCGCTAGGCTAGCAAGGGCCCTTGTCCTCGCCAGGCTTTAGCCTTACCGGGGCACTGGACCTTGTCTTCGCTAGCCCTTAGCTTGGCACGAACCCTCGTCCTCGCCAGGCTTTATGCTTAGGCTGACAAGGGCGCCTTTCATCGCCAGGTCTCAACCTTAGCTTGGTACTGACCCATGTCTTCAGTACAGGTCCCGTCCCTTCTTGCTCTTTCTCTGATTACTCTTCCTCGTACAACAGCAGTATGAGGCAAAAACCAACGAATGGCGTAAGATTTTTCGTTTGTTCGTCCTATTATATCTTAGTTTACCGTTGCTAACCTACAAGATAGCTTTGCTGAATTTAGAAGTGGTTTGGATTAGCCTTTCGTGAGTGGCTAGGCTAAACCTAGCATGCACTGTACCCTTCCCTAGAACAGGTAAACAATTGAGCACGACAGTATGACCCCTCGAGCACGACGGTACGACTCCTCGAGCACGACGGTACGATCCTCGAGCACGACGGTACGATCCTCGAGCACGACGGTACGATCTCGAGCACGACGGTACGATCTCGAGCACGACGGTACGATCTCGAGCACGACGGTACGATCTCGAGCACGACGGTACGATCTCGAGCACGACGGTACGATCCTCGAGCACGACGGTACGATCCTCGAGCACGACGGTACGATCCTCGAGCACGACGGTACGATCCTCGAGCACGACGGTACGATCCTCGAGCACGACGGTACGATCTCGAGCACGACGGTACGATCTCGAGCACGACGGTACGATCTCGAGCACGACGGTACGATCTCGAGCACGACGGTACGATCTCGAGCACGACGGTACGATCTCGAGCACGACGGTACGATCCTCGAGCACGACGGTACGATCTCGAGCACGACGGTACGATCTCGAGCACGACGGTACGATCCTCGAGCACGACGGTACGATCTCGAGCACGACGGTACGATCCTCGAGCACGACGGTACGATCTCGAGCACGACGGTACGATCCTCGAGCACGACGGTACGATCTCGAGCACGACGGTACGATCTCGAGCACGACGGTACGATCCTCGAGCACGACGGTACGATCCTCGAGCACGACGGTACGATCCTCGAGCACGACGGTACGATCCTCGAGCACGACGGTACGATCCTCGAGCACGACGGTACGATCCTCGAGCACGACGGTACGATCTCGAGCACGACGGTACGATCCTCGAGCACGACGGTACGATCTCGAGCACGACGGTACGATCTCGAGCACGACGGTACGATCTCGAGCACGACGGTACGATCTCGAGCACGACGGTACGATCTCGAGCACGACGGTACGATCTCGAGCACGACGGTACGATCTCGAGCACGACGGTACGATCTCGAGCACGACGGTACGATCTCGAGCACGACGGTACGATCTCGAGCACGACGGTACGATCTCGAGCACGACGGTACGATCTCGAGCACGACGGTACGATCTCGAGCACGACGGTACGATCTCGAGCACGACGGTACGATCCTCGAGCACGACGGTACGATCTCGAGCACGACGGTACGATCTCGAGCACGACGGTACGATCTCGAGCACGACGGTACGATCTCGAGCACGACGGTACGATCTCGAGCACGACGGTACGATCTCGAGCACGACGGTACGATCTCGAGCACGACGGTACGATCTCGAGCACGACGGTACGATCCTCGAGCACGACGGTACGATCCTCGAGCACGACGGTACGATCCTCGAGCACGACGGTACGATCTCGAGCACGACGGTACGATCTCGAGCACGACGGTACGATCTCGAGCACGACGGTACGATCCTCGAGCACGACGGTACGATCTCGAGCACGACGGTACGATCTCGAGCACGACGGTACGATCCTCGAGCACGACGGTACGATCTCGAGCACGACGGTACGATCCTCGAGCACGACGGTACGATCTCGAGCACGACGGTACGATCTCGAGCACGACGGTACGATCCTCGAGCACGACGGTACGATCCTCGAGCACGACGGTACGATCCTCGAGCACGACGGTACGATCCTCGAGCACGACGGTACGATCTTCGAGCACGACGGTACGATCCTCGAGCACGACGGTACGATCCTCGAGCACGACGGTACGATCTCGAGCACGACGGTACGATCTCGAGCACGACGGTACGATCCTCGAGCACGACGGTACGATCCTCGAGCACGACGGTACGATCCTCGAGCACGACGGTACGATCTCGAGCACGACGGTACGATCCTCGAGCACGACGGTACGATCTCGAGCACGACGGTACGATCCTCGAGCACGACGGTACGATCTCGAGCACGACGGTACGATCTCGAGCACGACGGTACGATCCTCGAGCACGACGGTACGATCCTCGAGCACGACGGTACGATCCTCGAGCACGACGGTACGATCTCGAGCACGACGGTACGATCCTCGAGCACGACGGTACGATCCTCGAGCACGACGGTACGATCCTCGAGCACGACGGTACGATCCTCGAGCACGACGGTACGATCTCGAGCACGACGGTACGATCTCGAGCACGACGGTACGATCCTCGAGCACGACG
The DNA here is from genome assembly GCF_036320965.1 of Panulirus ornatus. Taxonomy (NCBI): domain Eukaryota; kingdom Metazoa; phylum Arthropoda; class Malacostraca; order Decapoda; family Palinuridae; genus Panulirus; species Panulirus ornatus. The sequence goes on from NC_092225.1 coordinate 51,659,593, forward strand.
GTACGATCCTCGAGCACGACGGTACGATCCTCGAGCACGACGGTACGATCTCGAGCACGACGGTACGATCTCGAGCACGACGGTACGATCTCGAGCACGACGGTACGATCTCGAGCACGACGGTACGATCTCGAGCACGACGGTACGATCTCGAGCACGACGGTACGATCTCGAGCACGACGGTACGATCCTCGAGCACGACGGTACGATCCTCGAGCACGACGGTACGTTCCTCGAGCACGACGGTACGATCCTCGAGCACGACGGTACGATCCTCGAGCACGACGGTACGATCGTTAAACACAACATAGCGATCCTCGACCACGACGTGAGCGAACCTTATGGACGCCCGCAGTGTGGTTAAGGTCGGACAAGATCACCGAGATCTCTCACTGTGAGAACCTTATGATTATGACGAGTCAAAAGTGTATTGTATATAATGTCCGGGACGTGTTGGTTGGCAATGGAACGACAGATGGGAACATACGGATAGCTAGAGAAATTGAAAGAACGAGAGATATTAGATATGGATTTTTTTTGGAGAGAGAGAGAGAGAGAGAGAGAGAGAGAGAGAGAGAGAGAGAGAGAGAGACCTTTTGTCTCTCTGGTACAGAGAGGACAATACACCCAGCCTCACGCTGTACCTGGAAGGCCAACCAACCAGACACACGAGAGGTGTGGGATAACGTAGTGAGGATGATTAGGAAGATCATCATCACTATCATCATCATCACTATCGTCATCATCACTATCATCATCATCATTATCATCACTATCGTCATGATTGGTTAATCATTACTGTTCAGTTTCCAATCTTCCTCACCACCATTATCACGGATTGTCAAATCCACATTCTCCAGTGTCCAATCTTCCTCCACCATTATCACGGATTGTCAAATCCACATTCTCCAGTGTCCAATCTTCCTCCACCATTATCACGGATTGTCAAATCCACATTCTCCAGTGTCCAATCTTCCTCCACCATTATCACGGATTGTCAAATCCACATTCTCCAGTTTCCAATCTTTCTCCACTCTTCCTCGTTACTATGATCATGACTGTTAAAGTCAACATTATTCAGTTTCCAGTCTTCCTCAACACCATTATCGTGACTGTCACTACTGCTCATTTATTTACTTGTTATGTGTAAAAGACTGATATAAATTTCCCTTTCCAGGTTATACCAGTTCACGTAAAAACAAAAAAAAGCAGATTTATTATAGCGAAAGACTTTATTGTTGTGATCCCTTAGTGTTTATTGTTATGCCAGGGATCACTTGTTTCATAAGGGAATGGAACATATAAGAAAGAGGTTCGAGAATAGAGTCAGGGATGAGATCAAGATGGTAGATGGTCAGACGTTCGTGATTTCAGTGTGGTGAGGGTTCAGATCATCTTGTCTTTCTCTAAGAATGTTCAGTATTCGTGTCTTTCATTGACAAGGTTCAGATGTTCGTGTCTTTCAAGATGAAGGTTTAGGTATTCGTGTCTAAAGAAGGTTCATACGTTCGTGTCTTTCAGGATGAAGGTTCAGTATTCGTGTCTTTCATTGATAAGGTTCAGACATTCGTGTCTTTCAGAATGAAGGTTCAGGTATTCGTCTCTTTCAGTGTAAAACTTCATATGTTCGTGTCTTTCATTGAAAAGCTTCAGACCTTCGTGCCTTTCAGTAAGAAAGTTCAGACGTTCGTTTCTTTTAATATGAAAGTTCAGAAAATCATGACTTTCAAAATTAAGCTTCAGCCGTTCGTGTGTTTCACTATGAAAGTTCAGACAATCGTGTCTTTCACTATGGGGGTGAGGTCAAAGGTCACGCGATTATACACAAGGGTCGTACCGTCGTGACAAAGGGTCGTACCTTCCTCAGCCTCCTGAAGCAGCGACGACTGAAGGTCTGTGATGGTAATGTGATGAAGGAGGCAATATTACCAAAGGAACCTTCAGGGACTTCTGAAGAGAGAGTGGATAAGTCTGTGTTTGCGTCAACAACAAATTCAAAGAGATGGCTGTCCAAAATTCGACTGTGGACATTTGTAGAATACTGCAAGAGCTAAATATACCCCCTCCCCCACTTTTTTTTTCACCTAGTACGCGCCACTGTAACATTTATATGTATTTTGAAATTAAATCTCCTGTGGTAGAAAATAATTGGGCCTGAGATGAAGAGTCGAGATAGGTGTGAGAGTTTGGACCTTCCAAAACGGTTTTTTTTTTTTTTCTTTTTTTACGACCCTTTCCTTTTCTTTAACCAGCAGGACATCCGTCGGAGGAGGAGGGGTCGGGATTTTGCTGAAAATCAGAGCTATTGTGCAGGGTTGTGGTGGCGGAGGGAGGGAGGGCCTTCCCTTCACGCATCATCAACCCGTCTTTTGATGAAAACGTCTTTAGGTGATTTCCCCAGTAAATCAGGTTCCCGCCCGTGCCAACATGACACTTCCCTCCGTCTCTCTCTCTCTCTCTCTCTCTCTCTCTCTCTCTCTCTCTCTCTCTCTCTCTCTCTCTCTCGTCCCACGCCCGAGAAGACGGGTTCGCGCCTGCGCTGGAACTCGTATAACGACAGCGACGGACCTTCACCATACCACAACTTGACTCCGATCATCTGGACGGTGTATGCTTCGTGGACGGTCGTCATCAGCTCGTGTGGATAAGGGATCGTCTCTCGTCCAGACTTCACCAGCGTATACGTCGACTGTTATAATAACATACATGTGCTACATGTTGCATGTCAGCTCAAACAAGTGCTCCTTAAGCCAAATAAATAAATAGATGAATAAAGAAATATCGTTATCTATCCAACTTAAGACCTTAGACGTGGCCCAGGGTTGTGTATGAGGAAAATAAACTACAACCTCGTATTTGAAAAGGAAAATAGGATAGACACCAACGTTGTATAATCGTCAAGAAAACACTTTCAGAACTTCTTGTTTCACTCGAGCGATCGTCCTCCGTCATGCAGTACGACCCTGGTCTGATATACTGTATGAAAGCTAAATACACGACCCTTTAGTCGTGAATGCCCTCTGGGGGAAATATACGACAGGAAGTGGAGAAAAAAAATTTATTTCCAGTTAATGCCAGATGCCTCTGTGTGATGAAAGGAGAAGGTACTTTCAAAAAAAATAAAGAAGAACGTAAGAGGTTTTACTCATTCTTCAGGCGCAAGTGTTCCATGAATTCCACGGAGAGGCAAGTCGTTCATCGTTCCTGTGAAAGGAGGTGTGAGATACAGCGAGTCAGTCATCCGGTATTTCGTTTCAGTTCGATGTTCCAAATGAAGTGTAGCAGAGCCCCCAGCGCAGGGTGGCTGGTGTTCGTCGTCAAGCGCTTTAACTGGGAAGGCCATTATCTTTCTTTTTTCTTTCTTTCTTCTTTCTTGTTTTCTTTCTTCTTTCTTTCTTTTTTTCTTCTTTAACCATCTACGATCTCCCAGATGGCTGCCTGATGGTCGCCTGGCTCACGGTCTCGTTGGCGAGGACTGTAAGACATCGTAGAGTTATGAGCGAGGAAGGAGTTCTTGCCTTCGGACCAGTCACAGTATATATATATATATATATATATATATATATATATATATATATATATATATATATATATATATACTGGCCCAGGAGTCTCTTTTATCTTTATGAAAATCCTTCAGCACTCAGGAAGCCAGTCACGTACTCCGGGTGGGACCACAGATCATAAAGTGTAGTGATGTGTGTGTGTGTGTGTGTTTGTGTGTAGGGGATAGGGGGGGGATGGCGAGTGCGGAACATCTGAGCAGTGTGTTCCATATTTTCGTTGTGGTGGCTGTATCGTGAGCATGAAGGTTCCTGGGATGTATGTAGTCACTGTGTATTGTAATGTAGTAATGGGCGATGTGCGCAGCGTAGACGGGAAAGTGCGACTCGTGTTTGTCTGGGCAGTGTGGTATCAGATGGGTGTGTGTGTCTGTTAAGAGTGTGTGTTTAATGCTGAAGTTGGGAGGACTGTTATTTAGTGCTTGTCAGATCATAATGTGTATGCCTATTTCTACCGAGGGATTAGCGGTATGTTATGAACTGGTTCGAATGGGAAGGGTTTAGTGCTGCTGCCAAGACTTAAGTGGTAGGACTGCGTTGGGAGGATCTTTGCTTTATTCTGTTGAGAATTTGTGATATATATATATATATATATATATATATATATATATATATATATATATATATATATATATATATATATATATATATTCACCATTTTTCACGTTAGCGAGGCAGCGTCAAGAACAGATGATTGAGCCTTTGTGGAAAAAATCTTCACTTGCCCCCCTTTCTATTATTCTTTCTTTTGGAAAAGAAAAAGCTGGAGGGGAGGATTTCCAGCCAACCCACCTCTCCCACCCCTTTCATTCGCCTTCTACAACGCGTAGGGAATATTGGGTAGTATTCTGTCTCTATCCCTGGGGATAGGGAAGAGTTTTATGCCAACGAATTAAACTTTTTCATCAGAAAAAGATCATTCATTCTCTGTGGGGAAATTATGAACCATTTTTACCCTCGTAGTCTGTGTGGCGATTCTGTTTCATCAGTTCCTGATACGTAAGCAGAGGAAGATTTTCTGTGAGGCTGAGAAGCGATACTCGTAGAGTTAATGTAAGGAAGAACCCTCTAAGGGACTCGCTTTTATACGCTCTGACTTCTAGCTTTAATGCATGAAACTCCCTTCCCATAACACCACACACAGAAAACAAAAGACAATCACGTCTAGTGACACGAATCTTTCTGAACCTTTGTGTTCGTTGAGTTATAGTTGTTCTCGTAGCACCTCCGCTGGGCTCTGATGATGGTTACATTCATGGCAGTGTTTCCTAAGTCGCACCAGTTGTGAAAGAACGACTTTCGTCATAGAGACAAAACTGGTTAACCTTTTAAGCACGACACCACCACCCCTTGAGCACGACACTATCACCTCTTGAGCACGACAGTGCCACCCCTTGAGTACGACAGTGCCACCCCCTGAGCACGACAGTGCCACCCTTGAGCACGACAGTGCCACCCCATGAGCACAACAGTGCCACCCTTGAGCACGACGGGCACCACCCTCGAGCACGACACCACCACCCCTTGAGTACGACAGTGCCACCCCTTAAGTACGACAGTGCCACCCCCTGAGCACGACAGTGCCACCCTTGAGCACGACAGTGCCACCCTTGAGCACGACAGTGCCACCCTTGAGCACGACAGTGCCACCCTTGAGCACGACAGTGCCACCCTTGAGCACGACGGGCACCACCCTCGAGCACGACACCACCACCCCTTGAGTACGACTGTGCCATCCCTTGAACACGACGGGCACCGCCTTTGGTTATGATAGTCTGGCTTTTAACCCACCTGTTAAGGGCATTATACCTACAGGTCGCACTGTCGTGTTCAAGGGTCGTGCCGTCGTACTCCAAGACTGTACCGTCGTGCTCAAGGGTCGTGCTGTCGTACTCCAGGACTGTACCGTCATGTTCAAGGATCGTACCGTCATGCTAAGGGATCGTACGGTCGTACTCAAGGGTCGTGCCGTCGTATTCAAGGATACAACTGTTATATTCAAGGGTCACACCATCATCGTGCTCAAGGATTGTACCGTTTTGCACCAGGGTTGTACCGCTGTGCTCAAGGATCGTTGCGTCGTGCTCACAGATAGCCCCGGCGTACGCTAGGACTGTACCGTCGTGCTCAAGGATCGTACCGTCGTGCTCAGGGATCGTACGGTCGTGCTCAAGGATCGTACCGCCATGCTCAGGGATCGCACAGTCATTCTTAAGGATCGTACCGTCATGCTCGGGGATCGTAAGGTCGTGCTCAAGGATCGTACCGTCATGCTTGGGGATAGTGCGGTCGTGCTCAAGGATCGTACCGTCATGGTCGGGGATCGCACGGTCGTGCTCAAGGATCGTACCGTCATGCTTAGGGATCGCACGGTCGTGCTCAAGGATCGTACCGTCATGCTCGGGGATCGTAAGGTCGTGCTGGAGGATCGTACCGCCATGCTCGGGGATCGCACGGTCGTGCTCATGGATCGTCCGTCATGCTCGGGGATCGTACGGTCGTGCTCAAGGATCGTCCGTCATGCTCGGGGATCGTAAGGTCGTGCTCAAGGATCGTACCGTCATGCTTAGGGATCGCACGGTCGTGCTCAAGGATCGTACCGTCATGCTTAGGGATCGCACGGTCGTGCTCAAGGATCGTACCGTCATGCTCGGGGATCGTAAGGTCGTGCTCAAGGATCGTACCGTCATGCTTAGGGATCGCACGGTCGTGCTCAAGGATCGTACCGTCATGCTCGGGGATCGTACGGTCGTGCTCAAGGATCGTACCGTCATGCTCAGGGATCGTACGGTCGTGCTCAAGGATCGTATCGTCATGCTCAGGGATCGCACGGTCGTGCTTAAAGATCGTACCGTCATGCTCGGGGATCGTAAGGTCGTGCTCAAGGATCGTACCGTCATGCTCGGGGATCGTACGGTCGTGCTCAAGGATCGTACCGTCATGGTCGGGGATCGTACGGTCGTGCTCAAGGATCGTGCCGTCGTCCGCAAAGACTAGAACTCCCGCATAGCGAGAGGAAGCAACTCACAAATCCTCATTACCATTGTGGTCTCCGTCGTGAAATGAAGCCCTCACAGTTTGCCCCAGGAAGATACAGCGTCATTAGTCGTTACAATGATGATATTCCGTATATAAATTACCCCAGGATCCCCCCCTCTTTTTTTTTTTTAGGGCTCCCGCAGCTTCAAGGCTGCGCTGCAATCCGAAGCAGGGGAAGAAGTATGGACTCTTCCTCAACTGACGAGGCGAAAGCCCCCTCCCTCCGTGACCTCTTGACTCGAGATGTGACCACAGGCGGGCGGAGACCGGGAACACCTGATAAGAGATAAAGATAGCTGAATAGATAGATGTATATATAGAAATATATAGATAGAGAGTTTGCCTATATGTTTCCCGGATGGACCATGGACCATACTATGCCGTGCGTTGTAGACACGGGATAAAACGCTCCTGAGCCGCCGGATCGACGCGGGATAAATGGTAACAGAAGTTAGAAAATAAATTCTCAAGATGTGTCAGTTGAGGGAGATGTGTGTGTGTCTGTGTGTGTGTGTGTGTGTGTGTTTGTGTGTGTGCGTGTGTGTGTGTGTGTGTGTGTGTTTGTGTGTGTGTGTGTGTGTGTGTGTGTGTGTGTACAAATACAGGAGTAAAGACGTGGTACATATCTACAAGGTTTAGAGACGGGGCTACACGAGTGTAAAACTCTCTCCCCGTAACACACACACACACACACACACACACACACACACACACACACACACACACCCACACACACACACACACACACACACAAACAAACAAACATAGCACTTCCCTCTTCATGGTCAGCGGGTGCAGGAGTTCCTACACATCCTATGTATGGCCGGGTGTAGGGGCGTAGCCACAGTGAGTCGCGGGGTTGTGAAGAGCCGACGACCGAGGTTAGGGTGTGTTTCATGGGGTTGTGAAGACCGACGACCGGGGTTGTGTTGTGTTGTGAGCCTCGCACTGAGGATATCAGGTTCCTGACGTTGGGTTCCTAGTGCTGCCGAAGGGTAGTCCTGGGTATACAGGTTGGGTCATGGGGTTGGTTTGATGCTACTGACGGAGGGCGATGATCATGATGGTGATGATTGGTAGGGAAGAGGAGGAAGAAGAAGAAGAGGAGGAGGAGGAAGAAGGGAAGAAAGAAGAGGTGGAGGAGGAAGAGAAGGAGGAGGAGGAGGAAGAAGAGAAGAAGGAGGAGGAGGAAGAAGGAAGAGGAGGAAGAAGAGAAGGAGGAGGAAGAGGGAGAAGAGAAGATGGATGAAAAAGAAGAGAAGGAGGAGGAGGAGGAAGAAGAGAAGAAGAAGGAGGAGAAGGAAGAAGAGAAGAAGGAAGAGGAGGAAGAAGAAAAGAAGGAAGAGGAGGAAGAAGAAATGGAGGAGGAGGAGGAGGAAGAAGAGATGAAGGAAGAGGAGGAGGAGGAAGAAGAGCGACCTCATAAGTGAGGTAGACCATCTGTACTGTGTCTATGTCTACGTTCCTGTAAGGTGATGTGTGCTGGTGGTAACATGCATCGCTGCTCGACCTGGCCATGGAAACTCTTCCTTCCTGCAGTGGTGTTATCTGTCCAGCTGTGGAGGTGTTATCTGCCCACGTACAGTGATGTTATCTGCCTCGCTACAGAGATGTTATCTACGTAACCACAGGAACGTAATCCATCTAGCTACAGATATGCAATACGTCGATCTACAGAGATGTGATCTATCTAGTTGCAGAGGTGTAATTTACCAAGCTGCAGAGATGTTATCTATCTAGCTGGAAAGATGTTATCCGCCTAGCTATAGAGAGATGTTATCTACCAAGCTACATAGATGTTATCTACCAAGATACGGAGATGTTATCTGCCAAGCTATATAGATGTTATCTACCAAGCTACATAGATGTTATCTGCCAAGCTAGAGAGAGATGTTATCTACCAAGCTTCATAGATGTTATCTACCAAGCTACATAGATGTTATCTGCCAAGCTAGAGAGAGATGTTATCTACCAAGCTACATAGATGTTATCCGCCAAGCTACATAGATGTTATCTGCCAAGCTACAGAGATGTTATCTGCCAAGCAACAGAGATGTTATCTGCCAAGCTACATAGATGTTTTACATCACACTCTACATAGCTGTCATCTTGTCTCGCTACAGAGGTTTGACCTTCACAAAACATAGTGTATGCAGCTTAGAAAAGGGGCAATGCGTGGTCACGATCTATGTATTTTTCTTTAGCGAGAGAGAGAGAGAGAGAGAGAGAGAGAGAGAGAGAGAGAGCAAGCAGTGTGTTGGGATGCGAGATGGGATTTGTGGGCTACGCGAGATAATTCAGCGCCCACGGCCTGTCATCCCCACGCCCTGGGGATCTTTTATGGCATGTGCCTCTCTCTCTCTCTCTCTCTCTCTCTCTCTCTCTCTCTCTCTCTCTCTCTCTCTCTCTCTCTCTCTCTCCCCAAGGGGTCACGTGGGCGTTCCAGCGGGTCATTGAGCCTCGTCCAGGGGCGCCCCAAGCCTCCAGTCCCACTTGTTGGAGTGCAATCCTAGGGGGGGAAAAAAAAGATGTGAGAGGAAATTAATCTTTTTTTTTTCTCTCCATAAAAACGCATGATTCGTCTCCGTTATTATTCTCCTAGTTCAGTGTCGATCATGATATTTCTTAGATGCAGTTGGCACACTTGGAATTGTCGTCTTTTGAGTCACCATGGGACTCGACACACACACACACACACACACACACACACACACACACACACCATCATCCACCCACCCATTCCTAAACTCTCGCGAACTATCGCCAGGGTCGCCCCCAGGCAAGCCCTCTGCATTCTCCCATCACCAGTTACTGGACATACATATATGCGATCAGCCATGCACCATGGTACTAACCACTCCCCCAGGAACCCGTCATGAAAGACAAGAGTTCCGAGAAGCGATTTAATCTGCTTTTCAGTTCCCGTTTTCTTTTTTCTTTTTTCACCCAGGAGTTCATTCTCCCGGAAGATGAAAATCGTAGCTGTACAAGCCGGGTCGTCATTGTGGGGGTGTGTGTGGGGTGTGGGGAGGGACTGTGCATATATTTTTTTCCATCTAGTCTGTTAAAAGCTGTTGGTCGGCGACGAGAAATTGGCTGGCTTTGGTCTCGTGTCCATAGGAACACACAGACTTCTGCATCCTGAGAGAGACAAGTTATTTCTTCTGTATCTCAAAGGAAATAAGTTATTTTTTTTTCCATGCTAAGAAATAACGAGAAAGTTGTTCAGTTATGTCTTCGTAATAATTTGTTGTTGGTTATCTCATTTGGTTTTTATTTTGGCTTTAGATCCAGGTCCTTTTGTGCTTCCAGTAGGTCTCCAATTTTTTCCAGCTGCTGTATTCCCATACTGTAGTTCCAGACGTGTAATGTAGGCGATCTGAAATACATTTTCTTCAAAGACTTTATAGTCACCAGCCAGCCAGCTCACAGTCTCCTGTATTCCCTCACTTCTCTGGTTCTGTAGCTCTTTCCATCTTCCTCATTTCTCTGTTTTTCTCGTCCTTTCTCATTTCCTTTTCTGTTTCTTTTATCTTTTCATCCCTCTTCTCTGTTCCCTTAGCCCATTTTATTCTTTAATTTAAGATTTCATTGTAAAGTTTGGCTTTGATGAGAACTTTGGTGCGTGACCTTGTGTCTCGGACAGATGAGGAGATGAAGATAAATAGACAGAGACCAAAGCACAGATGAGGAAACATTTAACCTCATCTGAACTGTTGTGGGTAGAAAGTCACTTCTCCCTCACAGTACAATGACCATGGCCAGTGTTGTTCTCACTGAATACGATGGTTAAATCCTTGTGCACGACGGTACGACCCTTGTGCACGACGGTACGACCCTTGTGCATGACGGTACACGACGGTACGACCCTTGAGCACGACGGTACGACCCTTGTGCACGACGGTACGACCCTTGTGCACGATGGTACGATCCTTATGCACGACAGTACGACCCTTGTGCATGACGGTACACGACGGTACGACCGTGGAGCACGTTGGTACGACCTCATGGATAAGATGTCCTGGCCTTTGACTTGACTATTTTAAATTTCATTGTCGAAGGCCGGCCCAGCTCAGCCCAGTCCTTCACACTCAAGGCGTCGCACCGTCGTGCTTAAGGAGTGTACCGTCGTGCTCAAGGAGTGTACCGTCGTGCTCAAGGAGTGTACCGTCGTGCTCAAGGAGTGTACCGTCGTGCTCAGAGAGTGTACCGTCGTGCTCAAGGAGTGTACCGTCGTGCTCAAGGAGTGTACCGTCGTGCTCAGGGAGTGTACCGTCGTGCTCAAGGAGTGTACCGTCGTGCTCAAGGAGTGTACCGTCGTGCTCAGGGAGTGTACCGTCGTGCTCAAGGAGTGTACCGTCGTGCTCAGGGAGTGTACCGTCGTGCTCAGGGAGTGTACCGTTGTGCTCAGGGAGTGTACCGTCGTGCTCAAGGAGTGTACCGTCGTGCTCAGGGAGTGTACCGTCGTGCTCAAGGAGTGTACCGTCGTGCTCAGGGAGTGTACCGTCGTGCTCAAGGAGTGTACCGTCGTGCTCAGGGAGTGTACCGTCGTGCTCAAGGAGTGTACCGTCGTGCTCAGGGAGTGTACCGTCGTGCTCAGGGAGTGTACCGTCGTGCTCAAGGAGTGTACCGTCGTGCTCAGGGAGTGTACCGTCGTGCTCAAGGAGTGTACCGTCGTGCTCAGGGAGTGTACCGTCGTGCTCAAGGAGTGTACCGTCGTGCTCAGGGAGTGTACCGTCGTGCTCAGGGAGTGTACCGTCGTGCTCAGGGAGTGTACCGTCGTGCTCGAGGAGTGTACCGTCGTGCTCAGGGAGTGTACCGTCGTGCTCAGGGAGTGTACCGTCGTACTCAGGGAGTGTACCGTCGTGCTCGGTGTGTATGTGTGTGTGTACCATTATGCTGAGATAGTTTACCGTGGTGCCTAGTGAGTGTACCATCGTGCCTCGGTTGTGTACCGTCGTGTTCATTGAGTGTACCCTCGTGCTAAAGGGTCATACACCGTTCTACTCAGGGAGTGTACCGTCTTACTGAAGGGGTCATATACCGTCGTTTCTCAGGGAGTGTACCGTCGTGCTAAAAGAGTCTCATACCGTCCTGGTGAAGAAGTGTACCGTCATATTTAAGAATGTACCGTCGCGGTGAAGGGTCGCGTAGTGCTCAGGGAGTGTACCGTCGTATTCAGAGAGTGTACCGTCGTGCAAAAGGGTCACGTACCGTGGTGCTCAGGGAGTGTACCGTCGTATTCAGAGAGTGTACCGTCGCTGTGAAGGGTCACGTACCGTGGTGCTCAGGGAGTGTACCGTCGTGCAGAAGGGTCACGTACCGTGGTGTTCAGGGAGTTTACCGTCGTATTCAGGGAGTGTACCGTCGTGCAGAGGGGTCACGTACCGTGGTGCTCAGGGAGTGTACCGTCGTATTCAGAGAGTGTACCGCCGTGCAGAAGGGTCACGTACCGTGGTGCTCAGGGAGTGTACCGTCGTGCAGAAGGGTCACGTACCGTGGTGCTCAGGGAGTGTACCGTCGTATTCAGAGAGTGTACCGTCGCTGTGAAGGGTCACGTACCGTGGTGCTCAGGGAGTGTACCGTCGTATTCAGAGAGTGTACCGTCGCTGTGAAGGGTCACGTACCGTGGTGCTCAGGGAGTGTACCGTCGTGCAGAAGGGTCACGTACCGTGGTGCTCAGGTAGTGTACAGTCGTATTCAGAGAGTGTACCGTCGTCCAGAAGGGTCGCGTACCGTGGTGCTCAGGGAGTGTACCGTCGTATTCAGAGAGTGTACCGTCGTGCAGAAGGGTCAAGTACCGTGGTGCTCAGGGAGTGTACCGTCGTGCAGAAGGGTCACGTACCGTGGTGCTCAGGGAGTGTACCGTCGTATTCAGAGAGTGTACCGTCGTGCAAAAGGGTCACGTACCGTGGTGCTCAGGGAGTGTACCGTCGTATTCAGAGAGTGTACCGCCGTGCAGAAGGGTCACGTACCGTGGTGCTCAGGGAGTGTACCGTCGTGCAGAAGGGTCACGTACCGTGGTGCTCAGGGAGTGTACCGTCGTATTCAGAGAGTGTACCGTCGCTGTGAAGGGTCACGTACCGTGGTGCTCAGGGAGTGATGTGAAATTACTCCCCCTGGCGTTTGGTGCAAGATTAGAACATGATCAAGAGCCAGGGATTGGACGTGGAAGATTAGCTCGATAGCAGCAAGGGATTAGGTCTTGCAGACCAATCAGCAGCGGGAGCAGTCGAAGCGCTCTCTCTCTCTCTCTCTCTCTCTCTCTCTCTCTCTCTCTCTCTCTCTCTCTCTCAGGTCAGGAATTCATTCCCGGTCTTGGACTGCGTCTCCGCTGGATTTTCTATGTCAGTCGTAAACTTTAATCGTGCATATATATTTTTTTTCTTCCTTTTTTTTTCTCTCGTATATTAGATTCTTTTTTTTGGGTCCGATTTTAAATCGTTTAGGAAAAAAATTGGTTCCACGTGAACAGACACGTTTGTAATAGGGGAGCCAATTTTGGAGACGGTCTGTCGTAATGTGACGGGACTGCGTCACCTGACTGGTCGTATCATTACGACCCTTATCGCAGATTATGTCGTGGTCTGCGGCGGTGGGAACCGAACCATCGTGTTTTTTTTTTTTTTTTTTTTTTTTACCGCCTCGGTCGGTTGATTAGCCAAGCGCTAATGACCGTTGGTAATTGGAAGGACTCGGGTTGTTAGATGCCTTGAAACAAGGGCAGGGTCGTTAAGCCTTTCGCGGGCTGTCAAAGTCCGAATCATACCCAAGATAACCAAAGGGTCGTACCGTCGTGCTCAAGGGGTCACACCGACGCGTCTTACCTGAAGGGTCGTACCGTCGTGCTCAAGGGGTCACACCGACGCGTCTTACCTGAAGGGTCGTACCGTCGTGCTCAAGGGGTCACACCGACGCGTCTTACCTGAAGGGTCGTACCGTCGTGCTCAAGGGGTCACACCGACGCGTCTTACCTGAAGGGTCGTACCGTCGTGCTCAAGGGGTCACACCGACGCGTCTTACCTGAAGGGTCGTACCGTCGTACCTCAGGGGTCGTACTGACGTTTTGCAAGGGGTTAAACTTATATTGTTGGCAATTGACCCTTCGAAGGTTAGTGATCCAACGACCTTGATATTCTTTCTTTCATACTATTCGCCATTTCCCGCGTTAGCAAGGTAGCGTTAAGAACAGAGGACTGGGCCTCTGAGGGAATATCCTCACCTAGCCTCATTCTCTGTTCCGTCTTTTGGAAAATTAAAAAAAAAAACGAGAGGGGAGGATTTCCAGCCTCCCGCTCCCTCCCCTTTTAGTCGCCTTCTACGACACGCAGGGAATACGTGGGAAGTATTCTTTCTCCCCTATCCCCAGGGATAACCTTGATATATATATATATATATATATATATATATATATATATATATATATATATATATATATATATATATATATATGTATATATATATATATATATATATATATATATATATATATATATATATATATATATATATATATATATATATGTATATATATATATATATATATATATATATATATATATATATATATATATATATATATATATATATATATCGTTTTCGATCTTTATCATGAAAATTTCGAGTTTGAATACACGAACTGCAAAGAATACATTTCAAATTCCTTAAATTTATTCATAATAGAATCGGGATCTAAGAGAAGAGAGAAGAAGGCAACAGATCGCTTGTCTCACAAGATAATTGCTGGTCGTCTCGAGAGTCATGTAAGGGGCCTCAGGAGGCTAATTAGGACGGCTAATTGCATAATCAGTTACACTGATAAAGACTTCCTCCCTACACACACACACACACACACACACACACACAGCTTTCGTCTCAACTCTTCAAGCCCCGGAGCATTATAGTGTTGTAACCGTGTCAATGATTAGCCTTGTTAACAGTGTGATGGAAACGTCATCCATCCAGATGGTCGGCTTCAGTGGCAGAAGTCGCACCAGTTTTAAGCCTTAAAACACTTCAAAGGAGACGTCATTCATATTCTTGGCCTTATTAGAATTTCAAGTTCCTATATACTCGTAATTGATTTGGAATATACGTATTAAACTATTTCAGGTGAAGTCGATAGCACATACATTAATGTGTATCGTGTATAACAACACAACTGGGACGGTTATACAATGAATATTGCTGAAATCGGATGAGTTATGTGTTACTGTTGCTCTTCCATGTATTATAAAGGAATTTGATAAAGGAAATTCATATCTGTGGCTTTCGTGTCGTTCCAGTTAGGTATATATATATATATATATATATATATATATATATATATATATATATATATATATATATATATATATATATATATATTGAAAAATTAGAAAAACAAAACGGGAGGGGAGGATTTTCAGCCCCCCGCTCCCTTCCCCTTTAGTCGCCTTCTACGACACGCAGGGAATACGTGGGAAGTATTCTTTCTCCCCTATCCCCAGGAATAATATATATATATATATATATATATATATATATATATATATATATATATATATATATATATATATACATACCTTTTATCCACGTCCCAGTTACAGTGTACATGTTGATTTAAAGGTATTACATCCCTCTGCTGTATCCTCTGCGATCTATACGCCTTCTCCCGTTACATGGCTGTATCCTCGAGGCTATCCTATATTCTGTACACTGGCTCACTCTGTATTGCTGTATTCTTTCAGTGCCTACGGTGTCTGCCTCTGTATAGCTGCATCATCTGTTACCTCTTCGTCTATACTCTATATATGCCTTCTGTCCCACTGTATGCAGCATGGTCTATGCTTCGTCTCCCACTGTATAAATGTATCGTCTGTGATCTATACGACCTTCTGATTCCATTGAATAAAAGCAGAACCTGTACGCGAACCTCTGCATAACACAAGAGATGAGCTCTCTCTCTCTCTCTCTCTCTCTCTCTCTCTCTCTCTCTCTCTCTCTCTCTCTCTCTCTCTCTCTCTCTTACACTAATACAGTCTTTCCCATTTCTTTTTCCATTCCTTCTCCCTTGCGCCCATTCCAGCACGACCCCCTTCCTTTCTGTACGTGAGGACTATCGAGGTTGCACGAACGACCCAGAGAGAGAGAGAGAGAGAGAGAGAGAGAGAGAGAGAGAGAGAGAGAGAGAGGACAAAAGAAAGAAAGTCCATGTCGATATAGACTTTCTTTTTTCCTTTGTTATGGAGCGACGTGAAATAACGTTCATCAGACCAGCCGCCGTTCCTCGTGACGCTAGGGTGAACGTAGGGAGATGTTGGTAGACCAGACACCATCCTGGAAGACGGGCCTGCACGTCAGATCTTGACAGTTGCCATCCTCACATCGATTTTGGTCTTCCGTCAAGGGGGGGGGGGGAGTTACCGTGAAAGTTCAGTGGGAGTGGCTATTAAGTTCAGTGGGAGTGACTATTAAGTTTAACAGGGGGAGTTCTGTTAGGATCAGAGAAATCTAGTTACATATAGTTAAGAGCAAGCTGTTGTTAAAGTTCAGAACAAGCTATTATTAAAGTTCAGATGAAGCTGTTGAAGTTCTGAGGAGGCTATTGTCAAAGTTCAGAACAAGCTGCTGTTAAAGCTCAGAACAAGCTACTGTTAAGTTCAGAGGAGGCTGTTGTCAAAGTTAAGAGGAAGGTAGCGTAATGAGGAAGACTGCCACGGTCTATCAGTAGATTATGGAGCTATAGACTCTCATCACTATGGACTTCCAATAGTGATAAAAGATCAGGCGGGGGGAAGAGAGTGTGATGTGTTGGGTACTAAACCCCATCGGCTATTTTATTGATTTTTATCTTAATATTTTTTTCTTTAATGACACTATAATAGTCATTAAACCTTAGCTGTAGCTATACCATCCATCATGTTATATTTCTCTCTTGTGTCTCCCCTGATAATGTGATTATTACACGAAAGTGCACTAGGGAACTTATCGTGTGTCATTTTCCCCGTGGACTCAGGAATATTTTTTTTTTTTTTTTTTTGCTTTGTCGCTGTCTCCCGCGTTTGCGAGGTAGCGCAAGGAAACAGACGAAAGAAATGGCCCAACCCACCTCTATAAACATGTATATACATACACGTCCACACACGCAAATATACATACCTACACAGCTTTCCATGGTTTACCCCAGACGCTTCACATGCCCTGATTCAATCCACTGACAGCACGTCAACCCCGGTATACCACATCGATCCAATTCACTCTATTCCTTGCCCTCCTTTCGCCCTCCTGCATGTTCAGGCCCCGATCACAGAAAATCTTTTTCACTCCATCTTTCCACCTCCAATTTGGTCTCCCACTTCTCCTCGTTCCCTCCACCTCCGACACATATACCCTCTTGGTCAATCTTTCCTCACTCATTCTCTCCATTTGCCCAAACCATTTCAAAACACCCTCTTCTGCTCTCTCAACCACACTCTTTTTATTTCCACACATCTCTCTTACCCTTACGTTACTTACTTGATCAAACCACCTCACACCGCACATTGTCCTCAAACATCTCATTTCCAGCACATCCAGTGGAACCACTATTCCTTCAAACATACCCATTTTTGCTTTCCGAGATAATGTTCTCGACTTCCACACATTCTTCAAGGCTCCCAGGATTTTCGCCCCCTCCCCCACCCTATGATCCACTTCCGCTTCCATGGTTCCATCCGCTGCCAGATCCACTCCCAGATATCTAAAACACTTTACTTCCTCCAGTTTTTCTCCATTCAAACTTACCTCCCAATTGACTTGACCCTCAACCCTACTGTACCTAATAACCTTGCTCTTATTCACATTTACTCTTAACTTTCTTCTTTCACACACTTTACCAAACTCAGTCACCAGCTTCTGCAGTTTCTCACATGAATCAGCCACCAGCGCTGTATCATCAGCGAACAGCAACTGACTCACTTCCCAAGCTCTCTCATCCACAACAGACTTCATACTTGCCCCTCTTTCCAAAACTCTTGCATTCACCTCCCTAACAACCCCATCCATAAACAAATTAAACAACCATGGAGACATCACACACCCCTGCCGCAAACCTACATTCACTGAGAACCAATCACTTTCCTCTCTTCCTACACGTACACATGCCTTACATCCTCGATAAAAACTTTTCACTGCTTCTAACAACTTGCCTCCCACACCATATATTCTTAATACCTTCCACAGAGCATCTCTATCAACTCTATCATATGCCTTCTCCAGATCCATAGATGCTACATACAAATCCATTTGCTTTTCTAAGTATTTCTCACATACATTCTTCAAAGCAAACACCTGATCCACACATCCTCTACCACTTCTGAAACCACACTGCTCTTCCCCAATCTGATGCTCTGTACATGCCTTCACCCTCTCAATCAATACCCTCCCATATAATTTACCAGGAATACTCAACAAACTTATACCTCTGTAATTTGAGCACTCACTCTTATCCCCTTTGCCTTTGTACAATGGCACTTGCACGCATTCCGCCAATCCTCAGGCACCTCACCATGAGTCATACATACATTAAATAACCTTACCAACCAGTCAACGATACAGTCACCCCCTTTTTTAATAAATCACTGCAATACCATCCAAACCTGCTGCCTTGCCGGCTTTCATCTTCCGCAAAGCTTTTACTACCTCTTCTCTGTTTACCAAATCATTTTCCCTAACCCTCTCACTTTGCACACCACCTCGACCAAAACACCCTATATCTGCCACTCTATCATCAAACACATTCAACAAACCTTCAAAATACTCACTCCATCTCCTTCTCACATCACCACTACTTGTTATCACCTCCCCATTTGCGCCCTTCACTGAAGTTCCCATTTGCTCCCTTGTCTTACGCACTTTATTTACCTCCTTCCAGAACATCTTTTTATTCTCCCTAAAATTTAATGATACTCTCTCACCCCAACTCTCATTTGCCCTCTTTTTCACCTCTTGCACCTTTCTCTTGACCTCCTGTCTCTTTCTTTTATACATCTCCCACTCAATTGCATATTTTCCCTGCAAAAATCGTCCAAATGCCTCTCTCTTCTCTTTCACTAATAATCTTACTTCTTCATCCCACCACTCACTACCCTTTCTAATCAACCCACCTCCCACTCTTCTCATGCCACAAGCATCTTTTGCGCAATCCATCACTGATTCCCTAAATACATCCCATTCCTCCCCCACTCCCCTTACTTCCATTGTTCTTACCTTTTTCCATTCTGTACTCAGTCTCTCGTAGGTACTTTCCTCACACAAGTCTCCTTCCCAAGCTCACTTACTCTCACCACCCTCTTCACCCCAACATTCACTCCTCTTTTCTGAAAACCCATACAAATCTTCACCTTCATAGGAATATATATATATATATATATATATATATATATATATATATATATATATATATATATATATATATATATATATATATATATATATTTATTAAAAAAGGGGGTGACTGTATTATTGACTGGATGGTAAGGTTATTTAATGTATGTATGACTCATGGTGAGGTGCCTGAGGATTGGCGGAATGCGTGCATATTGCCATTGTACAAAGGCAAAGGGGATAAGAGTGAGTACTCAAATTACAGAGGTATAAGTTTGTTGAGTATTCCTGGTAAATTATATGGGAGGGTATTGATTGAGAGGGTGAAGGCATGTACAGATCATCAGATTGGGGAAGAGCAGTGTGGTTTCAGAAGTGGTAGAGGATGTGTGGATCAGGTGTTTGCTTTGAAGAATGTATGTGAGAAATACTTAGAAAAGCAAATGGATTTGTATGTAGCATTTATGGATCTGGAGAAGGCATATGATAGAGTTGATAGAGATGCTCTGTGGAAGGTATTAAGAATATATGGTGTGGGAGGCAAGTTGTTAGAAGCATTGAAAAGTTTTTATCGAGGATGTAAGGCATGTGTGCGTGTAGGAAGAGAGAAAAGTGATTGGTTCTCAGTGAATGTAGGTTTGCGGCAGGGGTGTGTGATGTCTCCATGGTTGTTTAATTTGTTTATGGATGGGGTTGTTAGGGAGGTGAATGCAAGAGTTTTGGAAAGAGGGGCAAGTATGAAGTCTGTTGGGGATGAGAGAGCTTAGGAAGTGAGTCAGTTGTTGTTCGCTGATGATACAGTGCTGGTGGCTGATTCATGTGAGAAACTGCAGCAGCTGGTGACTGAGTTTGGTAAAGTGTGTGAAAGAAGAAAGTTAAGAGTAAATGTGAATAAGAGCAAGGTTATTAGGTACAGTAGGGTTGAGGGTCAAGTCAATTGGGAGGTAAGTTTGAATGGAGAAAAACTGGAGGAAGTAAAGTGTTTTAGATATCTGGGAGTGGATCTGGCAGCGGATGGAACCATGGAAGCGGAAGTGAATCATAGGGTGGGGGAGGGGGCGAAAATCCTGGGAGCCTTGAAGAATGTGTGGAAGTCGAGAACATTATCTCGGAAAGCAAAAATGGGTATGTTTGAAGGAATAGTGGTTCCAACAATGTTGTATGGTTGCGAGGCGTGGGCTATGGATGGAGTTGTGCGCAGGAGGATGGATGTGCTGGAAATGAGATGTTTGAGGACAATGTGTGGTGTGAGGTGGTTTGATCGAGTAAGTAACGTAAGGGTAAGAGAGATGTGTGGAAATAAAAAGAGCGTGGTTGAGAGAGCAGAAGAGGGTGTTTTGAAATGGTTTGGGCATATGGAGAGAATGAGTGAGGAAAGATTGACCAAGAGGATATATGTGTCGGAGGTGGAGGGAACGAGGAGAAGTGGGAGACCAAATTGGAGGTGGAAAGATGGAGTGAAAAAGATTTTGTGTGATCGGGGCCTGAACATGCAGGAGGGTGAAAGGAGGGCAAGGAATAGAGTGAATTGGATCGATGTGGTATACCGGGGTTGACGTGCTGTCAGTGGATTGAATCAGGGCATGTGAAGCGTCTGCGGTAAACCATGGAAAGCTGTGTAGGTATGTATATTTGCGTGTGTGGACGTATGTATATATATATGTGTATGGGGGTGGGTTGGGCCATTTCTTTCGTCTGTTTCCTTGCGCTACCTCGCAAACGCGGGAGACAGCGACAAAGCAAAAAAAAAAAAGAAGAAAAAAAAAAAAAAAATATATATATATATATATATATATATATATATATATATATATATATATATATATATATATATATATTCATTTCACTACGGTTGTAAGCGCATCAGAAGATGAAATACGCTTTTGACTAAGGGCAAATATTGCCGCCTTCTGGACCAAGTGACAGCCAGTGGTGGAAGCGAAAAATTACGGCTGTTAGAAAACATGATTCTGCCTTCAGAACATGATTTGAAACGCAGGATTTAAATCGTTAATCTGCTTGAGGAAATGAACATGACATTCAAAGCAAGAGTTCGAGCAGAGGATTAATCATTAATCTCTTGTCAGAAATAAAAGTTACATTCAAAACATGAATTAAAGCTCAAGATCAATCATTCATCTGGTCGTAGGAAAAGTTACCTTCAGAATCATGATTTAAAGCATAAGATTAATCATTATTTTGTTGTAACAGAAAATATCTTCATGATTTGAAGTGCGTGATTAATATAATCAGTCTACTGTCAGAAATAAGAATCACCTCCAGAAGATTAATCAAAACAGGAGGTTAAGGCGGACTCCACTCTTTGTAGATCACTACAGCAGATGAAGGCCTCCTTATGTGTGCCCCTCTTCCTTCACCACACACCTCACACTTGTACACTCCCGCGATGTATTCTTGGTCTTCCCTTATGATCTGTTCCCAGCCATCTCATTAGCGGAGGGAGCTGAGCTGTTTTGAACAAGCAGAAGACTCCAGTCCTTGCCTTAGTCACCTCCTTCGTCGAAGAGGCCCTCCTGATTAGAGTCACTTCGCCACCATCTGCCAGGTAGTATCCACCTGTTTGGCCTCCCCTGCTTCCTAGACTTCCACCCAGCCCTTGCACCCAAAGGAGACCATTTATGAATTGGAATTCGCCACATGATTACACACCCTCGAGGTAGAGGCGCTCCCAATACACCTGCTGGCATTGTGCTCATTAAGATTTCCGAGTAGTTGAGTCCAGAGGTAGTCGAACGAACGCCTGTGGTTCCCTCGCATGTGCTTTCTCCTGGAACCAAGATGCCGCCACGCTGAGTAGAAGAACCCCACGACTCATTGCCGTCACCCCGATCTCTCTCTCTCTCTCTCTCTCTCTCTCTCTCTCTCTCTCTCTCTCTCTCTCTCTCTCTCTCTCTCTCTCTCCCCTCCCTCCCTCCTTCAGCTTCACTTGGGGAAAGTTTCGTGTCTGATTTGGCTTACCTAGGTCGTCAGCAGTTTGGTTAATGACGTCGTACTTCCAGTACCACCCGCTACTTCGTCAGTCTCCTTAAGCCTTGTCTACCGTAGCTGACTTCGCCGAAGCTCTCGAGGTAATCATGTACAACATGACGAAACATAGGCATCGAAATGAAGCCGAAGGTAAAAGTGTCTTTCCATATCTTTGCGGACGTCCTTTGTGGCCGTCCGTCGTCAGGCATCAATACAACTCCTGCAGGGTTGTGACTTCGGAAAAATTTTTCCCGGATCTCTCAAGATTTTTGCCATGCCTTTTTTTTTTGGGGGGGAGGGGGGGGGGAGCTCACTTCCGAGATTCGTATAGGACCGAGGAGAAGAAACCTGGGTGGTGAGGGAGGGAGTGAGGGTGGGCAACGAAGCAGACTTTCAACCCAAGTGGTTCACGACGACCTATCTGTCATCATTATAGCTGGAGAGACGAAGGGCTTCCACCTCATGCTCGCTCGGTCTGACCCATAAACTCATTATTTATCTTTCGCTTCAGCTAATTATCGTTATTGAGAAAAAAGAAGAAGAAAGAAATGTGTTTTTGGCTCGGCACACGTCAATGACGATCCCCACGAAGGATCCAATCTCATATCGTGAGGGGGTACGCAACGTCAGCAGATTTGGATTCCCCTCGTACCACTCTGCTGAGGTCGACAGCTCGTCCTCGTATAGGCAGCCAACGACGAGGGACTTGTATATTGCTAGTACTACCCCGCCTGGGTCTCGGGAGGGCTTGCGTAGTGAGCCAGCACTGCTGTGGTTGTCAAGTTGCACTCCTCTGACCCAGGTGGCTGTCTATTCTCTCTGCCTCACTAATATGTGGACTATTGGCGTGCTGTCCACGAACATACAATCTCTCCTTGTCGTATGTAACACATGACAACACTTAACTCACTGTGCTCATTCTTCGTAACCCTATATTTTCCTGCGGTGAGACGGGCCTTTTGGCAAAATGGTAGGAGCAGCAGAGAGATGCAGTAGGTAGGAACATTTAGACTTGATTATTAGGTAGAAACATTAGGTAGAGGTAGTAGGTAGGAACATTACACAGTCGTAGTCTGTAGGAACATTATGTACGGGGCCTCTGCAAACACTGTGCTAGACTTACTTACCCTCTGCCAGTGGCTTGTTAAAGGTGAGGCCGTAAAGGCTAAGAAGAGACACTCTGGAGTTCTTTAGTTATGGAGACTCTGTTTGCTGTGGTCACCCCTTCTGAGGGAGTTCCAGTTTGAACAGGCGTCAGAGATAATAGATAGATGGACGACAAGCTTCACTGAGCCCATCGGAACGTTTACAGACCACGACAAGAACAGCGCCAGCCCAGCCACTGTGAGGATCATCACAATCAGTAGAATGTACACTGACCTTCGCCCAAGTACTGTCAAGACTGTGCCACATCCACCCTCCCTCCGTGTCCCTCCTCTGTATACCAGCTGTCTGTGTTACATGTATTTTCCCTCTGTTTGTTAGCCTTTATAAAGCAGTGGTTGATTCAGTAACTAGATTATTATTATTATTCCTACTGCTGTTACTACAACTGTTCAAGTTATTCTTATCAATTAGTGAATATTGATATTGGTTTATCGTTGTTGTTATTATTATTATTTTTATTGTTATTATTATTATTATTATTATTATTATTATTATTATTATTATTATTATTATTATCATAATTATTATTATTACTACTACTACTACTACTATTGCTACTACTTTTGCAATAACTCACGTTATTATTATTATTTAGTTAATATTAATGATTTGTTATTATTATTATTATTATTATTATTATTATTATTATTATTATTATTATTATTATTATCGAACACCTTCCCAGCCTGATGCATCACCGTCGTCTTTCATACACATTCCCGTCTACTGGGCCTCTGCTTGGGTAGGCAGGTCGGGTGTGGAGAGAGTGTGGAGGCCGAGCCAGGTCCAATTAAGTGTGGAACGTGAACCGTTGTGGGTGAAAAGTGACGAACCCGCCGTTATTTTTTTTTTCTCTTTTTTAATTCGCCCTTCAGAAATGCCATAATTGACCATTAAAATTATCAAAGTCTCCCACCGCTAGAGCGAGGCGAGAGCCATTAATAAAAGGGAAGAGGATGTGGTCCCGGCACGAATAACACGAACGATCCCGTTTAATTATGTTCCCGGGGGTTTTTTTTTTGGCTTTTTTTTTTTAAATGAACGTTCGGAAAGGGTGGTCGTTACATAGAAGGTCGTTTAATTCCGCATTGAACGTAAGGGGTGGCGTTACTTGAGCACCTTGGCAGGTAAGGGTGGCGTGGTGTGACGCCGCATGTAACGGTGGCGTGGTGTAACGCCGCATGTAACGGTGGCGTGGTGTGACGCCGCAGGTAACGGTGGCGTGGTGTAACGCCGCAGGTAACGGTGGTGTGGTGTAACGCCGCATGTAACGGTGGCGTGGTGTGACGCCGCATGTAACGGTGGCGTGGTGTAACGCCGCATTAACGGTGGCGTGGTGTGACGCCGCATGTAACGGTGGCATGGTGTAACGCCGCATGTAACGGTGGCGTGGTGTGACGCCGTAGGTAACGGTGGCGTGGTGTGACGCCGTAGGTAACGGTGGCGTGGTGTGACGCCCGCTCTGAGTTGGCTGTGACTTCTTGCTGCCGTCTGCTTATGTTCTGTGGTCAGGCGCAGTGCATGACATCATGCATGCGGGAGTGGCAGGGAAGAGTTAGGTGGAGGTTAGGAGTTTCTCCTCCTCCTCGCCCTCTCTCTCTCTCTCTCTCTCTCTCTCTCTCTCTCTCTCTCTCTCTCTCTCTCTCTCTCTCTCTCTCTCTCTCTCTCTCGTGCACGGCTATAGGCTTGCCTTAAAACAACAACAACAACAACAACAACACGACACGTACTGAGGAGGTAGTGCAAGAGCACTTGAGTCTACCCCGTCCGCACACTAGGCCCCGCTCTGTCTCTGAAGTCCCACGTTGCTCGCCCCCAAGGTGGGGCCTGGGTCCGCTGGTCCCACACACACACACACGCACGGTTGGACGTTCGTGAGTGTGTGTGTCCTCGTGCGTGGAGGAGTCGTGCCATTCGTGTGGGACTTCGGCCCCATTAGCGTAATGATCTTGATATATTACGTCGGTCGGCCGAGACTCTGTGTGTGTGTGTGTGTGTCTTCCACCCGAGCTCCCCTCAGATCTGGTCCTGCTAACGAGATGGGACCGAGGAAGGGATACATATGTGCTTCAAGACATCACACACACACACACACACACACACACACACACACACACACACACACACACACACACACACACACAGGGAGAACGAGAGGTAATCCCCAATTCGCGCTTCTTGAACGGGCGTTAAGACTTAACGCGCCCCCTAACACCCCCCCCCCCCCCTTGCTGGACGGGTGATCCGTCTGTGGATGAACCACCTGTGCTGGACGGGTGCGTCCATCCTCATGGACGGGGGGTGTTGGTGGTGCTTGGCAGCCCTAGATATACCTCACTGATGAAACGTGTGGGGTGACAGAGGATGTAGGTAAGGTTTGCGGAGGCTCCAGCTGAGGTATGGGAGGGGCTTCACGTGAGGAGTAGAGGCTTCAGCTAGGGTAACGAGGCTTCGGCGGTGGCATGAAGCTTTTGCCGGATTGCGGAGGTTTCATATGGGTTATGAGGGCCTATGAGGAAGTATGGCTTCACTGGTGGCACGTAGGCTTCAGCTAGGGTTTGGGGGGGGGTTTCATCTGGGGTACAACAGAGGATTTCTTCTCTGGTGTAGAGGCTTAAGCTGCGTTGTGGAGGTTTAAGCTTGGAGATTTTGAGAGGCTTTAATGCACATAAAATTTGCTTGAATGACCAGGTTCTACAAGTGCCTCCCTCGTTAGCACATGGAACGATGGTTCTCCATTTAGCCTCTTGTGTTGTACACGATCGGAAACACGTGGATTATGTAGGCCGATCACACAACGTCCGTTCACTCTCCTTACCCAGTGGAAGGTCTTGGTCTGCTGTGAGTCCTCCTAACCTGCTTTTACACTCGCGTCTTTGGTTCCAGTGATCCCTCACGTCATCTGCAGTTACTCCTTCTGTCGAGACCATTTTCTGTTATTTTGAACAGCCTTGAGCAACGTATTTTCATGCAGACCAATAACAGAGACTGATAGAAATGTCTCTGTGTCACTAGCTCAGATGTGGAGTATTTCTAGGCTTGTGTTATAAGAGCCAGCGGTCATTGCCCGCTGGAGTTGATGATCGATGATTTGCAGTCATGGTAAGTCGTCTCAAAGTGGGAGGAATCTGTCCGGGTTGAGGAACCTCGCATCCTGCCATGATGGGTTGAGGAAACAGCTTTACCTTTATGAAGACTTGTTGGGGGCGTCTGCTCCGCCTGGATTTTGGAATTACCTCCTCCAGTCACCAGCTGTTCCAGCACTCTGCCCTCGCAGTTTCACCCATGTGTCTGCTGGGCTCCTGTGTCGTGATATTTGACTTTCATGACTCCCCCTGGACCGCCCGAAGCTGACGCTCGTTCCACCGGGATTGTCTGACGTTTCTGTACAGATCCACACGGGTCGGCATCCCTTTTCGTCTATCGTGGCACAAAGTCGGGTGTCCACGCCGTGGCTGGTCGTCGGGCTCTTTTCTTCATTGTCGGTCGCTTGCATCGCCTCAGCGGATTCCTCTTCCCTCTTTAATGACCGGCTGAGGATCCCTTACAGTGGCCGCTGGGATATTAAGAGCCAGTTTTAAGGTCATCGAGTCCCCCAAGGTCTGTGCAGGACGGCCAAGCGGTTATTACCCCCGCCAACGACACCGGCGGGACCTCCAAGGGCAGCGTCGAGGGCTACCGTCCTGGATGTCCCTCAAGAGAGAGAGAGAGAGAGAGAGAGAGAGAGAGAGAGAGAGAGAGAGAGAGAGAGAGAGAGAGGTTGTTTATGAACCTTTGTAGCGCATGAGATCGTGACGCAATTAGCATAAAGTGGCAGTTCTGGTTTAGCGTTAAGGCTAGAACACCTCGCTTGAGTGTGTGTAGCTGTATAAATCCTCTTCCTCTTCCTCCTCCTCCTCCTCCTCCTCCTCCTCTTCTTCTTCTTCTTCTTCTTCTTCTTCTTCTTCTTCTTCTACTCCTTCCGTCAGAGTCGCAGGGCGTCGACTGCAGTACTGAGGAAGGAGCTCTTCAGGAACATGCATCGTGAGGAGGTTGTAGATCACACATCGACCGTGGGGTTAGGTTAGGTCGACGCAAAGCACAGACGTATGTCAACATCTATCGTGTTGAAGTAAGATAGCAAAGGAAGACTTCTTACACCACGGAGCTGGTAGCGGGTGGCGTCCCTTCCTCTGGTATTCATAGAAACACTTCGTCTGTCTTTCCCTACCAAGATTTTCCTCACACAGTACGAATGATTTCAATTTATTTTCTATTATTCATTCATTGTAGGATGTCTTCGTTTATAGCCCCTTTCTTGGCTGGTCCCCATCGCTCACCTTATGTGATGGCGGCACTTCTTTGTACTGATAGGGTCTCTCTCTCTCTCTCTCTCTCTCTCTCTCTCTCTCTCTCTCTCTCTCTCTCTCTCTCTCTCTCTCTCTCTCTCTCTCTCTCTCTCTCTCTCTCTCTCAAAATTCAGTTGCAACTCTAAATAACAATAACAATACGACAATATCACCAGTAGACTGAGACTGACGACCCCGTATGGGGGATGGATCGAGACCCTGGCGGAGGTGGGTCCCCTCAACCCTGAGGGATCGAGACCCTGGCGGAGGTGGGTTTCCTCAACCCTGAGGGATCGAGGGCTGTGGCGGAGGTGGGTCTCCTCAACCCTGAGGGATCGAGACCCCTGGCGGAGGTGGGTCTCCTCAACCCTGAGGGATCGAGACCCCTGGCGGAGGTGGGTCTCCTCAACCCTGAGGGATCGAGACCCCTGGCGGAGGTGGGTCCCCTCAACCCTGAGGGATCGAGACCCTGGCGGAGGTGGGTTTCCTCAACCCTGAGGGATCGAGAACCTGGCGGAGGTGGGTCTCCTCAACCCTGAGGGATCGAGACCCCTGGCGGAGGTGGGTCTCCTCAACCCTGAGGGATCGAGACCCCTGGCGGAGGTGGGTCTCCTCAACCCTGAGGGATCGAGACCCCTGGCGGAGGTGGGTCTCCTCAACCCTGAGGGATCGAGACCCCTGGCGGAGGTGGGTCTCCTCAACCCTGAGGGATCGAGACCCCTAGCGGAGATGGGTCTCCTCAACCCTGAGGGATCGAGACCCCTAGCGGAGATGGGTCTCCTCAACCCTGAGGGATCGAGACCCCTGGCGGAGGTGTGTCTCCTCAACCCTGAGGGATCGAGACCCCTAGCGGAGGTGGGTCTCCTCAACCCTGAGGGATCGAGACCCCTGGCGGAGGTGGGTCTCCTCAACCCTGAGGGATCGAGACCCCTGGCGGAGGTGGGTCTCCTCAACCCTGCACCACACCGACCTGCTGAAGGCTCGCTGCTTCACAGGTCTTGCTCTCCAGCACGTAACTTCTCCCTCACCATCCACAGTTGGCCTTCTTTCCTCCTCTGGAACACCATAGCATTGCGACTGTGACGAATCTACTCAGCTGCTTGGTAGTCATGAGTGTAATCATTGATCACTGAAGACTTGGAAGTTGATAACTTTATTCACTTATCACTGAAGACTTGGAAGTTGATAACTTTATTCATTTATCACTGAAGACTTGGAAGTTGATAACTTTATTCAGTTATCACTGAAGAGTTGGAAGCTGATAACTTTACTCATTTATCACTGAAGACTTGGAAGTTGATAACTTTATTCCGTTATCACTGAAGAGTTGGAAGTTGATAACTTTATTCAGTTATCACTGAAGACTTGGAAGTTGATAACTTTGTTCATTTATCACTGAAGACTTGGAAGTTGATAACTTTGTTCATTTATCACTGAAGACTTGGAAGTTGATAACTTTGTTCATTTATCACTGAAGACTTGGAAGTTGATAACTTTGTTCATTTATCACTGAAGACTTGGAAGTTGATAACTTTGTTCATTTATCACTGAAGACTTGGAAGTTGATAACTTTGTTCATTTATCACTGAAGAGTTGGAAGTTGATAACTTTATTCAGTTATCACTGAAGAGTTGGAAGTTGATAACTTTATTCAGTTATCACTGAAGACTTGGAAGCTGATAACTTTATTCATTTATCACTGAAGACTTGGAAGTTGATAACTTTATTCATTTATCACTGAAGAGTTGGAAGTTGATAACTTTATTCATTTATCACTGAAGACTTGGAAGCTGATAACTTTATTCATTTATCACTGAAGACTTGGAAGTTGATAACTTTATTCATTTATCACTGAAGACTTGGAAGTTGATAACTTTAATCAGTTATCACTGAAGAGTTGGAAGTTGATAACTTTATTCAGTTATCACTGAAGAGTTGGAAGTTGAATTTTGGCGTCACAGGAAATCCATACCATACCATGGACCCCCAATGGCCCAAACCCATACACGGCGGAGTCTTTAACCATACATGCCGGAATCAACACCATGAACGCCAGAATCCATCCTACACACGACCAAATCCGGAACTATCAACGAAATCCGTGGGATGCGACGTCGTATAGAAAAAACGGGAAAACTTAATGAAAACTCAGCCTGGCTGTTGGTGGAGAGGGCTGGCTCTTCGATCGTCGGGACAATATTGCCTCGTATTTTGCTCAGCGACGGGCAAGTCATGGCACCCAGCCACCGGCCAATCAAGGGCCGACCTCGGAAGGGGGGAGGGGTTGGGGGGAGAGCTGAAATGGTCATTTGAGTCACGTTTCCGAAGAAATTAACCAAACAGAACCTGACTCAAAATTACAATCTATGTCGGTTGTACACTTTACTGTATAACTGTGACCACTGGGTGACGGTGAAACTGAGAGCCAAGCTTTTCCTTTTGTCACACAATAGTCGAATCACTGTTGCAGTTCACTGCCATTTTTTCGTCTCTTCTGTTCGCCCTTAGGCTTCTGTCTGTCTCTCCTGTGTGTGTGTGTGTGTGTGTTCGTCTCTCTCTCTCTCTCTCTCTCTCTCTCTCTCTCTCTCTCTCTCTCTCTCTCTCTCTCTCTCTCTCTCTCTCTCTCTCTCCTCGCACCCTCACACGGGTCCCCGAGGGTGTGGTTAGCGAGCGGCGTCACCTTCATCCTCATCCGGCATGATGGAAAATATAGGGTAATATATGCAGAGCCACGTAGGGAAGACGGCAAATAACTCACCTCTCACGTATCCCGGAACCACTACCGCCACCCGCCACCACCACTGCTCCTCCTCCTGCTCCTCCTCCTGCTGTCGGTGTACGTACGCGTCTCCCAATCTCTCTCTCTCTCTCGTGAGGGAGTCTCGAGGGAGGGAGGGAGGGAGGTAGCAGGAGCCGCTCCTCTTGCGTTCTCCGCCGTGCTCACCTCTGGCCGGGCAGGGGAAGACGGAGGGATGACGACAGTAGCTGGGAGGCCCGCGGGAGGTCCTCCTCGAGTGATGGTTCCTCGACCCTCGGTCTGGCGACGAGGATGATCGCAGTGGTCTCCTGCAGCCACCACCACTCCTGCTGCTGCTGGAGACCGAGATGATATTAGCCATTATTATTTCCCCTCGAGGTCTCCTCCCTCGCGACACTTCCTGCCTCCCCTCGTCTGCTCTGCCACTGGCGGAAGACACTGTTCATTTCCAGCCAGGGCGTCACTCTTGTATCAAGAGTGGGAGGGAATTCACTTGGTCACAGTTAAGTGGTGGGGAATTGAGGCAACCTCCTCTCTTCTCCCTACTCCTGCGTGTCAGACAGTGCTATGCCAGTAAGATAGGGGGAAAAAAGTCATATATATTCAGTAATTTCTTTCTTTAAAGTTATTTATATAATTCTTTCGGTAAAGATCGACGTGTTTCCTTCACTCATTTTCCCTAAGGTAATGATGATGAGGGGTGTAAAGAAAGATTATTATCATAGTATTGATTATCATTATTTATAGCCGGATTTATTCACATATATAGAAACTCAATTATCGGAATCATATCCTTTTAGTTTTTTCTTTTATCACAGTACCATCATGTGTTGGTGACGACTGCTCTCCCATACTGTCGAAGTGAAATTCAGAATCCATCCTCGGCAGATGCACCGAGCGTTGCTCTTTGGTTCGTTCTACCTGTCGATACATGGGGAGACGGACGGTCGATAGTGCATCGACCGTCTTTTAAAGAAAATATCCGGGTCTGCCTCCAGGTCATGGAGATCGGGAAGGTATCACGGTCAACAAGCGCTCATGATGAGTTCGTATCCCACTGCAGGAACAGAGGAGAGTCGATTCCACCTGAGCATCGCATAGGAGGACGCGGGTGACGTTCCACATTGCTAACCCTCTGTGGTGAACTGCGTCGCTCCCGGGAGCCATTCATCGCTAACACTGTGTCGTCAGAGACGTTTGATGGTTAACACGGAGTCGCAGGAGGCCTGGGTATGTCGTACGTAGGAATTCTCATCCGGTCAGGTCTTGTGTCATTAAGAATAATGGCGAATTAACGCGTCAGAAATAGGGGGAGGGAAACGCGCGCACTTACACACACACACACACACACACACACACACACACACACACACACACACACACACACACACACGCACACACCAAATAACGTGTGTAGCTCGCTGGATCTTCGTGTGACTCAGTGATTCGAGCAGTGTCAGCTGTTGTGTATATAAGATTTCCTTTTTTGTCACATTCACAATAAATATGTTTTACGTTTTCCCTTCGTTATCCCCAACTACTGACGGAGTTCACTTACGATGGCGGGCGACAGCACAGTGTACACAGACGAAGCAAACCATATTAAGTCGTAACATGACGTACACAGTTAATGGTTACATATTTGAACAATGACATTTAATATTTTGTGATGACTTGGTTCTGATACTTTGGATGATGCACTTATATTATTCGTAGTTTACTTTTTTCGTTTATTTGTAAAAAGATTTCACATTGATAGTGTATTGATCACTTATAAACTTTTAGTTTACTAGTAAAAAGTATTCACATTCATAGTGTATTGATCACTTATAAATTTTTAGCTTACTAGTAAAAAGTATTCACATTGATAGTGTATTGATCACTTATGAATTTTTAGTTTACTTGTAAAGAGTATTCACATTGATAGTGTATTGATCACTTATAAATTTTTAGTTTACTTGTAGAAAGTATTCACATTGATAGTGTATTGATCACTTATAAATTTTTAGTTTACTAGAAAAAGTACTCACATTGATAGTGTATTGATCACTTATGAATTTTTAGTTTACTTGTAGAAAGTATTCACATTGATAGTGTATTGATCACTTATAAATTTTTAGTTTACTTGTAGAAAGTATTCACATTGATAGTGTATTGATCACTTATAAATTTTTAGTTTACTTGTAGAAAGTATTCAC
>NC_092225.1:51696978-51794478 GCF_036320965.1 Panulirus ornatus
CGACCAATTACTCACTGACCCCCTTCTCCCTCCACCTCCCTTTCACGTCAGTGTTGAGACGTGTTATTCCCATTGTGGAGAGGCTCTTGTTGTTGTTGTTGTTGTTGTTGTTGGAGGGATGGCACAGCTAGGAAGAAGAAAGAAGAAGAAAAGAAATTGACGTGTGTATAAGAAAAAAATGATGGACGAAACCTCGGGTTCGACACGGAGGTGTTATGATCCCGGGGGATGTGAGTGTTATTGTGGCGTGCGGGAGAAAACACTCGCTGGAGCGACGTTGCAGTGTGGCTGAGGAGGAGGTGGTGGTGGTGGAGGTGGCGGCAGACGGAGAGGTGACGGAGGAGGAGGAGAAGCTGCTGCTGTTGTAGTGGGTGGGTTGTGATGTAGCAAGGAGGAAGGGAAGGTAGGAAGGGAAGGGGAACTGTGACTCTGTGGTGGAAGGAAGGAAGTAAAGAAGAGAACTGTGATTCTGTAGCTCACTTGGTAGAGAAAGGAGCTGTGGCTCAAGGTGGTAGAGGAGGGAGCTATGACTATGTGGCTCAAGGTGGTAGAGGAGGGAAGCTGTGTCTCTGTGGCTCAAGGTGGTAGAAGAGAGGAGCTGTGTCTCTGTGGCTCAAGGTGGTAGAGGAGAGGAGCTGTGTCTCTGTGGCTCAAGGTGGTAGAGGAGGGAAGCTGTGTCTCTATGGCTCAGGGTGGTAGAGGAAGGGAGCTGTGTCTCTGTGGTTCAAGGTGGTAGAGGAGGGGAGTTGTGTCTCTGTGGCTCAAGGTGGTGAAGGAGGGGAGCTGTGTCTCTGTGGCTCAAGGTGGTAGAGGAGGGGAGCTGTGTCTCTGTGGCTCAAGGTGGTAGAGGAGGGGAGTCGTGTCTCTGTGGTTCAAGGTGGTAGAGGAGAGGAGCTGTGTCTCTGTGGCTCAAGGTGGTAGAGGAGGGGAGCTGTGTCTCTGTGGCTGAAGTTTTTAGAAGAGGGGAGCTGTGTCTCTGTGGTTCAAGGTGATAGAGGAGGGGAGCTGTGTCTCTGTGGCTTGACACATGTAAAGGAAGGAGTTATGGTGACCATGTAACTCAAGGGAAGGGATGGTGAGCAGATCATCGAGTCTTCAGGAACAGTTTTGGTGGATCTGTCTCAGCGACGACAGCGGAAAGAACCCCAACAGTGGAACAGTAGGTTGGGCTGGGGGGCTGAGGAACAGGGCAACGGTAAGCAACACCCTGTTGACACGTCACAACGGGAGAGGTATATCCCTTCCGTTTTCCATCAACAGAACTCTGCATCACGTCGGCGTTGGGAAGTCTCTCATGCCGCTGCGACAGACGAATTTAACCCCATTATTGGAAGACCCGGTCCAGGATCGGTGTCCATAACGCACGCATTGTTTACCTCAGACCAGAATCTTTGCCTCAGTCCTCAGCCGTCAGCTGGAGAACCACGCTCGTGTAGAAGTCTCCACAGGTATCCGTACAGCCCCTCCACAACCTGGGTCAATAGTTGGGGGGTGGGTGTGGTTGTTACTTATTAGAAAAGTAAGCTTTAGTTTTAAGCAGGTTTTTCTCTCGTCTTTTTTAATTTTTCGTTCTAGATTGAATGTTATCTCTTGAGAAGTGCTTCAGTCTTACACTCGTTTTACATCTTACATTAGGTGTTGTCTTGCCGTCTCTGGATCAGTCAGTATTTTGTACACGTATGATAGAACCAGGGGGTTAGTATGTACCTTTGGAGGCCCTAGGATAAATGATATAGATCTCCATGAGTTTTGTATACGACATGGATGAGCCAGTCTGTATATATATATTCCGTGCTCTTGTTCGTCCTAGATTAAGCACTCCTGTTCCCCCGATGCTCAGTGGGTCGTGACGTCAGATGCGAGTCTTTGACGTCATGTGTGGCTCATGACGTAACTGTATGTGGTTCGTGACGTTACTTGTGGGTCATGATGCGATACACTGTTCTTGTCGTGGCATACGGGTCGTGAGTCCATGCCTTCACACTTTGTTTATGATAGATGGTTGTATGAAATATGGATTATCATTTGGAATACGGACTGATACCCAAAATACGGATTATCGTCATAAATGTGGATTATTAAAACATGGATGGTTATTAAGAAAACTGATTATTTTTTAAAAAAAACGGGTTGTGTAAGGTACAGATTATCATTTTGAATACGGATTGTCATCTAGAAAATATAGATTATCACTGAAATACGGATTATCGTGTGAATTACAGATTATCTCGTCCTCAGTCTTTCATCACTGCAGGCTTATATTAAATCGTCGTGAATAAGTAAATATCAAATGGGTTGAGGAGAGAGAGAGAGAGAGAGAGAGAGAGAGAGAGAGAGAGAGAGAGAGAGAGAGAGAGAGAGAGAGAGAGAGAGTATTTTGACATATCTCAGGATTTTGACAAGGTATGGCATCAGGGGTCTCATCTCCAAGCTCCCCTGTTTTGGTTTCCCTCCCTCACTTTGCTCCTTCATATCTAGCTTCCTCTCCGGCCGATCTATCTCTTTGGTTATTGATGGATTAGCCTCCCACCTTTTTCTCCAGCAACAGCGATGTCCCTCAAGGTTCTGTTCTGTCCCCTACACTTTTTCTCCTTTTTTTTCAACGCTTTCCTCTCCTCCTCAGATAATCCAGTGCACTCATACCCTGACACGTCAACACTGCATTCATCCACATCCTTCAATTTTGCTCCCTCCTCTTTCACTCGATCTGCATCTCGTGTTGACACAGCTTCCTCAGTAAACTCAGACTTGGACAGGATGTCTCGGTGGGACACACAAAATCTTGTTAAGTTTAATGCCTGCAAGACCAAGTTACTACTCACCTCTCTCTCTCGAAAACTCCTCGCAACTCTCGTCTCTCCTTTGACGGTTCTGTAATTCCACCTCTTAATGAACGAACATACTTGGTATTACTGTAACATACACTTTTTCTTGGAACTCCACTATTACGGAAATAGCTAAGTCTTCCTCTTAAGAAACTGGGTGTCGTGTTTAGATGTCGAAACTTTTCTTCTGAACTGTTGCCCCGTTTATACAAGGGATTGATTCGTCCTTGTATAGAGTGCTGTTCTCACATTTCGGGTGGTTCTGGCTCTGCATCCTTACTTGACAGAGTCGAAAGCAGTCCTTCTTATAAAATATCCCAGGCTAACTTCCAGACATGTCCCCCTTGCCCTACGCCGCAATATTTGTTCACTTTCCATGTTCTCTAGGCATTACTTTGGATTTTGTTCCCGAGAGCTGGCTGCTTGTGTGCCCCCCCACCACTAGCTAGACCACGCATTACTCAGCAAGCTGCTGCGTCACATGATTACTGTGTGGCCGTTGGTAACTCGAGTGGGCCGTTTTGATACCTGCTTCTTTCCTTACACGTCCAAGCTTTGGAACTCTGTACCCTCTCATGTCTTTCCCAATAATTATTCCTTGGGTCAATTCAAAAGACAGGTTTTTCACTTTCTCAAAAATTCGTAAATACTTTCCTTTGTGTTTTCTTTTTCTGCATCATAATTCTCTCTTATATTTCAACTAAGGCCCAGCTTTGATGTCGACTTTTGTCCGTGGCTGGAGCCTTCAACATTAAAAAAACGCTTGTGTTGAGATTCTGGAAATTTAGATAAGTAGTTGATTAAAAACTTTTAAACTCGTTTAACAGGTGTTGAAGTTGCATACGATTAATGATGCTGGTGTTAAATAGTCTGGCGGAAGGAAGGAGGCAAACGCGAAAGTTACAATATTGCGAACATATTTTTTTCTTTTTTCTTTTTCTTTTTCTTTTTTCTTTTCTTTTTTGTTTCTTTTTTTTTTTTTTTTTGCAGACTGACCTGATATCAGGTATAATTTTCGTGCTATGAAAAGAGGAAAAAAGCATTTGAAGACTGTATTTCATGATTATATAAATGGTGTATCTTTATTTAAGCATTAATGGTAAAGAATAGGATCATTTGAAAAGGGAATAACCAAGATGAATAATTGATAATTTAAAAGTAATTCGCATAATTGTAGCCATACAGCTACTCTGAAGATTTCACAATCCATTTTTTTTCTTTTTTTTTTTGAGGTGATCGAGAATACTTTTGTGGTTCACAGAGAAAGTATGAAAAAAGGGAGGAGAAATTGATGATAATGGTGAAAACACAAAAACGAATTTATGACAATGAACGAAGTATTTTGATCTTGGTACCGAGAGAGAGAGAGTGAGAGAGAGAGAGAGTAATTACGCCAGCGACTCAGAATTGGATTACTTTCGTAATGGTTGTGGAAGTTATAGATGGTTGTGGAAGTTGCGAAGTTACAGACGATGTAAGAGTGATTTAAAGATGGACGAGCAAGTCAGACGAAAAAAACAAAAAAAATAAATAGCGTAAATACAAGTAAGTTAATGTAAGAGCAGGAACGTTAAAGTTAACTTGAGTGTACGTAAGTTAATGCGCAAAGATGTAAGTTGAATCTGATTAAAAAAAGATACGTTGATTTAAGAATAAGTTAAGAATGAGTTAAATTTTCTAAAGATAAGTTAAATAAAGTAAATTCTTAAAGATAATTTGGAGTAAATTTTTTGAAAAAGTAAATTTGTAGAAATAAGTTAAAGCAAATTTTTTGAAAAGTAAGTTAAAGTAAGTTTGAGAATAAAGATGATTTAAGAATTAAGTTCATGTACCAAAAAGTAAGTTGAAGCTAACTTGATAATAAGTTAATGTAAGAGTAAATTAGTCCAGAACAATGCAGAACTTACACGTCCTGGAAAACTGAATGAGGGAATCACATACAAGTATGACAGAGAACGGGTAGTGGGATGATGGGAAGCAGAACAAGGAGAGAGAGATGGGGTAAGGGGCGCAACAGAACGAGCTAGCGAGGTAATGCAAGGACCGGATGAAGGATAATGGCTTCGGTCGCTCGCATTTCCTCTCTTGCTGTCATGTATAATAAATAGAAACTAGAACCCTATATCTACAGTCAGGCTCCATAGACCTTTCCATGGTGTCTCCCTACAGCTTCATATGCCCCCAGTTCAATTCACTGACAAGGCGTAATCCCTGTATGCCACATCGCTCCATTTCGCTCTATCCCTTGCATGCTCCACACCCTCCTGTATGTTCAGGCCCTTTATATTCAAAGCCTCTTACCCTCCATCCTCCCTGGTCCATTTCCTTGTTCTCTCCTTACATCAGTATCCTCACAGTCATCCTCTCTTCACTCATCATCTCCGTGTGTCCAAACCATTTCAACTTACCCTTTTCACATGTTTCATAAGTACTCCTCATTCTACCATTACCACACCTTTTTGTATTCGATCGACCTACCTCACACTGTCGTCAGACATCTCGGTGCTAACAAAACCAGCACCTTTTCCCTAGTTTGTCGTCCGTGGTCTACGCCTCTCCTCCACGCATCATCAACGGGTTCCACTGTGCCGCTCACCTCCCGCTCACCTCCCTAGGGAGGAATTGGCGACTCAATCGTTCGAAACTGTTGTACGGCAACGAGGGTGGATGAGGAAACTGGATGGTTCTAATCTTTTTGTTTGTTTGTTTGTTTGTTTGTTTTCATGTTAGTACAAGTAATTCACTTATGAAAGTGAATGATTTACACGCGGGATGAAGTTAGAATGTCCTCTTGATATTGTGTAATCTTCAAGACACAACATTGTAACTGCCACATTCCTCTCTGCTCACTGCTCCTTCTTCTTCCCTCTCTCTGTCTCTTGCATCTTCATAGTGGAGTTGAGGGTCGGTCATTAACCCTTCACAGTACCAGGACTTTCGTAAACCATTCAGTCATCCATGCCCGTCACGCTCAACAAATTCACTTACCATCTATGACCTGGCGATGACCAGGATCGTACCGTTGCGACCGAACGCTGACAACTCCGTGGTTTGGGAGCGAACTTCTGGCATGATTTATGTACCTCCGACTGGAAGGCAAATGTGAGGAAGGTGCTTCCAGGACGAGTGGTGAAGCCTCTGGAACCCTGGAACTTGACTCTTGATCACGATACCGGTTCACTGTATTGCATTTACCAAGGTGTATATATGTGTGTGTGTGTGTGTGTTATGCATATACTTACATCAACCGACACACAACATACGCACACAAGCACACAGATAGCCACAGAGATACGCACACACTTCCCACGCGAGGGTAACAAGATGCCACCTGAGGTAAGAGAGGTGATTTAGAGCGAGAGGTTAGGGGCTATAAACCTGCACACCACACGAGGCAAGGGAGTATGGAGTGGTGACTTTTCCTCCGAGAGAACACAGGTAACTGAATGCCGTATCCCATTATATATATATATATATATATATATATATATATATATATATATATATATATATATATATATATATATATATATATATATATATATATATATTTATTTATTTATAATTTATCAACTGTTTTCAGATTTGCGGCTTAGCGCCAGGAAAAGACGAAGAAGGCCACATTCCCTCACACTCAGGCTCTAGCTGTCATGTGTAATGCACCGAAACCACAGATCCCAGTCCACATCCAGGCTCCACAGACCTTTCCATGGTTTACCCCAGACGTTTCACATGCCCTGGTTCAGTCCATTGACAGCACGTCGACCCCGATATACCACATCGTTCCAGTTCACTCTATCCTGTGCACTCCTTTCACCCTCCTGTATGTTCAGGCCCCGATCGCTCAAAATGTTTTTCACTTCATCCTTCCACCTCCAATTTGGTGTCCCACTTCTCCCTGTTCCCTCCACCTCTGACACATATATCCTCTTGGTCAACCTTTCAGTACACCCTCCTCAGCTCTCTCAACCACGCTCTATTTATTACCACACATCTCTCTTACCCTTTCATTACTTACTCGATCACACCACCGCACACCACATATTGTCCTCATACATTTCATTTCCAGCGCATCCACCCTCCTCCGCACAGCCTTATTAAAATGCCATGCCTCGCATCCATATGATATTGTTGGAACCACTGTTCCTTCAAACATACTCATTTTTGCCCTCGTAGTTAACGTTCTGTCTTTTTACACATTCTGCAGCGCTCCCAGCACCTTCGCTCCCTCCCACACCCTATGACTTACTTCCCTTTGCTTGGTTCCATTCGCTGCCAAGTCCACTCCCAGATATCTAAAATTCTTCACTTCCTCCAGATTTTCTCTAGTCCAACTCACACCTCAACAAACCTGCCCCACAATCCTATTGAACCTAATAGCTTTACTTTTATTCGCATTTTCTTTCAACTTCCTCCTTAACTTCTGCAGGCTTCCACTTGAATTTGTAACCAAAGCTCTACCATCAGCGAACAAAAATCGACTCACTTTCCAGGCCCACTCGTCCCTCTCTCCAAAACTCTCGCTTTTACCTTCCTAACCACCCCATCCAACACCGTATATTCTTGAAATCTTCCACAAAGCATATCCGTCAACCCTGTCTCATGCTTTTTCAGAACCTGAAATGCAGCATGTAAATCCATTTGTTTCTCTTAAGTATTTTTCACGCACATCCTTCGAAGCAAACACCTGATGCACACATCCAATACTACTTATGAAACCACACTATTCCTTCCCAATCTGGTGCTAAGTACGTGTCTTCACCCTCTCAATCATTACCTTCACGTGCAACTTACCAGGTACACTCAACAAACTTTTACCTCTGTAGTTTGAACACTCATCTTTATTCCCCTTGCCTTTATACACTGGCACTAGACATGTATTCCTCCAATCTTAAGGCACCTCAGCATACTCCGTTACGTGCATTGAAAATCTTTACCAACCAATCAACTACACATCCACCCTCTTTCTTAATCAATTCAACAGCAATACCATCCACTCCAACCGCCTCACCACATTTCATCTTACTATGGCTTTCTCCGCCTGTTCTCTCATCACTAAACCTTTCTCTATTACTCTCTCACTTCCCATTCCACCCCTACCCACACACGCTACATCCACCACTCGGTCATCAAACACATTCAACAGTCCTTCAAAATTCTCACTCCATCTCCCCCTCACTTCATACCTGTTATCACTGCCCCCTTTTGCCCCAGTCACCTATGTTTCCATTTGTTCTCATGTTTTTCGCCTCGTATTTACCTCCTTCCAAAGCATCTTTTTATTTTCCCCAAAGTTTACTGATACTCGCTCAACCCCAGTCTCATTTTCTTTCTTTGTCAACCCCTGCACCTTCTTCGTGACCTCATGTCACTCACTCTCTGATACACCTTCCAATTATTTGCTCTCCTTTCCTCTGTGTACCGCCCACACCGCGAGGCTAACCACTACGCCACGGCAGCCTATGATTTAATCACCACAATTTACTGAACCAGAATGATGATGTTAGTTTTGAACACTGACAGGAGCGTGGATAGGGGAACCAGAGGCCATAGCGAAGAATTAGCAAGCAAGATTCGCGTAAGGAAAGACGATAAGAGGTGGTTGTATAGCTTGAGAGTAGTCGAGGAATTGAATAAGATGAAGGATGAATTTGTGAATGCTGTAAGTACACACACACACAAGAATGATAAGGAAGACAGTCTGGGTGGGAGGCTGGGCCCCACGAGTGTATAACTCCCTCCCCGTAGAGTACTGATGGACCGTGACTCACTCGAGCACACACACCCAGCAGCATACTTGTGTGTGTGTGTGTGTGTGTGTGTGGGGATGTTACAACCCTGGTTATGAGCTGTTGTGCTCGACAGGAGTAGTGTTAGGGAGGAAGACTACATACCAACCATAAAGGAACATCACTAGTGATGACTACAGACCGACCATAATAGATCATCGCCCGGGAGGAGGATTTGAAACGAAGCAGACTACAAACCCTGGAAGGCTCCTCCCTTGGCGAAGAGAAGGACAGGCACTGCTGGTTACGTATGTATACACACGCCACCAGAGTACACTGTTACCAACCGTAATGGTAATGATAATAACATTATTGATAAGAGTGGTATTAGTTATACCACTACAAGGGATAATTATATTAATGGTAACAATGAGAGTGATGAGACAACGTTGGAAATGGCGAACAAGGATAGATAGATAGATAGATAATGATCGATTCAGATGGTTCCGTGCATCTTTTCTGCACTGCTGATGTTGCCTTTGTCCAAGTATATTGTCTGGAGGTTGTAACTTGCACGTATTATGTTCCGGCAGATCTCAGACATACACTGTAATCTTCAGTGAAATGGCCGGTGAAAACTCTCTTGCCATACAGTTATATTCTAAGTGCATCTTTATATGTGTGAGTGTGTGTGTGTGTGTGTGTGTGTGTGTGTGTGTGTGTGTGTGTGTTACCGATTTTATCGTGTATGTTCCATCTCCCGTCTCTCTCTCTCTCTCTCTCTCTCTCTCTCTCTCTCTCTCTCTCTCTCTCTCTCTCTCTCTCTCTCTCTCTCTCTCTCTCTCTCTCTCCATATACACTAACACGTCACTGCGCAGTACAGTAGACAGACATGCGCACATCTAACGCTGCTGGATCCTGGGTGTGCGATACCTTGAGCTCCTCCTCCAGCTTACACTAGAGTGTCAGGGACAGTGTGAACACGACCAGAATTAAGAAGGGCGAGAATGCTGTATGCTGAGCCATTCCACGTTCCTTAGGCCAACCATTCTACGTTCCTCAGGCCAACCATTCCACGTTCCTTATTAAGGGGTGTGTTCTGTTCCTCGATGGTGAATTCCCATAACACAATATACACGAATCGAATGACGTATGTTGCCATCATGGCCATATCTCGTGTTCGTCCCAGACATTGTAACTTGCAGTAAAAGCAAAATATGAATCGTGATTCTCAGGTAACAACCAATACAGGTTTCTCAGAATCATCTTGCCCAGCACTGACTGGAATTTACCTCCGTCTGTACAGACAGTGACACTGCTGGCAGTGACACTACAGGCAGTGACAGTGTGAGTGACACTACAAACAGTGACAGTGTAAGTGACACTACAGGCAGTGACAGTGTGAGTGACACTACAGGCAGTGACAGTGTGAGTGACACTACAGGCAGTGACAGTGTGAGTGACACTACAGACAGTGACAGTGTTAGTACCTTCCTGTTATGATGCAACAACACACACACACACACACACACACACACACACACACACACACACACACACATACGACCTATCCTTCAACAGCCTATATCTTCCCCCTAACCATCTCCAGGGAAAGGATGACACATGGAGGATAATGAACTCGCCAAACACCGGAGGAGCGCAAGGGAGATGCTACTTCATACACACACACACACACACACACACACACACACACACACACACACACACACACACACACACGCACACACATACACACACACACAAAAAAAAAGTTTAGTTTATGACTTATTGCGGCTGCAAATCTGGCCAGTTATTTTTTTTTTCAAAGCTCAAAAGATGTTCATTCGAATCACCCAACGTGAACTGTACAGACTCTGTGTCATTGTAGCAAATGTGATAAATGATCATTGCCGTCGTGTTAAAGTGAAGGAATATTGATCTGCGTGGGGAAAAGGGATACTGAATAAGATGGTTTTGTAACTGAATATTGAATAAGATGGTTTTGTAACTGAATATTGATTAAGATGGTTTTGTAACTGAATATTGAATAAGATGGTTTTGTAACTGAATATTGAATAAGATGGTTTTGTAACTGAATATTGAATAAGATGGTTTTGTAACTGAATACTGAATAAGATGGTTTTGTAACTGAATATTGAATAAGATGGTTTTGTAACTGAATATTCAAGATGTGAAATGAAAAAGACAAATACTGGAAGTTTGATTCGGTCTATCAACACCGTCTTACATAGATCATTGTCAGCTCTATATTCAAACACCGAGTTGAAGTTGCGTGTATTTTCAACAAAGATGCTTTGAGGCAGCTCTGTAAAATACAGGTATAAGAGTTATGTTTTCGCACTGCAATTTCATTGTAGTTTATTAAATAGATTTACACATATTCTAGTCATCATTGGGTTTGGATACATGTTAAATGAAGTTCAGATGCATCGTGTCTTCTTTGAAGATAATCACACCACTTCCTTTCTGATGATCTATTCCGGGTGTTTCACCGCCCAGCAGTTTAAGGCAGTTGCTCAATCTCCTTTCTTAAAAAACAGGCACGACGTTTGCTTTCTGTCTCCTACCTTGTTGACCCTATTTATCTACTTGTGATTACCTGTTTGTGCTGTAATGTGGAGGGAGTTTTATACTCGTGGGGCTCCATATCTTGAACCCGTCTCTGCTGCCATACATACATCTTTTTGAACCTATGTATTCTGTCCTGAGTTACTGTATACTAATTAAATATATTCCATTCGTCCAATTCTCTTATAAAAGTAATTCTTTTGTCCTTTTTTACAAGCGTCTACTTCAGTTTCATGTGATGAGATCTGGTGTGTGTACGTGTGTGTGTGTGTGTACGTGTGTGTGCACGTGTGTGTGTGTGTGTGCACGTGTGTGTGTGTGTGTGTGTGTGTGTGTGTGTGTGTGTGTGTGTGTGTGTGTGTGTGTGTGTGACTGTACCGTTCCGACGCACCAGTGGCAAACTCTCTTTCCTCGAGAGCACTCACGACGCACCAGAGGGAAAAAAAAGGAAAATACATTTCCATCTTTTTTCCTTCCATATACAAATTTAACAGGAAGAAAAAAAAAAGAGCTGGTCGCTTTCGAGGCGTTCTTTTCCATCTAGAATTGTGTCCCTTTTTTTCCTTTCTTTTTTTTCTATATAAAGTAAAGTAAGATTTTAAGCCTTATAGAACGATGGATGGCAGGAACAAAACATAATGCTCTTCATAAGTCTCTCTCTCTCTCTCTCTCTCTCTCTCTCTCTCTCTCTCTCTCTCTCTCT
Source organism: Panulirus ornatus (assembly GCF_036320965.1). Classification (NCBI taxonomy): domain Eukaryota; kingdom Metazoa; phylum Arthropoda; class Malacostraca; order Decapoda; family Palinuridae; genus Panulirus; species Panulirus ornatus. The sequence goes on from NC_092225.1 coordinate 51,708,825, forward strand.
CTCTCTCTCTCTCTCTCTCTCTCTCTCTCTCTCTCTCTCTCTCTCTCTCTCTCTCTCTCTCTCTCTCTCTCTCTCTCTCTCTCTCTCTCTCTCTCTCTCTCTCTCTCTCTCTCTCTCTCTCTCTCTCTCTCTCTCTCTCTCTCTCTCTCTCTCTCTCTCTCTCTCTCTCTCTCTCTCTCTCTCTCTCTCTCCTTTTTTCCCTCTTAAAGAATTTAAAGGAACTTTTGGGATTCGTCCGGAAATGAAAAGAGTTAAGATGTGATATTCTTTCTCATATTTCTTATAAAATTAGATGAATTTCAAAAGAATTTCTAAAGGTATTATTATGTCTTCCACACGTACACACACACACACACACGTACACACACACACACACTCACACACACACACACACACACACACACACACACACACACACACACACACACACACACGTACACACACACGTACACACACACACACACACACACGTACACACACACGTACACACACACACACACACACACACACACACACACACACACACACACACACACACACACACACACACACCTGGCTTAGGCTAATGATTGTGTGTATACATACATAGTAGGAAGGACATGGCACGTATACACAAGCGTATGAGACTGGGAACCGCGAGTGTATACAAATAGTAAAAACACTCACATACACTGGTATAGTCAACCAATGGTATATTGTTAATTTGTATCTTATGTGTAATTTGCAATATCATCGCTAGATGAATTTGGACAGAGTATCATATGAACCCACGAACGTATAATGTATCAATAGAAAGTTTAAAGAGTTTGAAAGTTAAAGAGTGCCAGAGAACATAACCATATTTTTATTGTAATCAGAAACCCCGTAGAATTACCACTGATATGGAGGGTAAAATATCATTGACTAGAAACCTGTTTTCATGGGAAAACTGTTGCATTCATAGTAAAAGCTTGAGAACTGATGGGAAAAGCTTACTCTTTACGGAGGAAGAGCCAAATATAAGTCATCAAATTTAGTATTTCTCCACTTTCCATGCATGAGAAACAAATACACACAGCAGAGAAGGCAGAAGAATAACTGTTAAGGTATTGAAACTGGTTTGAAACACTGAGTGAGGCCAAGTCGCGCTGTGGGAACCTCTATAACCCCAGTGAAGAGATCCACTCCACATACTGATAAAGACGCGAGGACGTCTGGGGAAATGATATGGATAAGTCTCTCTTAAGGATAAGGAGCTGCGTGGCAATACTGCCAAATGCTATCATAGAAGGGTTCGGATCCTTCAGCACTCTTTAGTCTGAAAAGGATTCCGATCGTCTTCCAGAAGTATATATGGTTTTTTGGAGCTTAACGTAAATTTCTTTCTTATGTCTCCCCCCTGATGATGTGATCACTGCACGAAAGTGCCCTTGGGAACTTGTTTCATTTCCCTGTGGTAAGAAAGGAATTTAGTTGATCACGCTCTCAATTGTGATCTCTTCAGATATATATATATATCTTTCTTTTTCTTTTAAACTATTCGCCATTTCCCGCGTTAGCGAGGTAGCGTTAAGAACAGAGGACTGGGCCTTTTTTGGAATATCCTCACCTGGCCCCCTCTGTTCCTTCTTTTGGAAAATTAAAAAAAAAAAAAAAAAGAGAGAGGGGAGGATTTCCAGCCCACCGCTCCCTCCCCTTTTAGTCGCCTTCTACGACACGCAGGGAATACGTGGGAGGTATTCTTAATCCCCTATCCCCAGGGATAAGATATATATATATATATATATATATATATATATATATATATATATATATATATATATATATATATATATATGTGTGTACGTGTAGGAAGAGAGGAAAGTGATTGGTTCTCAGTGAATGTAGGTTTGCGGCAGGGGTGTGTGATGTCTCCATGGTTGTTTAATTTGTTTATGGATGGGGTTGTTAGGGAGGTAAATGCAAGAGTTTTGGAAAGAGGGGCAAGTATGAAGTCTGTTGGGGATGAGAGAGCTTGGGAAGTGAGTCAGTTGTTGTTCGCTGATGACACAGCGCTGGTGGCTGATTCATGTGAGAAACTGCAGAAGCTGGTGACTGAGTTTGGTAAAGTGTGTGGAAGAAGAAAGTTAAGAGTAAATGTGAATAAGAGCAAGGTTATTAGGTACAGTAGGGTTGAGGGTCAAGTCAATTGGGAGGTGAGTTTGAATGGAGAAAAACTGGAGGAAGTGAAGTGTTTTAGATATCTGGGAGTGGATCTGGCAGCAGATGGAACCATGGAAGCGGAAGTGGATCATAGGGTGGGGGAGGGGGCGAAAATTCTGGGGGCCTTGAAGAATGTGTGGAAGTCGAGAACATTATCTCGGAAAGCAAAAATGGGTATGTTTGAAGGAATAGTGGTTCCAACAATGTTGTATGGTTGCGAGGCGTGGGCTATGGATAGAGTTGTGCGCAGGAGGATGGATGTGCTGGAAATGAGATGTTTGAGGACAATGTGTGGTGTGAGGTGGTTTGATCGAGTGAGTAACGTAAGGGTAAGAGAGATGTGTGGAAATAAAAAGAGCGTGGTTGAGAGAGCAGAAGAGGGTGTTTTGAAGTGGTTTGGGCACATGGAGAGGATGAGTGAGGAAAGATTGACCAAGAGGATATATGTGTCGGAGGTGGAGGAAACAAGGAGAAGAGGGAGACCAAATTGGAGGTGGAAAGATGGAGTGAAAAAGATTTTGTGTGATCGGGGCCTGAACATGCAGGAGGGTGAAAGTAGGGCAAGGAATAGAGTGAATTGGAGCGATGTGGTATACCGGGGCTGACGTGCTGTCAGTGGATTGAATCAAGGCATGTGAAGCGTCTGGGGTAAACCATGGAAAGTTGTGTAGGTATGTATATTTGCGTGTGTGGACGTATGTATATACATGTGTATGGGGGTGAGTTGGGCCATTTCTTTCGTCTGTTTCCTTGCGCTACCTCGCAAACGCGGGAGACAGCGACAAAGTATAAAAAAAAAAAAATATATATATATATATATATATATATATATATATATATATATATATATATATATATATATATATAAACTATTACTATTTCTGTTACATTTTCTTTTCTCTATTTCTCTGGCTACTGACCAATTGTTATAGGATATCCTGGATTCCTTCTTTCTAGCGTTTAAAGTTGATTGCTTTGTCTTTCAAACTTCGTAGATGCATTGTTTTTTGCTTATGATTTTTTTATTGAAAAACTTTCTCGAATTTCCTGTGATTCGATACGTAAATGTTTGTTGGAAGCCTATTTTCGCGATGCTCAGGAATTATTATAAGCGATCCTTGATCGCGGCGTCATGACCTTTGAGCACGATGGTACGTCCCTCGAACACGACCTCATGACCTTTGAGCATGATGGTACGTCCCTCGAACACGACCTCATGACCTTTGAGCACGATGGTACGTCCCTCGAACACGACCTCATGACCTTTGAGAACGATGGTACGTCCCTCGAACACGACCTCATGACCTTTGAGCACGATGGTACGTCCCTCGAACACGACCTCATGACCTTTGAGCATGATGGTACGTCCCTCGAACACGACCTCATGACCTTTGAGCACGATGGTATGACCCTAAAGCATAAAGGCTCAACCCTTAAGCCTGAAGGCAGCCCTTGAGCGCAACAGTATAGCCCTTGGGTATGATATCCTGACCTTTGACCTGACCCGTAAGGAAAAGGTGAATCGTCTCGCCATTATACCCAAGGGTCGTACCGTCGTGCTCAAGGATCATACCGACGTGCTCAAGGATCGTACCGTCGTGCTCAAGGGTCGTTCCACCGTCCCCAAGAATTGTACTGTCGTGCTCAAGGATCGTACCGTCGTGCTCAAGGGTCGTACCGTCGTGCTCAAGGATCATACCGTCGTGCTCAAGGATCATACCGTCGTGCTCAAGGATCGTACCGTCGTGCTCAAGGGTCGTTCCACCGTCCCCAAGAATCGTACTGTCGTGCTCAAGGATCGTACCGTCGTGCTCAAGGATCGTACCGTCGTGCCCAAGGATCGTACCGTCGTGTTCAAGGATCGTACCGACGTGCTCAAGGATCGTACCGTCGTGTTCAAGGATCGTACCGTCGTGCCCAAGGATCGTACCGTCGTGTTCAAGGATCGTACCGACGTGCTCAAGGATCGTACCGTCGTGTTCAAGGATCGTACCGTCGTGCTCAAGGGTCGTACCACCGTCCCCAAGAATCATACAGTCGTGCTCAAGGATCGTTCCGTCGTGCTCAAGGATCGTACCGTCGTGCTCAAGGGTCGTACCACCGTCCCCAAGAATCATACCGTCGTGCTCAAGGATCGTACCGTCGTGCTCAAGGATCGTACCGTCGTGCTTAGGATCGTACCGTCGTGTTCAAGGATCGTACCGTCGTGCTCAAGGATTGTACCGTCGTGCTCAAGGATCGTTCCGTCGTGTTCAGGGATCGTACCGTCGTGCTTAGGATCGTACCGTCGTGCCCAAGGATCGTACCGTCGTGTTCAAGGATCGTTCCGTCGTGTTCAGGGATCGTACCGTCGTGCTTAGGATCGTACCGTCGTGTTCAAGGATCGTACCGTCGTGCTCAAGGATCGTACCGTCGTGTTCAAGGATCGTACCGACGTGCTCAAGGATCGTACCGTCGTGCCCAAGGATCGTACCGTCGTGTTCAAGCATCGTTCCGTCGTGTTCAGGGATCGTACCGTCGTGCTTAGGATCATACCGTCGTGTTCAAGGATCGTACCGTCGTGCTCAAGGATCGTACCGTCGTGTTCAAGGATCGTACCGACGTGCTCAAGGATCGTACCGTCGTGCTCAAGGATCGTACCGTCGTGCCCAAGGATCGTACCGTCGTGTTCAAGGATCGTACCGACGTGCTCAAGGATCGTACCGTCGTGTTCAAGGATCGTACCGTCGTGCTTAGGATCGTACCGTCGTGTCCAAGGATCGTACCGTCGTGTTCAAGGATCGTTCCGTCGTGTTCAGGGATCGTACCGTCGTGCTTAGGATCGTACCGTCGTGTCCAAGGATCGTACCGTCGTGTTCAAGGATCGTTCCGTCGTGTTCAGGGATCGTACCGTCGTGCTTAGGATCGTACCGTCGTGTTCAAGGATCGTACCGTCGTGCTCAAGGATCGTACCGTCGTGTTCAAGGATCGTACCGACGTGCTCAAGGATCGTACCGTCGTGCTCAAGGATCGTACCGTCGTGCCCAAGGATCGTACCGTCGTGTTCAAGGATCGTTCCGTCGTGTTCAGGGATCGTACCGTCGTGCTTAGGATCGTACCGTCGTGTTCAAGGATCGTACCGTCGTGCTCAAGGATCGTACCGTCGTGTTCAAGGATCGTACCGACGTGCTCAAGGATCGTACCGTCGTGCTCAAGGATCGTACCGTCGTGCCCAAGGATCGTACCGTCGTGTTCAAGGCTCGTTCCGTCATGTTCAGGGATCGTACCGTCGTGCTTAGGATCGTACCGTCGTGTTCAAGGATCGTACCGTCGTGCTCAAGGATCGTACCGTCGTGTTCAAGGATCGTACCGACGTGCTCAAGGATCGTACCGTCGTGCTCAAGGATAAAACCGTCGTGCCCAAGGATCGTACCGTCGTGTTCAAGGATCGTACCGACGTGCTCAAGGATCGTACCGTCGTGCTCAAGGATCGTACCGTCGTGCTCAAGGATCGTACCGTCGTGCTTAGGATCGTACCGTCGTGTTCAAGGATCGTACCGTCGTGCTCAAGGATTGTACCGTCGTGCTCAAGGATCGTTCCGTCGTGTTCAAGGATCGTACCGTCGTGCTTAGGATCGTACCGTCGTGTTCAAGGATCGTACCGTCGTGTTTAAGGATCGTACCGTCGTGCTCAAGGATCATACCGTCGTGTTCAAGGATCGTACCGTCGTGTTTAAGGATCGTACCGTCGTGCTCAGGGATCGTACCGTCGTGCTCAGGGAACTCCTCTGGTCGCTTAATCTATTCCAGGAAATCAGTGGTTCATTTTCAAGACAGATAACCCACTGCTTGTACTTTGTCTGAGACTCGCTGGGGTACGAATGCATCAGAAGGTTCTTCCATAGATGGTGGTGGAATGACGCGTTTGTGGTCCTTGATGTGGCTTCATTATGGGGGGGGAGACCCCCTAGATGTGTGGTGATAAAAAGAATGTAGGTGGGAGAGCAGGAGAGGCGGGATTGAAATAGTTTGGACATATGGAGAGAATGAGTGAAGAAAGGTTGACAATATATGTGTCAGAGGTGAAGGGAACAAGGAGAAGCGGGAGACCATATTGGAGGTGGAAGGATGGAGCTAAAAAGATTTTGAGTGATCGGGGCCTAAACATGCAGGAGGGTGAAAGGCGTGCACGGGATAGAGTGAATTGGAACGATACGGTATACCGGGGTCGACTTGCTGTCAATGGACTGAACCAGAGCATGTGAAACGTATGGGGTAAACCAAGGAAAGGTCTGTGGAACCTGGATGTGGATTAGGAGGAGCTGTGTACGTGAACAGATAGTAATTTTTTCGGTGCTTCCTCGCTAACGCGGGAAATGGTGATATATATATATATATATATATATATATATATATATATATATTATTTATTTTGCTTTGTCGCTGTCTCCCGCGTTTGCGAGGTAGCGCAAGGAAACAGACGAAAGAAATGGCCCAACCCTCCCCCATACACATGTATATACATACACGTCCACACACGCAAATATACATACCTATACATCTCAATGTACACATATATATATACAGACACATACATATATACCCATGCACACAATTCACACTGTCTGCCTTTATTCATTCCCATCGCCACCTCGCCACACATGGAATACCATCCCCCTCCCCCCCTCATGTGTGCGAGGTAGCGCTAGGAAAAGACAACAAAGGCCCCATTCGTTCACACTCAGTCTCTAGCTGTCATGCAATAATGCCCGAAACCACAGCTCCCTTTCCACATCCAGGCCCCACACAACTTTCCATGGTTTACCCCAGACGCTTTACATGCCCTGATTCAATCCACTGACAGCACGTCAACCCCGGTATACCACATCGATCCAATTCACTCTATTCCTTGCCCGCCTTTCACCCTCCTGCATGTTCAGGCCCCGATCACTCAAAATCTTTTTCACTCCATCTTTCCACCTCCAATTTGGTCTCCCACTTCTTCTCGTTCCTTCCACCTCCGACACATATATATGATATGATATTAGCCTGCCCCTGGTACCCGTTTTTATTAACCAACTCTCAGGGGAGGATGACCAGCTGGGATAACTTTGGGCCGGCTGCAGCGACCAGGATTCGAACCAATGCCGACCTGTGTTGCCCGTGAGTGCGTCAGGAAGGGTAACGTTACGCCACACCACGGAGGTCCATACCACAACACCTGAGTCCTAGGGTCGAAAAATTTCTGGTGCGTCTCAGAGTCTGATGAGGAAGATGCTTGAAGCAAAGCTTCTTATTCACGTAAAGACCCCGGCTTTCGTAAGCTTATTAAAGCCTTTCAATAAGGGCCATGTCCCCAGTCTTGGACACCCTTGTTAGGACTCATTAACCCTGTCCGTAAGGGCCGTGTCTTGTGGACACAGACACCTCGTGGCCCTGGGGAAGCTCGAACCAAGTTGCAAGCTGGCTGGTGACTGGATCTGTCATATAGAATCGTTACCTTGCTAGGTTGTGTTGTGAGTCTGTAGACTATGTTTCCGCTTCCCGTTGAAGAAATTCGACATTTGACTACGTCTGAATTCTAAAGTCGTCCATATCTAGTCCTTAATAGTGAATGTATTTGAAGATAAGCTATGGATTAGATCTCGTAAACAATATATCTAGATTTCAATGATTAAGATAAGTTTAAAAGTTCCTTTTCTGCATTACTGGAGAGGCGACAGCCGATGATAGAATTCTTTCTCTGAGACATCCTCCTCTGTAGATTATGTAAATTTGATCGTGTTATTGTATCGAGACTTGAAGTTCACCGCTTCCTTGTATGATGAAGGAGATGCTAATGTCTGTGTGTGTGTGTGTCTGTATGTGTGTGTGTGTGTGTGTGTGTGTGTGTGTGTCTGTGTGTCTGTGTGTGTGTCTGTATTTATGCATGTATGTCTTACCTTCCCGCCCAAGACCCTCCCTCTCTGAGACTCCCGCACCGTTTCGAAAGCCGGTCACGTCCGACAGACGAGACCACAGGGCAGGAAGTGTGGAGACGTGTGTATATCTCTGGGGGTGTGAGAGCAAGAGATCTGAGTGTGTATATCTCTTGGGGTGTGAGAGCAAGAGAACTGAGCTGTAAGGATCCAGTGTCTTCAGGATATAAGTTGTGTTTCGGGCAGGTGGGATCTTTATGTATTTTTCTCAGTAGTAGCGAAGGTGGCCGCCAGAATTCAGAATAGCTCGTACATGTCTCGGGAGCGTTGTTCCTGGTGGCTGGAGGTCTGCTGGAGTGTAAGTCTTCAAGACAGGAGGGCGGGTTGCTTGGTGCTTGTTCACTCACTGGGATGTGCTCTTGTGTCTTGAGGGTAAGGTGGCGGAGAGGGGATCTGAAGGTATATGTTCTTGACGTGTGTAGCAGAGGTAAAGCTTTGTATCTCCATTTCGTGATAGATTCGTAGACTGGTTTAGGTGAGAGGGATCTGGTGGTGTCAAAAAGGAACCGAGTTCCGAGAATATTTAGGTGAGACATTATTGGGATGTATTTTATTGTTTCGTTGTGGAGGTATTAAGTGTTTGATGATGGCTGAGCAGCCGATGATTGTTTTGAATGTTTTGTATGGTATGGTCGTTTGCTATGACTGCTTGTGACAGAATAACCAGGTAGGTGAGGTATGGTTTAGGATGAAACAGACGAATTGTTGTTTAGAAGACTGTCATGGATTCTTCTTCTTGTTCGCATGATCTGTGGGTATTTAGTCTGTGTGCGAATTATACGCTGATGTTTGTAGTGTTGGGAGCGAATGTCATGGGACTGACGTTTTCGATAATTTGCCTGTCTAGGTTAAGAAGGTTACGGTGGATTTCAATGGGGTTGCATTCATTCTGTTTTGAGGGAGTCAGTGTTCTGTTTGCATGATGTGGTGTTGCCAGTTTGCTGTTGCTTGAATACTGCAAGGATGTTGTGACGAGATTGTGAGGCGCATATGGAGAGGACTGTTACGCTCTGGGCTGTTCGAGGTGACCAGAGGTCCTGTAGGAAGAGACTGAAGAAGGTTGGAGAAACAACTGCTCCTTGGGGAATACCAATGTGTAGAGCTTGATACATTGGGATGGAAAACGAATCAACTGATACCTGTTTACACTCGTCTGTTTGTTTCAGGCAGAAGTAAATGGAACTGAACAAACCATTCTAGTACTTGAGTCCTTCCCCCATCAATATATTCCAATACTTGAGTCCTTCACCCGTCAAGGCGTTCCAATGCTTGGCTTCTTCTCCCGTCAAGATATTTCATTGGTTGGGTCTTCCCCTGTCAAGACCTTCCAGTACTCGGGTCCTCCTCCTCCTCCTCCTCCTCCTCCTCCTCCTCCTCCTCCTCCTCCTCCTCCTCCTCCTCCTCCTCCCCCCCCCCCCCCCCCCACCCCCGTCAAGACGTTATTCCACCTCTTCCTTTCACACGCAGAGTCTCCTTCACCCACTTCAACAACCCGTTCCCTCGCCCGCCCTCTAAAACTACATCACGGCCTCTGTGTCCTGGCCAAGACGTCCGTTCCAGCCAGCCCTAAGCGATGCTTACCATCATCTGTTCCTCCCATGCTGGAGTCGTTACCAACTTCGTAAAACTGGAAGAGATCGTTGCATGGCTCTGTTGTGGGCCCCTCCTCCTCCTCCTCCTCCTCCTTCTCCTCCTCCTCCTCCTCCTCCTCCTCCTCCTCCTCCTCCTCCTCCTCCTCCTCCTCCTCCTCCTCCCAGGCTAAGTCTTGGCATGTGAGGCAGCCTCCTCTTGAGGTCATTACCCTCGGCAGTCATCATCATCATCATCCCAGGTCAGTCTCGCCCGCCTTGCTCCTGGACACATGCTTCCCCACTCGTGCTGGTGTCTGATGTGTCGTTATGTTCAGTGTTTCGTATATTGATGGTCTGCATTTTGTATTGTTTGACGTATCCTCCTCCTCCTCCTCCTCCTTCTCCTCCTCCTCCTGGATCATATCCTTCTCCAGTTTCTCCTCTTCTTCTTCTTCTTCTTTCATGTCCACTTCATTTTTTATCCCTTTTCCCATTTCCTCCCACCTCTTCTCCGTTTCCTTGTTTTCTCTTATCCTGCTCCACCTCTTCCTCCTCCTCCTTCCATTACCTTCCTCCTCCTCCTTCGTCTTTTTCTTTTGCCGCTTTTCTTTCGTCGTCTTCTTCGCTCCGCCTCTTCCCCCATCATTATCATCATCTTTCCCTCCTTCAGTTCCTCCTTTCCCCTCTCTCTCTACTCCACCACCACTACCACCAACACCACCTCCTCCTCTTCCTTCATCCCTTCCCTTTACTCCCCCCAACCACAGCGAGTCTCGGCTCAAGTTTTACACACACACACACACACACACACACACACACACACACACACACACACACACACACACACACACACGACCAGACCCTCCCAGACCAGCCTGAGTTGTCAACATTACCAGCCAAGCAGATGTTATTCCTCGAGGTCCTCACTTAGTAAACACCTCCTGTCGTCAGGCCGCTGGTCCTCGAGCACCCACCGACCATGCCCTTCGCGTCGCTTCCCGTGCCGTCCTTTTTCACCCGATGTGATCCCGGCCGACGCCGCCATGTCTAGAGATATGGGCAAGCGTGTGTCAGACATGGGGCGAACTCATGTCAGACATGGACGAGCGTGTCGGCCAATTATTTCAGGGCATGTCTGACGTGTGCGGATTGAGCCTCTGTCCACTCCAAAAAAAAATTTCTTTTGCGAACATGTACACACATTTATACACATCCTCTTCATGTACAAGTCGAGCATATATATATATATATATATATATATATATATATATATATATATATATATATATATATATATACACTTTGGTAAAGTGTGTGGAAGAAGAAAGTTAAGAGTAAATGTGAATAAGAGCAAGGTTATTAGGTACAGTAGGGTTGAGGGTCAAGTCAATTGGGAGGTGAGTTTGAATGGAGAAAAACTGGAGGAAGTGAAGTGTTTTAGATATCTGGGAGTGGATCTGGCAGCGGATGGAACCATGGAAGCGGAAGTGGATCATAGGGTGGGGGAGGGGGCGAAAATCCTGGGGGCCTTGAAGAATGTGTGGAAGTCGAGAACATTATCTCGGAAAGCAAAAATGGGTATGTATGAAGGAATAGTGGTTCCAACAATGTTGTATGGTTGCGAGGCGTGGGCTATGGATAGAGTTGTGCGCAGGAGGATGGATGTGCTGGAAATGAGATGTTTGAGGACAATGTGTGGTGTGAGGTGGTTTGATCGAGTGAGTAACGTAAGGGTAAGAGAGATGTGTGGAAATAAAAAGAGCGTGGTTGAGAGAGCAGAAGAGGGTGTTTTGAAGTGGTTTGGGCACATGGAGAGGATGAGTGAGGAAAGATTGACCAAGAGGATATATGTGTCGGAGGTGGAGGGAACAAGGAGAAGAGGGAGACCAAATTGGAGGTGGAAAGATGGAGTGAAAAAGATTTTGTGTGATCGGGGCCTGAACATGCAGGAGGGTGAAAGGAGGACAAGGAATAGAGTGAATTGGAGCGATGTGGTATACCGGGGTTGACGTGCTGTCAGTGGATTGAATCAAGGCATGTGAAGCGTCTGGGGTAAGCCATGGAAAGCTGTGTAGGTATGTATATTTGCGTGTGTGGACGTATGTATATACATGTGTATGGGGGGGGTTGGGCCATTTCTTTCGTCTGTTTCCTTGCGCTACCTCGCAAACGCGGGAGACAGCGACAAAGTATAATATAATATAATATAATATATATATATATATATATATATATATATATATATATATATATATATATATATATATATATATATATATATATATACATATATATTTATATTGTACAAAGGCAAAGGAGATAAGAGTGAGTGCTCAAATTTTAGAGGTATAAGTTTGTTGAGTATTCCTGGGAAATTATATGGGAGGGTATTGATTGAGAGGGTGAAGGCATGTACAGAGCATCAGATTGGGGAAGAGCAGTGTGGTTTCAGAAGTGGTAGAGGATGTGTGGATCAGGTGTTTGCTTTGAAGAATGTATGTGAGAAATACTTAGAAAAGCAAATGGATTTGTATGTAGCATTTATGGATCTGGAGAAGGCATATGATAGAGTTGATAGAGATGCTCTGTGGAAGGTATTAAGAATATATGGTGTGGGAGGCAAGTTGTTAGAAGCAGTGAAAAGTTTTTATCGAGGATGCAAGGCATGTGTACGTGTAGGAAGAGAGGAAAGTGATTGGTTCTCAGTGAATGTAGGTTTGCGGCAGGGGTGTGTGATGTCTCCATGGTTGTTTAATTTGTTTATGGATGGGGTTGTTAGGGAGGTGAATGCAAGAGTTTTGGAAAGAGGGGCAAGTATGAAGTCTGTTGGGGATGAGAGAGCTTGGGAAGTGAGTCAGTTGTTGTTCGCTGATGATACAGCGCTGGTGGCTGATTCATGTGAGAAACTGCAGAAGCTGGTGACTGAGTTTGGTAAAGTGTGTGAAAGAAGAAAGTTAAGAGTAAATGTGAATAAGAGCAAGGTTATTAGGTACAGTAGGGTTGAGGGTCAAGTCAATTGGGAGGTAAGTTTGAATGGAGAAAAACTGGAGGAAGTAAAGTGTTTTAGATATCTGGGAGTGGATCTGGCAGCGGATGGAACCATGGAAGCGGAAGTGGATCATAGGGTGGGGGAGGGGGCAAAAATCCTGGGAGCCCGGACTCACTCTCTCTCTCTCTCTCTCTCTCTCTCTCTCTCTCTCTCTCTCTCTCTCTCTCTCTCTCTCTCTCTCTCTCTCTCTATCTATCTATCTATCTATCTATATCTATCTATCTATCTCTATCTATCTATCTATCTGTCTATCTGTCTTATCTATCTGACCATCAACGCGCACTGACGCCTTCTTAGAGAGAGAGAGAGAGAGAGAGAGAGAGAGAGAGAGAGAGAGAGAGAGAGAGAGAGAGAGAGAGAGAGAGAGTGAGTGAGAGGAAACAAGGGTGTTTTATATGTTTTTTTTTTTTTTTCCCTTTTAACTGATATGTTCTGGAATGGTTTAAGCTGGAGACACGACGCATGATCCATCGTAAACTCCGTTAAGCCGCTGGATACATTGTGAATCATGATCTCTCAGTGTGATGGCAAGAAAGTATTTTCTTTATATTTTTCCCCAGGAAAGCCATGCGAACCCAGTACAGTTATATGATGGATCAGTTCGATAGCAGCATAGCTTCCTGTGTCGGTGTTCAGGATGAACAGGGATAAGTAAAACTGTGTTAGAATAGGTCACGCCAGGACACCCCAAGTCACGCTAGGTCACACCAGGTCACGCCAGGACACACCAGGTCACGCCAGGACACACCAGGTCACGCCAGGACACACCAAGTCACGCTAGGTCACACCAGGTCACGCCAGGACACATCAGGTCACGCCAGATTACACCAGGTCACACCAGGACACCCCAGGTCACGCCAGATCACACCAGGTCACCAGGTCACACCTAGAGACACCAGATCTCACCAGGACACGTCAGGTCACTCCAGATCATACCAGGTCACACCTGGACACACTAGGTCTCGCCAGGTCATACAGGACACACCAGGTCACATCAGGACACTTCAGGTCACACATAAGGTCACCACAGGTCATGATCGTGATGTGACCTGAAGGTGGCCGCACAGGCTATCTCCAATCATGGACATCAACATCATTTGATTTTGACGACCGAATCTCGAATTTTCATGATGCACTAACGAGTCGTAGATTACATGAATTACCTCTGGCGAGTCACGGCGAGATAACCGCCCGTAGCGACTGTGTCAGACAGCAACGGGTGAAGTCAACCATCATCAGGGGATTTTCAGCCCCGGAGGACGAGAAAGCAAATCACGACAGCCAACCCATTCCCCCCCATGTTCTATTACAGAAAATGAACTAGGGTTTGATTGCCTTAATTGGTGTATCGCCCGGTGAGCCAGATCCAGTTTACACTACTTACAAGCCCGGAAAGGCATTGGAATCTAGAGTTTTCCATGGAGTAACACCTCACCGACGCTCCTGTGTTGACTGTGTCCCGAATCCCACCGGTATCATTGCTTGGAAAGGAGAAGAATCTGCAACTTATTGATATACAAGTTGAAATTCACCGTTCTTATCGCTACCTCGCTAAAGCGGGAAATAGCGAATATGTATGGTATATATATATATATATATATATATATATATATATATATATATATATATATATATATATATATATATATATATAAGTAAAGTGTTTTAGATATCTGGGAGTGGATCTGACAGCGGATAAAACCATGGAAGCGGAAGTGGATCATAGGGTGGGGGAGGGGGCGAAAATCCTGGGAGCCTTGAAGAATGTGTGGAAGTCGAGAACATTATCTCGGAAAGCAAAAATGGGTATGTTTGAAGGAATAGTGGTTCCAACAATGTTGTATGGTTGCGAGGCGTGGGCTATGGATAGAGTTGTGCGCAGGAGGGTGGATGTGCTGGAAATGAGATGTTTGAGGACAATGTGTGGAGTGAGGTGGTTTGATCGAGTAAGTAATCTAAGGGTAAGAGAGATGTGTGGAAATAAAAAGAGCTTGGTTGAGAGAGCAGAAGAGGGTGTTTTGAAATGGTTTGGGCACATGGAGAGAATGAGTGAGGAAAGATTGACCAAGAGGATATATGTGTCGGAGGTGGAGGGAACGAGGAGAAGTGGGAGACCAAATTGGAGGTGGAAAGATGGAGTGAAAAAGATTTTGTGTGATCGGGGCCTGAACATGCAGGAGGGTGAAAGGAGGGCAAGGAATAGAGTGAATTGGATCGATGTGGTATACTAGGGTTGACGTGCTGTCAGTGGATTGAATCAGGGCATGTGAAGCGTCTGGGGTAAACCATGGAAAGTTGTGTGGGGCCTGGATGTGGAAAGGGAGCTGTGGTTTCGGGCATTATTGCATGACAGCTAGAGACTGAGTGTGAACGAATGGGGCCTTTGTTGTCTTTTCCTAGTGCTACCTCGCACACATGAGGGGGGAGGGGGATGGTATTCCATGTGTGGCGAGGTGGCGATGGGAATGAATAAAGGCAGACAGTGTGAATTGTGTGCATGGGTATATATGTGTGTGTCTGTGTGTGTGTATATATATGTGTACGTTGAGATGTATAGGTATGTATACTTGCGTGTTTGGACGTGTATGTATATACATTGTGTATGGGGGTGGGTTGGGCCATTTCTTTCGTCTGTTTCCTTGCGCTACCTCGCAAACGCGGGAGACAGCGACAAAGCAAAATAATAATATATATATATATATATATATATATATATTTATATATATATATATATATATATATATATATATATATATATATATATATATATATATATATATATATATGTTTACCAAATGGCGTCCTAGCTTCGTCTCTTCGATGTTTATCAACTGACATATTTCTCTCTTGTGTCTCCCCAGATGATGAGATTATTACACGAAAGTGCACTTGGGAACTTATCGTGTTTCATTTTCCCTGTGGACTCATAGGAATATATATATATATATATATATATATATATATATATATATATATATATATATATATATATATATATATATATATTTATATATATATATATGTATGTATATATATATATATATATATATATATATATATATATATATATATATATATGTATATATATATATATATATATATATATATATTTTTTTTTTTTTTCTTTTTTATACTTTGTCGCTGTCTCCCGCGTTTGCGAGGTAGCGCAAGGAAACAGACGAAAGAAATGGCCCAACCCCCCCCATACACATGTATATACATACGTCCACACACGCAAATATACATACCTACACAGCTTTCCATGGTTTACCCCAGACGCTTCACATGCCTTGATTCAATCCACTGACAGCACGTCAACCCCGGTATACCACATCGCTCCAATTCACTCTATTCCTTGCCCTCCTTTCACCCTCCTGCATGTTCAGGCCCCGATCACACAAAATCTTTTTCACTCCATCTTTCCACCTCCAATTTGGTCTCCCTCTTCTCCTTGCTCCCTCCACCTCCGACACATATATCCTCTTGGTCAATCTTTCCTCACTCATTCTCTCCATGTGCCCAAACCATTTCAAAACACCCTCTTCTGCTCTCTCAACCACGATCTTTTTATTTCCACACATCTCTCTTACCCTTACGTTACTTACTCGATCAAACCACCTCACACCACACAGTCAAGACCATCTCGGATGAAAGAAAAAACATCATTAGAGGAAGAACGTGGAATTTAAATCATGGCTCGGCAGGTGTGTGTAGACCTGACTGTCAAAGGCAGAAAGGTTATGTGACGAGGGAAAGACAAGAGAATTCCACAGCTTGGCTGTTTCAGGACAGGAGGAGGAGGAGGAGGAGGTATTATAACGGCCAATCCTCGAGTAGTCGGTCTCCACACAGAAGCTGTGAGAAGCAGCAGCCAAAATCGTGACACGGGTCGAGCTGGACCTTGGAGGGTGAGGAGGACACACATGCAGACACAACACACACACGGCCTGATCTGCACATTTAACCCGAGGACAATGACTTCCCAGTACGTCATTTGCAACGGAGAAACAGTGATTCAAAAATTTATGTCATGCTTGGAAATTACTGCCACATTAGCTTAACGTCCGTCTTTGGCCAACTTGGGGAACTGTTGTGCAAAAACAAAATTGTAAATCAGTTAGCGGATCATTACTTGACAAACGATTCCTAGAATAGTTTTTATGACGAAATCGTTCTCTTTCACGTCTGACATGTCTGCATGATTCCTTTATTTTCTCTGTTTTTTTTTTTTTTTTTTACGTGTGATGTGAGTAAACCGTGTGATGTCTTTTTGTTAACCTTTCTTTTCTCTTACAGAAAGCTTTCGATCGAATCCCACATCAGAGATCACTCGCAAATGTTACGTCACGTGGTAGAGATGGGGGGGTTTGTACTTCGGAGTTCAGAAAGTATAGGTTGACGATCTTAATGATTTCCCGTGGGGTCTTCAGCTCGACTGGAGCGTCCAGTTTTACTCACCCGTAGTTGACCAAAGATGAAAGCGTGGGGAGACCACAGCGACGAGCTCCCATGGCATTGCCCAGTCTGAGCAACAAGCTGCTAGTGAGAGCCAACAAGACGACTTCAACTCACCTGATTTTGAAATAAGGTTGGGAGGGGATGCGAAACAGACAGACGTTCAACATGTCCTTAAAGGATCTGATAATCTCGATGTGAGAAGCTGCGTAAGGCGCGCTTTCAAGTGTGGTTTTGTTTCGTGGTAGTAGACACGAAGGCGTGGGGCAAGCGCTTGTTTTGCTTCGAATGAGTTACAACAGTTGAAAGCAGAACCGTCGATGATTTGATAATCTATAAGTAAAGATCTTTGAATCCACGAGTGGACATGATTCCTCTCCCTTAGTAACGTAAAAGGTGTACGAGTATTTCCCTTCGAATCATTTGTATGTCTGACTGTTCTTACAACACTGATATCCGAGTTTCTGATCTCTTACCCTCGCACAAACAACCTGGAAAGGATCCTTTGTGATCCTTTGTATTGTGAGTTTATTCTGTTTAAGATCCTCCCCGCGCCCTTAGGGCCTCGCTCTTTGTTAGAGTGAGTTTCCTTCTGGTACGCTTGCACAAATTCTACAGCTGTGCTTATTCTGCTACACCTGTGCTCATTCTGCTACACCTGTGATCATTCTGCTACGCCTGTGCTCATTTAGCTACACCTGTACTCATTCTGCTACACCTGTGATCATTTAGCTACACCTGTACTCATTCTGCTACACTTGTGCTCATTTAGCTACATCTGTACTCATTCTGCTACACCTGTGCTGATTTAGCTACACCTGTACTCATTCTGCTACACTTGTGCTCATTTAGCTACATCTGTACTCATTCTGCTACACCTGTGATCATTTAGCTACACCTGTACTCATTCTGCTACACCTGTGCTCATTTAGCTACACCTGTACTCATTCTGCTACACCTGTGATCATTTAGCTACATCTGTACTCATTCTGCTACACTTGTGCTCATTTAGCTACACCTGTACTCATTCTGCTACACTTGTGCTCATTTAGCTACACCTGTACTCATTCTGCTACACTTGTGCTCATTTAGCTACATCTGTACTCATTCTGCTACACTTGTGCTCATTTAGCTACACCTGTACTCATTCTGCTACACTTGTGCTCATTTAGCTACACCTGTACTCATTCTGCTACACATGTACTCTCTCCTTCACCTGCAGTCATTGCACTCACTCAGGTATGTTCTCTTGGAGTCTTTCCCAATTAGACATCCACACACCTGCGTGTCGTTGAAGGCCAATGATAAGGGCAGGAGCGTGATGGATTAGAAGTCCTCCCGTCCTGTATGATCTTTTTCGAAAAGGAACAGGAGAAGGAGCCAAGCGAGGAGTTTTGTCCTCGAAGGCTCCCGTCCTCTGTTCCTGAAGCTTTTTTCCCCCTCGGGTGGAGAAAAGGGGGCGAGCGAGACGTCATAACCCTTCATCAAACCGTCTCTTCCGTGAGACGTTGGCAACTTCTTGTTACTCCCCCATCAGTCGGGTGATCCAGTCACTCGCTGGAGGTAGTTAAACCCTCACGTAACAGGCTGGGTGGTGCTGGGGAGCCTGCAGTATCTGACAGATCACAGTAGACTTTACCCATAGGGAAAGTATAAGACGCCTAGGGGAGGTCCAAGACGCTGAAGTAAAGGTATCGGACTCTTAGGGAAGTTGCGGGACTCCTTTGAAAGGTCCTGGTCTCCTGAAGAAGGTAAAAGACTCTCAGGAAAGGCTCTAGAATCATAAGGATGGTATACATAAGACTCAGGAAAGGCTCTAGAATCATAAGGATGGTATACATAAGACTCAGGAAAGGCTCTAGAATCATAAGGATGGTATACATAAGTCTTGATTCATGTGTTTGGACTCGTATGGGGAAGGTAGGGCACTATTGATGAAGGTAGTGGACTCTTTTAAGACTCTCTCAAAAGCTACAGGACTCTCAGGAGAGGTGATCCTACCTCAGGACTCTTTAGAAAGGTAGGTGACTCTCAGAAAAGTAGCTGGACTCTCAGGGAATGTACATGACTCTTAGGAGAGCTGCTGAATTCGTGAGGAAGGTGCGGGAGCTTGAAGAAAAGGCACAGGTCTCTGTATGTAAGCAACTGGCATCTCAGTTTTCTATCGGTTTCCATAAAGCAATAGAAAACGGGAGAGGTGCTGGTCTCTCAGGGGTAGGGTTGGGGGGGGGGAGCTACATGATCCTTCGTGATGTCTCTTGATCAAACGTCTCTCCTTGAGAGAGAGAGAGAGAGAGAGAGAGAGAGAGAGAGAGAGAGAGAGAGAGAGAGAGAGAGAGAGAGAGAGAGAGAGAGAAATGGCCTTGATTAGGGCATTTAGTTGCACGTTTCATCTCCTCCAACACATCTAAAAGTCACGTTGCTTTTTCTATACGGGGTTCTAATGGTCTTCATTTTCACCCATCTTGAAATCATTGCAGCATCGTAAGCAGTTCATCTCGGTGGCATAAACCATCTTCCCTTCCGTACATCCCGCAGCCGCCGACGTCTCACTGCGTTACGCGCTATTTTATGGACTTCGTAAAACCTTTATGCATTCCTCCTCCTCCTCCTCCTCCTCCTCCGCCTTTCAAATTCGTCCTTCCTCTCGCTGAAACCTGAGCCTCCCCACGGCTGCTGGATGGTCGAGGCGGACACCGCCCCTCAGCCTGGGTGTCGACCCTACATGAAGCTGGAAGTCCCCGTGGCGCTTCCGTAACAAGCCTCCTCTGGTATCTGCTCCCTGCAGACGAAACCCAAACCCTCGGTTTCCCCACCTCCTGCCCGTAGCGGCGGCTCCTCCTACATCCTGCCTCTCCTCCTCCTCCTCCTTCTCGTTCTTTACTTCGTCTTCGCCACCCTCGTGACACCCCCCCCCCCCCCCCCACACACACACACACACACACACACACACACACACACACACACACACTCTCTCTTGCCCCAGATATAAGACTTTTTACTCGTCGCTTCCTTTGCCTGTGCTACGCATAATGAGAATGGACAAAAGAATTGTCGAAAAGAAATGAGAGAGGGAGAGTGAGTATGTGTGTGGAGGATAGACAGGGCAGGTAACTATCTCAGAACGTAGATATAGCAAACGGCAGGGAGATCTTTGCGAGAGGCGAGGGTGCCACGGACTTTGCCTGTGACACAGGGAGATATTTATTGAGATGAAGAGAATCTTGTCAGAGACTTCTCTTTTTTTTTTTTTTTGTCTTCTTTATGAGGGTTGTGATGATGTAAGAGATGTGCGCACAGTCCGATGAGAAGTTAGGGAAGTGTGGGATAGTTATGACGGGAGAGAGAGAGACATTACAGAAGAGGAGGGCGAGATGAGCGGTATTCCATGACAGTAGGATGGAAGAGCGAGGAGCAGAGATGGAGTGGCAGGGGTGTGGTGGTGGTGGTGGTGAGATACAGAGGTAAAACTGATACAGACGGGATTTCATGGAAAAGATTTGTTTATAGAAAGAGGGGAGACGGGTCGTGTGTGACTCATGATTTGCGTAAGGCAGCAGTTCATCCAGTACATCAAGGGATTAAAAACATGATGACAGATGCGCCATAGTTGCTTAGCTGACAAGGTGTGTGGTGGGATGGCGATTGACGGTGTGAAGGGAGTAAGTGAACCTTTTTGCTCAAGAAGAACAGGGGAGGGTTGAGGAAAAGTTGAGGGTGTGTAGATGAAGTTTTTCCACACATCTCAGCAGTAGAGAAAGCCTTCAACGAAGATATGACCACAGTGTTTATGGATTTAGATGAAGAAGGCAAATGATAGAAGTCAATAGGGAAGAGATTGTAACAAGCTCACATGTTTCCTCCCTCCTCCTACCTATTGGTTCCAGCTCCACCTCTCCTTCTGCAGAAGGACGAAAGAAACACAAGAGTAAACATCAGAATTATTGTAATGTAAAGTATATCTTCCATCGTCCCTGGGGGGATGGGACGGATGACGCCCTAGCTCTCCAACTGGGGCAAAGAATCTCTGATACAAACCTTTGTTCCTCTGGTGAAAGACATGTCCCGGCCATGAACGATTCCTATTTTCCTTCTCCTCCCGACAACAACTCCTCCTCCTCCTCTCCTGTGGCACACATTTTCCCGTCCAGGAAAAGTGGAGTATCGACAAACGCTGGCCGGAGCCGTGTGAGAGGAGGAGGTGGCCAGACAAAGAGACTTCGGAAACACTCGTCTTTAGCGGTTTGCTGCCGTTTTACGGAGACAATGGCTGGTCGTCTTGCCGTCACAGATGTGCGGATATATCATTCACACACACACACACACACACACACACACACACACACACACACACACACACACACACACACACACACACACACACACACAAGTTGCAGGACGTAAAGCCAGAAGCCACAGATGTAGAGTTGAGTTCTTCAGTTTCTTGTGTGTTAGTCTTTATCTCCCAATGGTCTTGGACGGAAGAGGCTGGTGACTCCTTGAGTCTTCATCCAGTCTTTCCAGACTCGATCTATCACTTTCTGTTTTTTTTTTTTTTCTTCATTTTTACCTCCTCCACTTCTGCTTGCCTCTGATGCCTTCCTTCACTTCCCCTTCTTTCTCCCTCACTCAGTTGATCATCTTCAAATCCTTCACTCCCTCTTTCCTTCATCATCAAAATTCTTTCTTTTTTTTTTGATTATATATTTTTTTTTCAGCATCATAATCGTCTCATGGACTTTTCATCTTGACTCCCTCCTTGTGGACGATGACGAGGCAGTTATTCTACGTATATTGCCTTCCTCCATAAACATCACTTTTTTTTTGAGAAGGCTTTTGTGTGTCTAGCGAGGCTCTGCCGGCCTCCGCTGCAAATTGCAGTCATGAATAATGACAGTTAATGTCCGCTTGTTTATCTCTGTTCCTGAGATAGCCAGCAACGGGGGTGGGTTTTTGAAAGCCATCCCCCCCCTTCTCTCTCTCTCTCTCTCTCTCTCTCTCTCTCTCTCTCTCTCTCTCTCTCTCTCTCTCTCTCTCTCTCTCTCTCTCTCCCCCTGGAAGTATTGTAGAGAATTATTATTTCGCCAGTACTATTTCTGTTATGGGTCTCATATTACTAATGGGGTCTGTTACTCATAGCTTGCAGACGCTTAGAACAATGCGTGAAATGTTATTGCGTTTAATTAAGAGCACGCTGGACTTGAAGAATGTTAGTGGAAGGTGTTTACGTGATACTTGGAGTGTGAGCATTGCCTCCTACAAAGCTCATAAAAATTGAGACTAGGGAAGCGTGTATGTTTGATCACATGATTGTGTGTTTGTGTGCTCATGTGTGTTGTATGCGCGTGCATGTGGCTTTTGTTTGTGCGTGTGTGTGTGTGTGTGTGTGTGTGTGTGTGTGTGCGTGTGTGTGTATGTATTTGCATGTAACTTGGTTTACGCTGTTCGAGGCTTGCCAGGTGCTTAATGATGATAGAGCACTCAGACCAGCTTATTCTTCCCCCTCCTGCATTGATTATCACCCCAGATCAATAATAGATTTAATCGACTGCAGAAGACCTGTACCCTCTGAGAAGACTCCAGCCAAAACGTTACCTTGGCTGTCCGTCTTTGACCAGGCTCATCGGCCTTTGTATCAACGGCAGAAACGCTCCCAAGGTCAGCTTTGGTAACAAGTTGCAATGCCGTCTTATCTGTGGATGGATACGACTGTCATGTTGAATGCTCACGTGAACACAGAGGCTCTTTGTCTTAGAGGGAGCGAACATCGAGGAAACAAGGGTTTGGGGGATGTGTGTCCGTGAGAGAGAGAGAGAGAGAGAGAGAGAGAGAGTCCAAATGAAGTACAGTGAGAGGCAAGATGAGGCAAGACATGTATACAACGACATCGACAAATAGTAGCAGGTCAAATGTGACTTCCTCTCCCACGAGAGTGAGACACGCCACATCCCACACAGTAACCCATGTGACCCGCGCCAGAACTACGAACTGAATTTTCCTTCGTGGAACCCGACAGTCGTGGGTGGATGAGGGGTGTGTGTGTGTGTACCCCCTTCCAGAGGTTAGGTTTCAGCCTCACACACCATGCCCCCTCCTCCGACGGTCTTCCAGGATCCTCTTGAAGAGAGAGAAGTCGCTGCTGGAATACATCTGGATTCCAGCGATGAGGATAGATGATTGGACACCACCGGGATGTAGAGTCCTTCAGGCGAAAACCTGGAGAACAGATGGACGCCAGTCGAGCTTTTGTAAGCTTCCAGTGGACCTGAAGAACAGGTGGTTGCCATTAGAATTTAGTGAGGTTCCAGTGGACATGAAGAACAGGTGGTTACCATTAGAATTTAGTGAGGTTCCAGTGGACATGAAGAACAGGTGGTTACCATTAGAATTTAGTGAGGTTCCAGTGGACATGAAGAACAGGTGGTTACCATTAGAATTTAGTGAGGTTCCAGTGGACATGAAGAACAGGTGGTTACCATTAGAATTTAGTGAGGTTCCAGTGGACATGAAGAACAGGTGGTTACCATTAGAATTTAGTGAGGTTCCAGTGGACATGAAGAACAGGTGGTTACCATTAGAATTTAGTGAGGTTCCAGTGGACCTGAAGAACAGGT
This sequence comes from Panulirus ornatus, assembly GCF_036320965.1. NCBI lineage: Eukaryota > Metazoa > Arthropoda > Malacostraca > Decapoda > Palinuridae > Panulirus > Panulirus ornatus. Next base: position 51,732,652 of record NC_092225.1, read on the forward strand.
GGTTGCCATTAAAATTTAGTGAGCTTCCAGATAAACTGAAGAACAGGTGGTTATTATACGAATTTAATGAGCTTTCAGTTGACCTGATAAACAGTTGGTCATCATTGGAGTTTACTGAGCCTCAAGGTGTTCAGAGAAATAGTTAGCCACCATCGAGATTGATCAAGGTGTTGGTGGTGATGAATGAGTCTTGTTGGTTCATGATGAATACTCTGGTAACTATTGCATTTTAACGGATGGTATTCATCAAAACCTTGTAGAACTGTCGAGAAACACGACAGAGGTATTTTTCAAAAGAACTTATGGATATTCTTACTTGGTCATGTGAGCCTTCCAGTAGCCCCACGAAGAATTGCTATTTGGGGATGAATGAAGTATTGAAGTTCAAGAACACGATCTACTACAACTTCATAACACCTCCACTGCTGTTCTTAGTTTTGTCAATTTGACCTTTTTGTTTATGTGGAAACCCATGTTTCCTGTAATGGATTGGCCGTTTACTTGCGGAACTCCCAAATATTCTTCCGGTGGATCTTGAGTGTGTTCATGATCCAGGAGGATGAGTTACCAGCTTGAGCTTGAGCTTGAGTGTGTGTGTGTGTGTGTGTGTGTGTGTGTTAGATGACCCTCGAGGACCACTCCTGAAATTAGCTAGGGGAGCAAGGGGTCTGACACACACACACACACACACACACACACGCACACGCACACACACACCCATGATCAGTGTGTCTAACCACCCCTGGACTACTACGGTACGACCTCGGCGCATGATGGTACGACCCTTAGAAAAAAAAAGAAAAGAGGCACGACCCTTCGGTATGATGACCGGATTCTTAAAGGATCAGGTCAGAGGCCAAGCCATTTGAGCCAAGGGTCGTACTACCCTCCACAGAATGACGTCCCGTCGTGTTCAAGGTGACGTACCGTCGCACACCGAGGGAACTGAGCAGAGCAACGGTCACTGATGGGGAGGTAGTACGACTGGGACAAGCGTTTTAACTAGCAATTAACCAACCCCTCCCCCCCGGGGGTGATTATCCCCTGACGGCAAAATAGATCTCCGTAACACGCTTGATTAACCGTGGACAACAAAATAGTGTCCCAGATCCCGGTTTAATTTAGAATCATTCGTCTCGCTCAACTCAAACGTATAGAATTTAATTAGAATAAACAAGTCATCTAGTGAGTCACTGAACCAAACTGTAAATAGTAAGATAATCCCCAGACTATAGTCAGTAATCCACCCAACCACCATATTTCATAATTGGGTAATTCTATATTTTCTACCAATCAGGTCTTCCTACTTTGAAGTTACTGGTGTGATCATGCACCCCATGGTTGAGTTTACAGTCGGGTAAACTGATCATTTCACACCTCCTCGAAGAATTCGGTATTCATTTCAGTTCTATAACATTATGATCTGAATAATTTCTTTTGAGTAAAAAGTATTGAGTGATGCAGTTTACCTGGCCTAGATTAAGTACCACTTTAAGCTGAAGTAAACTCTTAATTGACGCCATCATGATAGTCTACTTCACCTCGTATGAATGAATGATATGGGGTACTATTGCCACTCATCCTTCCCCCCCTCGAAGGCCACCGTGGTCTCCACCTGATGAGTTTACCACACCTGTGATATACCGTGGTTTACCACACCTGTACATATCGTGGTTTACTACACTACGTGGTTTACAGTTGCCAGGCATCATGACGTAACCATGAGCCTCTTGTCACTTTCATACTACCGTTCAAGGTCGCAATCTGAAACAACCATTTATCATGGTTTCGTTTGCTCTCACTATGTGTGCCAGCTGTCAGCTGGTTTCCCAGAACTACTGCGCGATAAACGAGCGACCAGCTCTCGTTTGTCCAGCACAGGAAGGCAAATTCTTCCATGTGAGGGGTTGGGTTCTGAGTGCGTCACCCATGTGAGGGGTTGGGTCCTGAGTGCGTCATGCATGTGAGGGGTTGGGTTCTGAGTGCGTCATGCATGTGAGGGGTTGGGTCCTGAGTGCATCATGCATGTGAGGGGTTGGGTCCTGAGTGCGTCATGCATGTGAGGGGTTGGGTCCTGAGTGCGTCATGCATGTGAGGGGTTGGGTCCTGAGTGCGTCATGCATGTGAGGGGTTGGGATCTGAGTGCGTCATGCATGTGAGGGGTTGGGTCCTGAGTGCGTCATGCATGTGAGGACTTGGGTTCTGAGTGCGTCATGCATGTGAGGGGTTGGGTCCTGAGTGCGTCATGCATGTGAGGGATTGGGATCTGAGTGCGTCACCCGTGTGAGGGTTGGGTTCTGAGTGCGTCACCCATGTGAGGGGTTGGGTTCTGAGTGCGTCACCCATGTGAGGGGTTGGGTTCTGAGTGCGTCACCCATGTGAGGGGTTGGGTTCTGAGTGCGTCATGCATGTGAGGGGTTGGGTTCTGAGTGCGTCACCCATGTGAAGGGTTGGGTCCTGAGTGCGTCACCCGTGTGAGGGTTGGGTTCTGAGTGCGTCATGCATGTGAGGGGTTGGGTTCTGAGTGCGTCACCCATGTGAGGGGTTGGGTCCTGAGTGCGTCACCCATGTGAGGGATTGGGATCCGAGTGCGTCACCCGTGTGAGGGTTGGGTTCTGAGTGCGTCATGCATGTGAGGGGTTGGGTTCCGAGTGCGTCATGCATGTGAGGGTTGGGTTCTGAGTGCGTCATGCATGTGAGGGGTTGGGTTCCGAGTGCGTCTAGAGATTACAGATTTTACAGAGAGAGAGAGAGAGAGAGAGAGAGAGAGTGTGTGTGTGTGTGTGTGTGTGTGTGTGTGTGTGTTGAAAAGATCGTGTGTGTTGAGGGATGATCGATCAGCTGGCTGGTGTGGTGTGGCCACAGTGGGTTAAGAGTGGGTTTACAAGGCTTGTGCTCTGGGTTGTGGGATGGTTGAAGCTTGTGCTCTGGGTTGTGGGATGGTTGAAGCTTGTGCTCTGGGTTGTGGGATGGTTGAAGCTTGTGCTCTGGGTTGTGGGTTAGTTGAAGCTTGTGCTCTGGGTTGTGGGTTGGCAGAAGCTTGTGCTCTGGGTTGTGGGTTGGTTGAAGCTTGTGCTCTGGGTTGTGGGTTGGTTGAAGCTTGTGCTCTGGGTTGTGGGTTGGTTGAAGCTTGTGCTCTGGGTTGTGGGTTAGTTGAAGCTTGTGCTCTGGGTTGTGGGTTGGCAGAAGCTTGTGCTCTGGGTTGTGGGTTGGTTGAAGCTTGTGCTCTGGGTTGTGGGTTGGTTGAAGCTTGTGCTCTGGGTTGTGGGTTGGTTGAAGCTTGTGCTCTGGGTTGTGGGTTGGTTGAAGCTTGTGCTCTGGGTTTTGGGTTGGCAGAAGCTTGTGCTTTGGGTTGTGGGTTGGCAGAAGCTTGTGCTCTGGGTTGTGGGTTGGCAGAAGCTTGTGCTGTGAGTTATGAGTTGCCTGAAGCTTGTGTTGTGATATAGGTCGTCTCTTGGGTCGTCTTCTGTATACAGTCGTGTGAGGTTTGCAAGGTAGCCTTGCTTGTCTTCGTTCTTGTTGGTGAAGGTGGATGGTTGAAGGTTGTAGATGAGGAAGTAGGAGTTGTACTGTCCAGTGGGACGTGGTGGGGGAGATCAAGCAATAAGGTGGTTGGAGGGTGAAAGGGATTGGCGGGGATTACTTGTGGGAGTGTGGCTGTGACCTGGACGCCTCTCATGTTATGATGAGGAGACTTCTGTCCTGGCGTGTACCTGGTTCATGGTGATGGAGTCGGTTGTGCCTTTTATCATTCAGAGAACTTGGTCGTAGGTGTTCTGTGTTCATGAATGTTATGTCCACTAATTAGAGGTTTGCCCAGGTAGAGCTGGGGTCATTTGTTCTAGCACAGAAGAATATATATATATATATATATATATATATATATATATATATATATATATATATATATATATATATATATATTTTTTTTTTTTTTTTTTTTTTCATACTATTCGCCATTTCCCGCGATAGCGAGGTAGCGTTAAGAACAGAGGACTGGGCCTTTGAGGGAATATCCTCACCTGGCCCCCCTCTCTGTTCCTTCTTTTGGAAAATTAAAAAAAAAAAAAAAAAAAACGAGAGGGGAGGATTTCCAGCCCCCCGCTCCCTTCCCTTTTAGTCGCCTTCTACGACACGCAGGGAATACGTGGGAAGTATTCTTTCTCCCCTATCCCCAGGGATAAAATATATATATATATATATATATATATATATATATATATATATATATATATATATATGGCTTCCGTGCATTACACGCGACAGCTAGAGACTGAGTGTGAACGAATGCGCCCTTTTTTTTTTTTCGTTTTCCTGGCTCTACCTCACTGACGCAGGGGGTGGCGACGGGAATGGATGAAGGCAAGCGAGTATGAATATGTACATGTGTATGTATGTATGTTTATGTCTGTGTATGCATATGTATATGTATGTATATGGGTATATGTTGATATGTATATGTATGCATATGAACGTGTATGGGCGTGTATGTATATATGTCTGTACATGAGTGGATGTGTATTTCCACCTCTGTTTTCTTGCGTTACCTTGCTGACGCGGGAAACGGCGATAAAGTACAATATATATATATATATATATATATATATATATATATATATATATATATATATATATATATATATACATATATATATATATATATATTTATTTATATTTATTTTGCTTTGTCGCTGTCTCCCGCGTTTGCGAGGTAGCGCAAGGAAACAGACGAAAGAAATGGCCCAACCCACCCCCATACACATGTATATACACACACGTCCACACACGCAAATATACATACCTATACATCTCAATGTACACATATATACACACACAGACACATACATATATACCCATACACACAATTCACACTGTCTGCCTTTATTCATTCCCATCGCCACCTCGCCACACATGGAATACCATCCCCCTCCCCCCTCATGTGTGCGAGGTAGCGCTAGGAAAAGACAACAAAGGCCCCATTCGTTCACACTCAGTCTCTAGCTGTCATGCAATAATGCCCGAAACCACAGCTCCCTTTCCACATCCAGGCCCCACACAACTTTCCATGGTTTACCCCAGACGCTTCAAATGCCCTGATTCAATCCACTGACAGCACGTCAACCCCGGTATACCACATCGATCCAATTCACTCTATTCCTTGCCCGCCTTTCACCCTCCTGCATGTTCAGGCCCCGATCACTCAAAATCTTTTTCACCCCATCTTTCCACCTCCAATTTGGTTTCCCACTTCTCCTCGTTCCCTCCACCTCCGACACATATATCCTCTTGGTCAATCTTTCCTCACTCATTGTCTCCATGTGCCCAAACTATTTCAAAACACCCTCTTCTGCTCTCTCAACCATATATATATATATATATATATATATATATATATATATATATATATATATATATATATATATATATATATATATATATATTGTTTGGTGTGTGTTTCTCTTGTCTGGATGTGTGGTTTGGTAATGCTTTCAGTGTCTGAAGTCTGCATGTGGCTTTAGCCTTAATGTTGTTTATGTGTCGTGTGAATGTATTATGTGTATCGAATGTGATTCCGGGAATGGCTGGGTTGGGGTATTGAGCGGCGGCGAGTGAGGGAATCGTGTGAGGTTTGCATGAACGTTAGATTCGTGTTTTGTGTTGAGGAGGACTCGCGTGATGGTGGTGTCATGGGGTTACGTCATGAGTTAGTGGTGGTCTGTTAGGTCGGATGTTTCGGTTTGTGTTCGTTGCTGGCCGAGAGTCTAGGGTGTGTTGCAAGGGTATGGCTGTGTCGTCTGCACGTAGAGGGAAGGATAGAGTCTGGGTTTAGAGGTAGAGTAGGCATGGAGAGAAGGATAGAGTAAGGGGATAGAGATGGAAGGTCGAGGAGACATTAACAGGTTGAGGCGACGCCTTTGAGGGTTGGCCTCGACATTCCCGTTGGTGAGGGAGGAGGAAGACCCTCTCACGTGTCTCGGAGATTAATGCCTGGACCTGTGGCACGCGGCGGGCTGCTGCTTCCCATAGTTTGTGTGTGTGGGAGGGAGACCAACCACATGAGCATTAACCGTTATGATACATTTTCTCCTTTTCTTATAACGACGAAGCTGTTGGAATTCCTTTCCAACTCTTGTCCTTTCCCTCTTTCCATAATCTTTCCACCTTTAGGAGTCGGTTTTGCAAACATCTGTCGAGCTTGAGTTAATTTTTCACTTATTCTTGTACTCTTCATTTGCCTCTTTTTTTTTTTCTAGAGAAATCCAAGATATGGGCATGTTTCTACTCGTGCTGTATTAGTATCGATGTTAATTATAAACCTCCCATGACACACACACACACACACACACACACACACACACACACACACCCATGGCTCCGCCGGCTTCGGAGCTGCACTCCAAGCAGGAGTCGGGAAATGGTATGCTCTTCTAAAGCGAGAAGCTCCCCGGCGTGGCTGTACTCCTTATTCCTTCACTGACGATGAACCAATCACGTCGAGTGGTGTGACTCTTCACGCGCGTTGCGACCACAAGCTGGCGGAGTCCGGCAACAGTACTCGTGATATATGTCGTCCGAAGTCGGGTATTGGGGAAAAAAAAAAAAAGATCCTGAACTACGGAATTGTTGATATCCAGCGAACCATTAGCTGAGAGAGAGAGAGAGAGAGAGAGAGAGAGAGAGAGAGAGAGAGAGAGAGAGAGAGAGAGAGAGAGACATTGTTTCCTCGGGAAAAAATCGCTGAAGGGGACAGTTTGGTTCCGAGCTGGAGTGACAAGAGATTCAGATCCACGCATCCTCCCTCACCCCTGGGGAGGGTGGGAGCTGAGACTGACTCTTCTTTTTGGCTCTATTTTGTCAGATGCTTTCAGCTGGTTCTCCCTCATCCCAGGACGTTAACGTAGGGACCCTCCTTTGACTCCTGCATGATGACATCACACCTCTCACCCTCCTGCATGCAGACATCTCACCCTCATACTCACACTCGAACTCTTTTCCTCCACTTCACATCTGGTGTTCGTCTTTCCCCTCCTCTTTCTCTTCATTTTTCTTATATACAGCTTCATCCTTCCAGCTCCCTTCATTAATCCCTTCCATCCCTAAACTTATCCTTTTCTCGTGTCCTAAACCCTCCCTTTTCTCTTCCGTTCCTCCCTTTCACAGAACTCTTCTCCTCAATTTTTTCAACCACTCCCTTTATCTTCTCTTCCTTCCCTCCCTCTCACGTACATGCGTCTCTCAGTCTTTCCACACTTCTCGCTTCGCAACGGTAACTGAAGGAAAAACAAGAAATGGAATTTCTTCTCCTCGACTCGTTTCAACCACGTCTTCCTCAGGAGGATAATGATACATCGAGGCAGAGGCGATAGCTTTTTTTTTTTCTTTTTGATGTCGAAAGCTCCAGTCACTTTCTCCAGTTAAAGCCGGGCCTTAATTGAAATATAGAGAGAATTATGAAACGCAAAAAGACAAGGGAAAGTATTTATGAATGTTGGAGAAAGTGAAATATCTGTTTTTCGAAGTGTGCCAGGTCATAGTTATCGGGAAGGACATGAGAAGATAGAGAGATGCAAAGCTTTGATGTGTAGGAAAAGAAGCAATTGTCAAACCGACCCACCCTTGAGTTGCTGATGGCCACACAGTAGTCATGTGACGCAGCAGCTTGCCAAGTATTGCGTGGTCTACTATGTGGTGGGGGCACGCAGGCAGCCAGCACTCGGGAGCTTACACAGCTGTTTACCTTTCATTCTGTGGGTCACCTTTCACTCTCGTGTACCAGAATAGGCTATATGGGGAAAATGAAACACGATAAGTTTCCAAGAGCTTTTTCGTTTTATAATCACATCATCATGGGAGACACAGGAGAGAAATATAACAGTCAGATGATATAAAACGAGTAGACGTAGCTAGGACGCCCTTTGGCGTTCACCTATTCCTTCAAACTCTATTTTCTGCATCTTTCCAGATAAGGTACTTTTATTAACTATGGTCTGATCTAGTGAATAGAGACATGTTAGTGCCGCTGATGTCTGCCTCTTCCTACCCTCTCACGTAACTCTCTCTATTTCAGCACCAGTCCCACCAGCTATACTGAATATTCTTCTCTAATATTAGTCATTCCTAAACCCTCTGGTGGCCATCAGCGCAGTCATATCTCACACTCCGAGTCTCTCCCCTCGACACACTCAGACACAACCATTTCACTTCTGTTGACATTTACTTCCAGCACCCTCTTCTTACTTCCAGCTCCCTCCTCTTACTTTCAGCTCCCTCCTCTTACTTCCAGCTCCCTCCTCTTACTTCCAGCTCCCTCCTATTATGTAGTCTTCAAGAATACTCACATTTTCTTCTTAGAATTCATTCATAGTTTCGTCCATTAAGTGAACGTCATCTGTATACACCGCCATGCTAATCCTCAACTCCCATCCATTATTTACCTTCATCCACCTTTACTCTCCTTTCTCTCTATTTATCCCCTGATACGACTTCCTCCTCGTACGTATTCCCTAACATGACCTCCTTGCCTTTCTCTCTTCGTATCCCCTGACATGATCTCCTTCCCGATCCCAGTGCTGTATTCTCTGAACAGCTGCGGAGACATAACATCACCTTGCATTACCCCTTCATCACCCCTTACCACTCACTCTTTCCTCTCCAACCACCACCACCACCACGCCATCACCACCACACGTCCCTTGTCCCTCTGCAAAAATCCCTCACGTCTTTCACGACCACCCCTGTCACTCTATATACACCCCCAGGCCACAGTCCCCTTCCCATCTTCTTTCTCACACACTTTTCCTTTTTTTTTCTTCTTCTTCTTTTCGAGTGCGTTAAAGGTTCATAATCTGTGTGCTGCTTGTATAGCTTCATTGTGCAACGAGCAGTCGCTCGGATAGCTTGTTTAAACCTTCCAGTAAAGTGTACACATACAAGGTGTGTGTGTGTGTGTGTGTGTGTGTGTGTGTGTGTGTGTGTGTGGGGGGGGGGGGGGGGGGGAGAGAGACATGGAAACATATATTCACCTTCACGGAAATACAGAAATAGACAAAGAACTTCTAGAAATACACAAAAGTAAACAGCTTGCCACAAAGAGCAAATGCAAAAATGCACAAAGAACTTCCAGAAAAAAAGGTATACAAGTTGGTGCAAAGCATTAACGACCTTGCTGTATAGATAAGCTTGCTCGTCCACGCCCTTCGTAAGGCCATTAGCGTAACAGGCGAAGACTTCGGCCACCAGACCCTTCTGTTGCCTGATGGACCAGCGGCGGCAGCAGCAGAAATAGGGAGAGGCGGGCAGGACCCTCGTCCTCAGAGAAGCCTACCTGCTCTGCCTGTAAGGGAAATGATTTCCATAAGATGATAGGATAGTGAGGGGCAGCAGCAGCGTGTATGTACGTATGTATATATGTATGTGCCTGAACTGCCAAAGTGTGAAATATGTTTTTTCTATCTTTGTCGTTCGATCATTTATGATCCAAGGACCTTGAAAAGAAAATACGAAAAAGACCAGAAATATTTTTTACATTGCTCTCGAAGATATACATAAGGTTAGGAAAAGAATGTTTTTCTTTTCTTGAAATAACAAGACACCCCGGACAAATGGTTTTGAATTTTTTTTTTTCATTTGTCTGGCCTCACACTGATTTCATGTTACTGTTATAAATCGTTTGCCATTGAAATATCATTTTGATTCATATTTTCGATGAAAATAACTAGTATAAAGTGGGGCAACCATGTTTATTAGGAGTTCTCAAATTCAAGCTTACCAACTCTACCAAGACAAGAGTCGTATTGATCATTTTGAAATTCATTGGACTTATCCGGGAAGATACTTCTTTTGCCGTGTGTACAATCCAGGAACGTACGTTTTTTTTTTTTTTTACCGTGTGTACATAGACTCGTCCAGATAGACTGAACAGCAGTGCTGTGGTTTCAAATGGAACATGATCCCAGTGGTAGGCAGACAGAGTTATATAGGAATGACCCTCACACCTTTGTGTTGTAAGGTTGGTTAGAAATACAGACATTTTGCTCATCTAAAACCCTAAAGGCAAATAATTTCCATATATAAACATACAAGAGACGTACATATCACATTTACCTTACATTATTATGCCTCTGTAAGCTCCACACACCACAGACCCATACACATATTGTGTTTCTATGAAGAACATATCTCTTTAATAGCCCTACCGCACTTTAGTTAGAAATAGTTGCCCTAAAGCTCTGATTACTACAGACATAACGCTGTTAGAAGCTAAGGTCTTTGGGTTCCTATCGGCCACACAGACGTACCATTCCCAGGCTGTGAAGTGGTTCTGTTTAGAACACATATACCATCGACCTACGAACACTTGCCTTGTAATGTTTACTTGTAAAGCATTGATACCATATCGAACTGCAACCTCGAGTTTGTCATCACGTCTTCCCCTTTCCTTCTGTGGCCCTTCTTGTCTTAACACTGCATTGGCTGTTGTTATTTCTCCACTTGGTCTCCCTCATTCACTACTCTCTCTCTCTCTCTCTCTCCCTACCTCCCTCTCTCCCTCAGGCATCAGAATGTCCTCAAGTGTCGTGTCGGTAACGAACCACCAAATGAAAATAAACACGAAGGGGAATTAATCTTGTTGATTCAATTAATGGCGAGGGAGGAAGACGTCAGTTAGGAAACAAAATCCGTCTTGGTGTGCACAGTCCATTAAGACGTTTCTAGCTTTGAAGGAGAACGTTTTGTGAAGAATTTCCCTCTCAGTAGTGAGTCTGTAAGGAAACCTCATCTGATTCCACCTATGTGGTGTATACATAGAAACGAGAGATTTCAGTTAAGTAATTTCACTTTAGAATATATATATATATATATATATATATATATATATATATATATATATATATATATATATATATATATATATATATATATATATATATATATATATATATATATATATATATATATATATATATATATATATATATATATATATATATATATGTGTGTGTGTGTGTGTGTAAAAATGGGTATGTTTGAAGGAATAGTGGTTCCAACAATGTTGTATGGTTGCGAGGCGTGGGCTATGGATAGAGTTTTGCGCAGGAGGGTGGATGTGCTGGAAATGAGATGTTTGAGGACAATGTGTGGTGTAAGGTGGTTTGATAGAGTAAGTAACGTAAGGGTAAGAGAGATGTGTGGAAATAAAAAGAGCGTGGTTGAGAGAGCAGAAGAGGGTGTTTTGAAATGGTGTGGGCACATGGAGAGAATTGACCAAGAGGATATATGTGTCGGAGGTGGAGGGAACGAGGAGAAGTGGGAGACCAAATTGGAGGTGGAAAGATGGAGTGAAAAAGATTTTGTGTGATCGGGGCCTGAACATGCAGGAGGGTGAAAGGAGGGCAAGGAATAGAGTGAATTGGATCGATGTGGTATACCGGAGTTGACGTGCTGTCAGTGGATTGAATCAGGGCATGTGAAGCGTCTGGGGTAAACCATGGAAAGCTGTGTAGGTATGTATATTTGCGTGTGTGGACGTGTATGTATATACATGTGTATGGGGGTGGGTTGGGCCATTTCTTTCGTCTGTTTCCTTGCGCTACCTCGCAAACGCGGGAGACAGCGACAAAAAAAAGATATATATATATATATATATATATATATATATATATATATATATATATATATATATATATATTTATATATTATTATTATTTTACATATGCGCTATTTCCCGCACTAGCGAGGTAGCGTTAAGAACTGAGGACTGAGACTTAGAGAGAGATTCCTCACTTGGCCCCCTTCTCTGTTCATTCTTTTGGAAAAGTAAAAACTGGAGGGGAGGATTTGATCTCCCCGTTTTCCTTGTTCCCTCCACTTCTGACACATATGTCTTTATTGTCAGTCTGTCCTCACCCATTTACTCCATATGTCCAAACCATTTCAGCGCACCCCTCGTCTCTCTCAACCACATTCTTTTTATCACCACACATCCCTCTTACCCTTTCATTACGTACTCGATCAAAGCACTTCACACCACATACTGTCCTCATACATTTCATTTCCAACACATTCACCTTCCTCCGCGCAGCCCATGCCTCGCATCCATATAGATTTACTGGATTGCTATTCCCCCCAAAACATACCCATTTTCTCCTTCCCATATAACGTTCTCTCTTTCCACACATTCTTCAGCGCTCCCAGAATCTTCGCATGCTCACCTGCCCCGTGATTTACTTCCCCTTCCATTGTCCTATTCGCTGTCATGTCCACTTGTAGGTATCTAAAACGCTTCACTTTCTCCAATTTTTCTCCATTCGAACTCTCACCCCAACTAACTTGCCCCTCAACCCTGCTAAACCTGATAAGGTTGTTTTTATTCACATTTTCTTTCATCAGTCTCCTTTCGCACGTTCTTCCAAACTCGGTCACCAGCTTCTACAATTTCTTACTCGAATCAGCCACCAGTGGTGTATCATCAGGAAACAACAGCTGACTTCACTTCCCAGGCCCTCTCATCCCCAACAGACTGCATACACTCTCTCTCTCTCTCTCTCTCTCTCTCTCTCTCTCTCTCTCTCTCTCTCTCTCTCTCTCTCTCTCTCTCTCCACAAGACTCATGCATTTACCTCCTCCCTCACCACCCCATCCATAAAGAATTGAACAACCATGATGGGCAAGGACCGCGTGTAAGGGCTGTGTCCGGTCCTGGAGAGGGGGAACGTGTTTTCCCAACAGTAATGATCTGAACCAGACCTCGCAGCAGTGAATGCTCCTTGTAGGTTCGGATCTTGATAGATATATCATGAAGGGGGTTTGGGTATTGTTGAAATGCGTTTGATGCGTAGGAATCCTTTTAAACTGTACGAATCTCATATTTATTGAGTGATGATAAAAATGATATTGAGTGATAAAGTGTAAACAGACCGCTGATGGTAATATCATCTCTGGTTTTTATTACTCATTTTTTTTTAATGGCATACGTTCATTATCCTATGAGAGGGTTGGATGATTAATTGAATCAGTGTAATTACTTATTTATAGTGTACGGGGAGGGAATTATACACTCGTGGAGTCTTTATTGTCATATCTCATTTTAAGATTATGTATGTTGTCCACTTTCATTCTCCCATGACCGAGTTTATTCCATTACTTATTTACTGTTCAAATGCTTCTTCACACCTTTTCTAACATGTTCCTTGTTTAAATTCATGTTGTGGCCTCTGGCTGTTCTAACTTAGCATATTTCGAAGAACTGTCCACTGTTTACTTCATTAAACTGGCTTAAAAAGTTGGTTTAAATCAGGTTACCACTCAGTTTTATCTCTTACATTATGGGCAAATTTATAGCCTCGAGCCTTTTCCTGTAACTCATCTGTCTTAGATTATGTACCATCATCCTTAATTCCCTTCTTATAGGCCTTGTAGATTAGTTCTATGTTCTTCTTACAGTTCGGTGACCTAATTTGAGAAGCATGTTCTCGTTCAGGCCTAACGTCGGTCATGAACAGTTTGCAGAATATTCCCTTATCCATCTACCTGATTGTAGTTTTGACTATTCCAGCAGATGCTCTGCCTCTCATACTCTTCTCCTGAGATGCGACTTTGTCGATAAGATTAAGGACGATGTCCAAAGTCTCTCACTCAGATTCCTGCAAGCTATTCTTCTGCTGGATGCTCTTCATACGGAGGCCTTTGTGTCGCTGTTTCCCCAGCCTCATTTCTTTACATTTACGTAGGTTGAACATCACCAGACATGACGTATCAGACTAAGTTTGGAGTTTGTTTCGATTCCCCTTGTAAGTGGATGCACTGTTCTTCATTTTTCACTTGCCCTTTGACCGTGTCGTCATTCGTGATCATGTCCAGGTTGGAGTCCAGTCCATCTTGGCAAGTGGATCACAGAGATCAAGAAGAGCAGTGGTCTCAGAACTGAACCTTGCTTCACGCCGCTGGTGGCCGCTTCATCCAACTTCGAGAAGACGTCTCTGAAATGCCTCCTTTGGTGTCTTCCATCACGATGACCTTCCGTCCACCAAAGGAGTCTTTCCCTTGTTCATATCATCCATTTTCTTTACCAGCCTTTCTGTGGGGTGCCTGAGTTGGGTGCGGGCCGATTGCCACGCCCAGTCCTCTCAAGAGGAGTCATAGACATCCCCATGTTATAACCCACTGAGCACAACGGTACGACCCCTGAGTACGACGGTACGACCCTTGACCACGAAGGTACGACTTTTGGCCACGATAACCTGGCCTTTGACCTCATCACACACACACAACACACACACACACACACACACACACACACACACACACACATATATATATTTTTTTTTTTTTTTTTTTTTTTTTTTTTTTTTTATACTTTGTCGCTGTCTCCCGCGTTTGCGAGGTAGCGCGAGGTAGCGCTACCTCGCAAACATATATATATATATGTATATATATATGTATATATATATATATATATATATATATATATATATATATATATATATATATATATATATATATATATACATATATATATCCCAGGAGCGTTAAAGTATCTAGTTACGGCTCTGACCTGGCAACAGTCGAGACAGATGGTACCATTACTAAGGTAACGGGAGACCAGAGCTACTTCTCTCCGTTTCCCCGTCGTGGACTCCGACACCAGAGACCTCCGGGCCACGTCCCAAGTGTACGCTGATGGCACGGAGATGTGACAACACGCGGAGAAGAAAGGGGGTATTATCTCACTGTGGGTTTTGCCTCGATCAGAGGCACACCAGATGGACGAAATCGGCCTGAAACCAGGTTATTGCCCAAGCTAATCCCAGGAGCTGGTAGCAATGGTTTAATCGAACAGAGAGGAAAAGAAAAAGAAAATTCTCTCTCTCTCTCTCTCTCTCTCTCTCTCTCTCTCTCTCTCTCTCTCTCTCTCTCTCTCTCTCTCTCTCTCTCTCTCAGCACAACACAGGTGTATCCAGTCATTATCATATTTTAGCATTTCTCGTGTTTTTATTTTTATTTTTTGTTATTTCCTTGTTTTATTTGTATTTTTTTAGACTTCCATACCCAAGGGTCGTACTGTCGTGATCAAAGAGTCGTACCGTCGTGCTCGCTAGTCGTACCGTCGTGCTCGCTGGTCGTACCGACATGATCAAGGGTTCCATCCTCTTGCCCAAGGTGTCGTACCGTCGTACTCGGTTGTAGCATCTTCATGATCTGGAGTCGTACCTGTCTTGCTCTAGTAGGAGTCGTACCGTCGTGTTCAGTCGTCGCATCTTTACGACCCGGTACTGCGCCGTCGTCCTCGAGGGTGTGTGTGTGTGTGTGTGTCGAGGGAGAGTGTGTGTGTGTGTGTGTGTGTGTGTGTGTGTGTATGTAAAGGGGGTGTGTGGGGGGGGTAGTGTGTAAGTATACATACAGCCGGCATGATACACACCTCCACGCGTATCATGCAATGCAAATCACTTCCCCTCTTACTAACCCCCCCCTCGCTCCCCCTACCCTCCCCCTGGGACTGTGCCGGGAATCCGCTGTCGACACACACACACACACACACACACACACACACACACACACACACATCAGGTGGAAGTATACACACCAGGTCACGAAGCCACGCGAGGGGCATGCATTTCTCTCTCTCTCTCTCTCTCTCTCTCTCTCTCTCTCTCTCTCTCTCTCTCTCTCTCTCTCTCTCTCTCTCTCGCGTCACGAGCTTGTTACACCTCGCGTGACAACGGGACTAAATGTCACAGCTGCCGCCAGACCGCCTCCCACCGCCATTACCACAGTGAGTGGTAGCTACACCGCCAGGCAGGAGGACCAACATTTATTTTCCCCGCCCCAGTGTAATTCCAGCGGGGACCTTCCCCATCAACGCTTCTGACGAAGGTGCAGCAGGAACGCTAACACACACACACACACACACACACACACACACACACACACACACACACACACACACCCGGGGGGTGGGGGGGAGACACCAGCAGCGCCTCCTTCAGCCCTCCTCCTCCAAGGCTCAGGCACGATGGTGCAGCCTTTGTGGTCTGATGCCCTTATTTTTGACCCGATCACCAAAGGTCATACCTAAGGGTCAAAGGTCGTCTCGTCGTGCTTTCGAGTCGTACCGTAGTCCTTATGGGTCATATCGTCGTGATCAAGGGTCGTACCGTTGTGCTCAAGGGTCGTACCGTCGTGCTTAAGGCTCATACCGTCGTGATAATGGGCCATACCGTCGTGATCATGGGTCGTACCGTCGTGCTCAAGGGTCGTACCGTCGTGCTCAAGGGTCGTACCGTCGTGATCATGGGTCATACCGTCGTGCTCAAGGGTCGTACCGTCGTGCTTAAGGCTCATACCGTCGTGATAATGGGCCGTACTGTCGTGATCATGGGTCGTACCGTCGTGCTCAAGGGTCGTACCGTCGTGCTCATGGGTCGTACCGTCGTGCTCAAGGATCGTACCGTCGTGCTCAAGGGTCATACTGTCGTGCTCAAGGGTCATACCGTCGTGCTCAAGGGTCGTACCGTCGTGCTCATTGGTCGTACCGTCGTGCTCAAGGGTCGTACCGTCGTGCTCAAGGGTCGTACCGTCGTGCTCAAGGGTCGTACCGTCGTGCTCATTGGTCGTACCGTCGTGCTCAAGGGTCATACCGTCGTGCTCAAGGGTCATAACGTCGTGATCATGGGTCGTACCGTCGTGCTCATGGGTCGTACGTCGTGCTCAAGGTTAGTACCGTCGTGTTCAAGGATCGTACCGTCATGCTCAAGGGTCATACCGTCGTGCTCAAGGGTCGTACCGTCGTGATCATGGGTCATACCGTCGTGCTCAAGGGTCGTACCGTCGTGCTTAAGGCTCATACCGTCGTGATAATGGGCCGTACTGTCGTGATCATGGGTCGTACCGTCGTGCTCAAGGGTCGTACCGTCGTGCTCATGGGTCGTACCGTCGTGCTCAAGGATCGTACCGTCGTGCTCAAGGGTCATACTGTCGTGCTCAAGGGTCATACCGTCGTGCTCAAGGGTCGTACCGTCGTGCTCATTGGTCGTACCGTCGTGCTCAAGGGTCGTACCGTCGTGCTCAAGGGTCGTACCGTCGTGCTCAAGGGTCGTACCGTCGTGCTCAAGGGTCGTACCGTCGTGCTCAAGGGTCATAACGTCGTGATCATGGGTCGTACCGTCGTGCTCATGGGTCGTACGTCGTGCTCAAGGTTAGTACCGTCGTGTTCAAGGATCGTACCGTCATGCTCAAGGGTCATACCGTCGTGCTCAAGGGTCGTACCGTCGTGCTCAAGGGTCGTACCGTTGTGCTCAAGGGTCGTACCGTTGTGCTCAAGGGTCGTACCTTTGTGCTCAAGGGTCATACCGTTGTGCTCAAGGGTCATACCGTTGTGCTCAAGGGTCGTACCGTCGTGCTCAAGGGTCATACCGTCGTGCTCAAGGGCCATACCGTTGTGCTCAAGGGTCATACCGTTGTGCTCAAGGGTCATACCGTTGTGCTCAAGGGTCGTACCGTCGTGCTCAAGGAGTTCAGCACAAGAGCCTAGCAGGACATACTACCATGTTTGGTGACATCTGCCGCTGCGAAGGAGTCCTGTGTGCTTCAAAATTGAAAAAAAAAATCCTACATACGTTGGACTACCAGGAGAGGGACGGAACGTACACACACACACACACACACACACACACACACACACACACACATGAAAGAAAACTTGCGTATCCTGCTGGACTGAGAAAAATAAGTTGGTGTATTCCTCTTTTTACGCCCAGATCTTAACTACGAGGCGAGGAAAAATGCATGAGGAATACATGAATGGGGAGAAGCGTATGTTTATAAAAACCTAATGGTTGTTGGTGTTGGGAAGGGCTGGACTGCTGCCTCGCCAAAACCAAGCCGTAAAAGGGAAGTAGATTCTGTATACCATCTCGCTACACAGGAGCTGGTGTGTGTGTGTGCGTGTGTGTGTTTAGGCCTGGCTGGCTTGGCTTGACTGGCTGGCTGGCTTGGCTTGACTGGCTGGCTGGCTTGACTGGCTGGTTGGCTGGTTGGGCTAGTACTGTGGAAGCCACCTCGTCCTCGTCCCAGGGTCGTAACTCACGCAGAATCTCAAATTGGCTGACCGAACGACTCCACTCCCGGAGCACCGCTGCACGAGAGAAAAAGAAAAAAGGAAAGAGTCCGCATAAACCACCATCTGTGCTACTTATAATCACTTACATACGTAGTAATCTTATGTTCGTTTGAAGCATCCACGACCTGTCAGTAAGTCCTTCCCGGTAGACGCAGAGAGAAGTGCAAGACTGAGGTAGAAATGTCCTGGCTGGCTAGACGCTTACCTCCCGCCATCATCATGATATTGCCGGCGTCTGGCCATATGAGCTCAGCAGGAGCTCCTGCCCCTCGTGCATATGTATATGTACGTTATTTCAAGGCAGAATGGTGGCTCCACACTCTCCATATGGTGTTTAGGGGGAAGTAGCAGAAGAAGAGGCCAGAGTGGTAAAAGAAAAACTCGATTTTTTTTTTTTTTTTTTTTTGTGGTGGCAGGAGAACTATTGTTATTTCTCTCTCTCTCTCTCTCTCTCTCTCTCTCTCTCTCTCTCTCTCTCTCTCTCTCTCTCTCTCTCTCTCTCTCTCTCTCTCGACGTGTTTGGCTGTCGTTTTTTTTATTGTCTTGCATGAAACAGCTGGTCCTCTCTGATTGCCTTAAGAATATTGTATTTCAGTTTTTCATTACAGTCCCTGTATTGATAACAAGGTACACCTGACTGTAAACTGGCAGTTGTCTCTTGAATCTGAATGGTTGTTAGATGACACAATTACCTCCACCGACGAAACAAAGGACATACAAGTACACAAGAATTACCGCCACCAAAGGACATGAAAGGGCAAAAGTAAGTGTACTAAAGGACCTTAAAAGCACACAAGTACGTACACCAAAGGACATAGATAGAGGAGAAAAGCACCTCCACCAAAGGACCTTAAAGTACAGAAGTACCTCCACCACACGAAGGGAAAGGACAGAATACTTCCATACAGAAGGAATAGATACATGAAAAAGAGGAAGCCTGCCTCCACTGCAGGAGCTAAAACATGACAATGGTCCTCCGTCAGACGAACGAAAACGAGAAAAAAATAATACTTCGAACAGAAATGAAGAAGGGGAAGAAACACACACACACACACACCCTGACAGGTAGAGACGTCGAAGGCTTCATAGCATATACCTACTTACCTACCTATTTACCTGCCTATTTACCTACTTACCAACCAATTTACCTACTTACCTACCTATTTACTTACCTGCCTATTTGCCTACTTACCTACCTATTTACCTACTTACCTGCCTACGTACATACTTACCAACCTATTTTCTTACCTACCTGCCTACTTACCCACCTGCCTACTTACCTTCCTACCCTCCTCCCTCCCTATATACTACACTAACCTACACCTGTCTACCTACATACATCTACTTACCTGCCTACTTACCTACCTACTTACCTGCCAAATTACCTATTTACCTACTTACCTAATTGTCCAACTGTTCTCACAGTAAAGGCATAGTGCTTCTGAAGACATACTCCTCTCCCTGACAGAGTCCCAAAACTATGCCGCAGAAAGATAGATAGACAGACAGAGAGATAGTTGGAGTAGATAGATAGATAGATGGAGTACTACAGGCACATCTGGGGAGGCATTTCCGTCCACTCTCGAGAGAATTCAGTCACACAGAATAACGACTTGTTACGCGTGGCGTTCCTCCTTCAACGGGAATCACCATTTTGAGACAGTACCATGTCGACTGAGTATTGGTAACACTGCGGTGACCCTTAGTCACTTAATGGAGAGGTTTCTGATGTCTTTAAAAGGAAGGCAAAATATATTATTCTGTTCTAGGATTATATATACATACATACATACATATATATATATATATATATATATATATATATATATATATATATATATATATATATATATATAATATATTATCCCTGGGGATAGGGGAGAAAGAATACTTCCCACGTATTCCCTGCGTGTCGTAGAAGGCGACTAAAAGGGGAGGGAGCGGGGGGCTGGTAATCCTCCCCTCTCACTTTTTTTTTTAATTTTCCAAAAGAGGGAACAGAGAAGGGGCCCAGGTGAGGATATTCCCTCAAGGGCCTAGTCCTCTGTTCTCAACGCTACCTCGCTAATGCGGGAAATGGCGAATAGTATGAAATATATAATATATATATATATATATATATATATATATATATATATATATATATATATATTCCTATGAGTCCGCGGGGAAAATTGAAACACGATAAGTTCCCAAGTGCACTTTCGTGTAATAATCACATCATCAGGGGAGACACAAGAGAGAAATATAACAGTCAGTTGATATACAACAATAATATTACCACAACTACTACTACTATATATACTACTACTACTTATAATAATAATGATAATACCTCTACTACTACTACTATATTTACTACTATTACTACTTCTCTATCTACTACTATTACTACTGCTTCTTTTAATACCACGACTACTACTACTTTTACTATTACTACTACTACTGCAACTACTACTACTACAACATCTGCTACTACAAGTATAACTTCTTCTGTTTCTACTACTACTACTCCTACATCTACTACTATTGTTGATACTACTTCTACAACTACTACTATTTCTACTACTGCTGCTGCTGCTACTACTACTACTACTACTACTACTACTACTACTACTACTACTACTACAACTACTTTTACTACTACTATAACTACTACTACTACTACTACAACAAATACTTCTACTACTACTACTACTATTACTACTATTACTACTACGAACACTACCTTGGCTTCTCTTCTCGAGGGCCGGCAGTAGCTCTCGTCCCTCCACCTCTGGCCACGTCAGGTAGCCAGCCCCACAGGCCCAGGCCTACGTGACACCACCATAGACGTGGCACAGTCCTTGACATGCTCAAGGGCTGTGCCACTTCCATGTCTGTATCTTCCCCACTCGTGTTAGACAAAGAAAATCTTTATTCCTCAAATATCTCTTTAATGGCACTTTGCTGCCCCTCATCTCCCAACCCTTCGATGTTGTCATTCATTTTTCGTGAACATCTTGATGTTTCTTTTGTGACCTCCACGTTGCGACCCTTGAGCACGACGGTGCGACCCTTGAACACGACGTGACGACCCTTGAACACGACGTGACGACCCTTGAACACGACGGTACGACCTTTGAACATGACGTTACGACCCTTGAGCACGACAGTCCGACCCTTGAACACGACAGTCCGAGCCTTGAACACGACGGTACGACCCTTGAACATGACGTTACGACCCTTGAGCACGACAGTCCGTCCCTTGAACACGACAGTCCGACCCTTGAACACGACGGTACGACCCTTGAACACAACTGTCCGAAATTTGGAACACGACGTTACGACCTTTGAGCACGATAGCACAACCCTTGAACACGACAGTCCGACCCTTGAGCACGACGGTACGACCCTTGGCTGTGACGATGACCTGACCTTTGACCTCGGATCTTATTTTTCAGGTCTTTGCTGGTTTCATGGCCATTTTTTAGGGTCATCTAGCTGACCCCCAAGTCAAAATCTTCGTCGAAGTGAAATCAACTCACACCTGACTCTCACTTTCCCCTCTCTGCAACCTCGAGCGATATATATATATATATATATATATATATATATATATATATATATATATATATATATATATATATATATGGACCTCCTTGGTGTAGCGCTTTGCGTTCCAGACTGACTCATTCAAGGGCCGCCCTGGGTCGAGCGTCCATAGGTTGAAATCCTTGTCCCGGCAGTCGGTACCCAGTCCACCCTTGCTGTTCATACTCTCGTAGGACTGGTAAATGAATTAGGCTAGAGTATATATATATATATATATATATATATATATATATATATATATATATATATATATATATATATATATATGTATATATATATATATAGAGTCCACATAAAACAAGCGTATGATGCTATGAGGGTGAAATCATCGTACGTGTGGTCGCTGAGATCAGTGTTGCTAGAAGGCGTGAGCGCCAGCAACCCGCCCGCCTCAGTGTGCCTCAGACTGTCATTTAATTTGGGGAATTTTGCTCCTGGGTGTTGTGCTTCAGGATCGTTGGCTCTTATCTTTCCGAGGAGGAGTAGTTCTTGCTTGGAAGCAAGAAAATATGGGTGAGTGTGAGATTTCGAGGCGCACTGGGCGCTCAAAACGGACGGTCAGGCAACTGTCTACTGCAACACCGCATAAGCGCCACACTTCATTCAGGAGATCAAGACCCTCTGGACTCAACCCTTGGACCTTGAATACTCCAGGAACCTTACCAGTTCGATGCCCAGACGTCTGCAGATGGTAATCAAGGCCGAGGGAGAGGTGACAAAGTGGTATGATATAAGCGTAACATCGCCTGTGAAAATGCATGAGAGAGCCAGAGCCGGTTTCTAGTGGACACTTTATATGTGTGTGTATGTGTGTGTGTGTAGCGTTAATAGGGTGGCCTTGATAAGGGCATAAATTTTCCAGTGTTGTCTCAGGTAACATAGCACTCTATACCCTCGGGGTACACACGGTCTGATGGAATGGAAAGAAACATCCTCTTACATGTAAGACCACCTAATGTTTACACCCAGAAATAGACCCGCAAACAAGACTAGATCAAGAGCCAGCTGGTGGTGGGGTGGGATGAGGGAATGGGATGCAGGTGGTACGCCGTGCTACAGACGGTCCACCAGATGGTACATCCAACGAGGGCCTCCTGAGATATTCCTCGAGAGATGTGAAGGTGTACCTCGAGAGGTGCGAAGAGAAAGAGATACATGGCAACCGCAGCGGAGGAACGGTGTTGCCAGCGTGGTGGGGTTTATTTTTCTAATTTTTGACTAGATTTAGGAAAGGATCAATATATTTATCATATTATTAATCTGATCGGTTACGTGGGCTTTGTATAGTGTCTGGTCGTAGTATTATTGACCTTGCAGGTCATGTGTACGGTCGTAGGATGGTTAACCTGGCAGGTCATGTGTACGGCCGTAGGATGGTTGACCTGGCAGGTCATGTGTACGGCCGTAGGATGGTTGACCTGGCAGGTCATGTGTACGGCCGTAGGATTATTGACCTGGCAGGTCATGTGTACGGTCGTAGGGTTATTGACCTGGCAGGTCATGTGTACGGCCGTAGTATGGTTGACCTGGCAGGTCATGTGTACGGTCGTAGGATTATTGACCTGGCAGGTCATGTGTACGGTCGTAGGATGGTTGACCTGGTAGGTCATGTGTACGGTCTTAGGATTATTGACCTGGCAGGTCATGTGTACGGTCGTAGGATTATTGACGTGGCAGGTCATGTGTACGGTCGTAGGATGGTTGACCTGGCAGGTCATGTGTACGGTCGTAGGATGGTTGACCTGGCTGGTCATGTGTACGGTCGTAGGATGGTTGATCTGGCAGGTCATGTGTACGGTCGTAGGATTATTGACCTGGCAGGTCATGCGTCTGGTTGTAGTATGACCTGGCAGGTCGTAGTAGAATGTAGTACTTGTACCAAACATCCCTGGAGTCCAGAGCTGAACTAGAAAGGTATAAACCCGAGACCAGAGTTGATCCGTTGTATTTTCCTAGTGGATGATCCTGGGACACGAGTTCATCAGTTCCTCTCACAGTGGAGGCAATGTGTCCTGGTCTTTCAGTGGCTGATTCCTCGATAATCCTTCCATGTGAATTTGGCAAGGGAAAAATTCCTACTTGTTGGGCCGGTCACCAAAGGACTCTAGCAGCCGTACTCAAGGGAATGTAGTGGGAATACGTGCGCCTCCGAAGTTACAGATGAGAGATGGACAGGTTTCTCTCAAAGCAGTTTAATTACCTTTATACTAGAAAGAATAGTCTTTTTTTGATATACATTTCAGTGTAGGTCATAGAAAAAGAATCAGAATGTCTGTATAAGCCGTTCAGTCTTGTGGCTCGTTTTCCGGGGGAGAGACACCGGAAGCCATGAACCACGACTTAAAACCCACATGTGATGTTGACGACTGGGATG
This sequence comes from Panulirus ornatus, assembly GCF_036320965.1. Taxonomy (NCBI): domain Eukaryota; kingdom Metazoa; phylum Arthropoda; class Malacostraca; order Decapoda; family Palinuridae; genus Panulirus; species Panulirus ornatus. The sequence continues at coordinate 51,756,738 of NC_092225.1, forward strand.
TGTGTGTGTGTGTTTAAGCATGACCCACCCTTAACACTTGCTCATAAGAGACGGAAGGTAATATCCTCCTGTGTCGGGTGTCCAGGGCCAAAACACAGGCAAGTCTGTGGCTCCGTGAGTTTTCCGGGGACCAGTAGACTTATCTCTCTTGCTCTGTGGGGCTTTATACCTCCTGTATATGTATATATCTCCTTTGTTGAATAGAGTCGAGTTTGTTGGAACATTCCACCTTTTATTAACCAACATCCTAGACTGGAAGTCCTGAAGGCAACGCTACTCTTGTTGCCGCACAAAGTTACGTGTTTGTGATCTCGTCTGTGTGGTCGACAGAACTGGGAAAAGGGCCCCTACCCTTCCGTCTGTTGCTGCTGCTTCTTCTTCCTTTCCCTTTGTGTCCCTTTGGAGGTGCTGCCCAGAGGATCAAGGCTCAGAGGAGCACAATAGTCTGCAACAGGGGAATTGAGGTTCGACTTCCAAACACAGGAACTCAGACGTTATACCGCCTCTTTGAGTCTGGTGTCTGCTCTTGACAGTTTTATGTCCTCGTAAACCGCATAGTTGAACTCAGACATAACATGATCATTTTTTCCCCTCCCTCTGTCGGTCTTTCGTATCTCGTATTGTCAGTCTCTGAGCTACTCCGTGTGAAGATGAGGTGATGTAATGATGGTATGTGTCATCTCCTCGGGATTTTAGTGTGTTCAGTGAGGTGTTCATACCTGACATTGCATGACCAGGACGTCTGTCTACATAAGAATGTCAGTTCCCTCTAGTCTGTTGCTTCATCATTTATGAGGTGTGTGTGCCTCCTGCACCCACCAGATGCCTCCTTCGCTGTTGATATTGTAAATGTGACGCTTCAGGTTCGGTCGAATTCTTTGGAGGATCTTGAATTCTCAACACCACAATGATCCGGACTTCCTCCTGTTGCTCTTTCTATCATTCCCTTTCAGTGGGACGTCTACCATGATTTTCCTGTAACTTGGGTTGTCATTTTCTCTTCTCTCGTCTCTCGTATGTCTTGCCATTAGGTGCACTTTCGGACATGTTAGGTTAGGTCTTTTGAGTTGAATGGTTTCGTCTCCGCCTCGCTACCAGTGTTAGGTTTGGTTTCCCTAATTCGATCCTTGAACTCAAGATCTTTCCCCTTTTTTTTAAGCCAGGAGGATGAACAGCTAATTTGACTGTGAGTGACAGCTACAATCACGATTCGATCCTATGCCCTCGACTTCAGGAGGCCCGTGAGTGCTTCATGGTCAGGAATGGTAAGCACTACACCACGCATGTCTGTTTACAACAGAGCAGCCTGAATTTGCATACACTTTGCATACATTTACTTGATGTTACCCAGGACCTCTTTTTAGAAACTCCAGCATCATAAGGCTGCGCTCCTTCCGGTAGCAGTGAAATGTAGACTCCTTTGGAGTGAGAAGTTCTTTGACGTGAGCGTATAATACCGCCTCCCCCCCTTCCTCCTCTCTCCCCTCCAGTGATACAGCCTCGCCAAAGGTGACTTTTCGATCGCGATGTAACCTCTTGCAGGCGGAGTCCGGTAACGCGGAGCATTTCCAACGTCTCTGAGGTACAAGTGGGGTTGTGATGTCTTGAGGTACAAGTGGGGTTGTGATGCCTTGAGATATAAATGGGGTTGTGATGCCTTGAGGTACAAGTGTGGTTGTGATGCCTTGAGGTACAAGTGGGGTTGTGATGCCTTGATGTACAAGTGGGGTTGTGATGCCTTGAGATATAAGTGGGGTTGTGATGCCTTGAGGTACAAGTGGGGTTGTGATGCCTTGATGTACAAGTGGGGTTGTGATGCCTTGAGGTACAAGTGGGGTTGTGATGCCTTGAGGTACAAGTGGGGTTGTGATGCCTTGAGATATAAGTGGGGTTGTGATGCCTTGAGGTACAAGTGGGGTTGTGATGCCTTGAGATATAAATGGGGTTGTGATGCCTTGAGGTACAAGTGGGGTTGTGATACCCTTCTCGATTACTCTGACGTCACGTGATGTTTGCCTTATGATTGTAATCTACATATGTGTCATGCTTCCCTGGGCGTGTCACCCCTGGCGACTACCTTCACTAAATTCGTGTTTGTTTGCAAGTTTTTAGCCTAAGTACCTCGAGGGTGCCCCACGCCATAGGGAGCGTAATCAGTAATGGTCACCCCCTTGCGTTTTCTGTCTATCAGTTTTCTTTTATTTCTCGTATCTCAATAACTGTCATGTTCCATGTCCGTAGACTTTAGAACATTTTTTTTTCTATCAGTTTTCTTTTATTTTTTTGTATCTCGGGAACTATTATGTGTCATGTTCGTAGACTTTAGTAGTCTTATGTGTATTTCTTCCACCTCTACTCTATCCTCATTGCCTGAAATATGGTCGTCTCCACCTCTACTCTTTCCTCATTGCCTGGAACATGGTCGTCTTCCAGTATGAGAATCTCCAGCGACTTTGGAATGACATGACAGAGACTCGTCACCTTCCATCTCTCTAGTTTTATGGTAAATGCATTTATTTCCCCGAGTGTTGTGTCCCTAGTAGTGTATACTAGTCTGTCTGTCTGGCTGCGAGTGAGAATTTCCCTCGTGTCGCAATGGCACACGTCACCAGGTCTCATTTCCCGCTCGTCAGTCAGTCCCATCTGTGTCTGTTTATGAGGCCCAGGTGTTGCTCCTGTTTATGAGGCCCAGGTGTTGCTCCTGTTTATGAGGCCCAGGTGTTGCTCCTGTTTATGAGGCCCAGGTGTTGCTCCTCTTTATGAGGCCCAGGTGTTGCTCCTGTTTATGAGGCCCAGGTGTTGCTCCTGTTTATGAGGCCCAGGTGTTGCTCCTGTTTGTGAAGCCCAGGTGTTGCTCCTGTTTATGAGGCCCAGGTGTTGCTCCTGTTTATGAGGCCCAGGTGTTGCTCCTGTTTATGAGGCCCAGGTGTTGCTCCTGTTTATGAGGCCCAGGTGTTGCTCCTGTTTGTGAAGCCCAGGTGTTGCTCCTGTTTATGAGGCCCAGGTGTTGCTCCTCTTTATGAGGCCCAGGTGTTGCTCCTGTTTATGAGGCCCAGGTGTTGCTCCTGTTTGTGAAGCCCAGGTGTTGCTCCTGTTTATGAGGCCCAGGTGTTGCTCCTGTTTATGAGGCCCAGGTGTTGCTCCTGTTTATGAGGCCCAGGTGTTGCTCCTGTTTGTGAAGCCCAGGTGTTGCTCCTGTTTATGAGGCCCAGGTGTTGCTCCTGTTTATGAGGCCCAGGTGTTGCTCCTGTTTATGAGGCCCAGGTGTTGCTCCTGTTTATGAGGCCCAGGTGTTGCTCCTGTTTATGAGGCCCAGGTGTTGCTCCTGTTTGTGAAGCCCAGGTGTTCCTCCTGTTTATGAGGCCCAGGTGTTGCTCCTGTTTATGAGGCCCAGGTGTTGCTCCTGTTTATGAGGCCCAGGTGTTGCTCCTGTTTATGAGGCCCAGGTGTTGCTCCTGTTTATGAGGCCCAGGTGTTGCTCCTCTTTATGAGGCCCAGGTGTTGCTCCTGTTTATGAGGCCCAGGTGTTGCTCCTGTTTATGAGGCCCAGGTGTTGCTCCCGTTTGTCTGTTTGTCAGTTCTCGAACAGTGTCTGGTCTCTGTGCTATGGCCATCATTTTCATCTTCCATCTCAAGGACCCTTCCTGAAATTTTTCACTGGCTCTTTTCATTCCCTGACTCTTCTCTCCTCTGGGTTACGTTCCTTCTAAATGACCTCATTTCACCTGACTTAGCTAACTTGCTCTCTGACCATATAGCCTCGTTCCCATTTGAGGAAAAAGAATTTTTTTGGTCTTTGATTTGATACCTGGCGAGTTTAACATCTTCCTCCAGTTGTTGCAACCCTTGTCTCTGGCACGTATTTCCCACAGCCTTATACTTACCATAAGACTCGTCGTTTTCATTCCTCTCTTATTTTGCCTCCATTAAGTCAAAGTCCTTGAAATCCCAAGTCATCCAGGCCCCTCCCAATACCCCAAGTTACATCTGTGTGTTCACGGTAGTTCCCCTTGTTACACTGTCTAAAATTCTAGCCTAACTTGGCCTCTGACCTCAGACCTAATATGCTCTAAGTTTCTAGTTTCTGCTCTTAAGAGTTAGGGATATCATCACCCAAAATTTAAAAAAAAAAATAACTTATTTGCTTACTGACTTCTAGATGTTCAGACGCAAGCTTATGCAACCAAACGATGAAGAACGTATAACCAGGACATTTTTTTTTTAACTGTCATTCGGAGAGGTACTTTAGTTAGTTTAAATAACTGTTGTTAATAAAGATACGTTTTTTTTAATCATTTATGCTCTTATCTTTTTTTTCTATAAACTTTTCTTTTGCTTTCAGTTAAATACAGCCATTCACATGACCTCGTTTGTGACTGGATATTCTTTTTTCTGACATATTAGTTACGAATCATCTCGGTATAATGTGTACAGTCCTTGGCACCTCTCATTACTATGTCAGTTTAAATCCCTGATCTCTCTCTCTCTCTCTCTCTCTCTCTCTCTCTCTCTCTCTCTCTCTCTCTCTCTCTCTCTCTCTCTCTCTCTCTCTCTCTCTCTCTCAACTGAGACGACACTGGCGACTGATTGCCCTAATCAGGGCCATCTCATTACCAACCAGTCCAAAGGGGGAGGATGAGCAGCTGGGTTGACTGTGGACCGACTGCCGCAACCAGGATTCGACCCAATGCGGGCGCGACCCTGGCTCAGTGCTCCTAGTACTTACCACAGTGAAATGATCCAGGGGCACCTTTGGTGTCTGGTGTGGCCAAGTTAGTGTGTGTATGTGTGTGTGTTTAATTATTTGTACAGTACGTGGAGGGAGTTGTGTACACTCGTGGGATCCCCATCACTTTAACATCCACTATCATAAAACATTTTTAAACTTCGGTATGTCTCTTCTTTTTTTCTGTATTTGTGTACTTGCTCGTGTATTTGGGAATATAGCTATGTAGTCGTGAATTCGTTTAGTGTATTGGCTGAAGCGTTGAGTGTGGTGTGAAAAAAAAGAAAAAAAGAAAAAGAAATAGTTGTTCTCAGTCAACCCACAGAGCAATACATCAAAACTCCCAGGACAGACAATAGATTAAATGAATTCTCGTCAAACACAAGTCCAATCATCTTTTATTTTCAAATTCTATTTTGGGACCTTTTTTTTTTCCCCCTCTAAGACGTCAAGGTTGATTTTGTGTCAGTTGAGCTTGGAGTAAAGAAAAGAGCTGTTTTCCCCACTTTCCAGCACAATTTCCCAGCAGCGCTTCGTAGAAATAGCTTTGTGGGTTGAGGTGTGTGTGTGTGTGGAAATAAATTCTTTCTCAGTGGAAACAAATGTCTTCCAGTGGCGTTTGTGGTGTTGTACCTCGCTTTATGGAGTTTAATGCTTCGGTCTGCCCAGGGTTTGATCCCTTACAAGGGAGCCTGTTGGCTGGTTGGTTAGGTGGAGGGGCACACACACACACACACACACACACACACACACACACACACAAACACACAGTATTTTGGAGGACGTGTGTGTGTGTGTGTGTGTGTGTGTGTGTGTGTGAGAATTGGAGGCTGACACTTTAAGTGAGGCGCGGTGTGGGTAGGAGCAGTGAGGAAATGTGTTGAGTGTGTATGTGGATGAGAGGCATGGGTGAGAATATGGAGTGTGAGTGATGGGTGAGAATGTAGGGTGTGAGAGTAATGAGCAAGATGTGGTATGTGAGAGTGATGGGTGAGAATGTAGGGTGTGAGAGTGATGGGTAAGATGTGGGGTGTGAGAGTGATGGGTAAGATGTGGGGTGTGAGAGTGATGGGTAAGATGTGGGGTGTGAGAGTGATGGGTAAGAGAAGGGGGGTATAAGAGTGATAGGTAAGATGTGGGGCGTAAGCGTGATGAATAAGATGTGGAGTGTGAGAGTGATGGGTGAAAATGTGGGGTGTGAGAGTGTTGAGTAAGATATGAGGTGCGAAAGTGATGAGTAAGATTGTGAATATGAATCAAGGGTTAAGTGAATATAAAGAACTGAGGACGAGCGAATGATTATATATATATATATATATATATATATATATATATATATATATATATATATATATATATATATATATATATATATATATATTATCCCTGGGGATAGGGGAAAAAGAATACTTCCCACGTATTCCCTGCGTGTCGTAGAAGGCGACTAAAAGGGGATGGAGCGGGGGGCTGGAAATCCTCCCCTCTCGTTTTTTTTTTAATTTTCCAAAAGAAGGAACAGAGAATTGGGCCAGGTGAGGGTATTCCCTCAAGGCCCAGTCCTCTGTTCTTAAAGCTACCTCGCTAATGCGGGAAATGGCGAATAGTTTGAAAGAAAAAAAAAAAATATATATATATATATATATATATATATATATATATATATATATATATATATATATATATTAAATATGAGACATGAGACTAGGGGATTCGAAGGTACGAGCTTAAAGGATTAGAGTGAACTGGAACTGTGAAGCAGACGTGACCCGTGTATCGGTTAGGATTCGGGTCCAGCGCCCAACGAGCCTAACGTTTACGAAAGCAATTAAATCGTTCGCGAGGCGGAGGGGAGGGGAGGGGGAATGGGGAAGAGGGGAAAGGGTCATAGAGAACGGGAAAGGGGAGTGGGGGGGAATTATAATTTGTCAAATACTATCAAGGTCAAGTATCGTGTAACACTGCTTTTCCCATTGTTCCGAAGCTTCGCTCGCCCAAGGAACGAATCCTTTTTCATCCCCCCACCATCCCTCCCTGGTCAGGTGTTCATCCCCCCCTCCCCCCATATGATAGCCCTCGCTGTGTTCGTAAATTGGACTTTTATAAGGTTTTCGAGCCATCGACTCCTTGTGCTGGTCGACTTTTATAGGACAAAAATGGATTGATTGGTTCTCCCAAAACCTATTTTTTCTTTTTTTTTCTTCCTCTGTATCAGGTGGTGGTCTGTCCATGGGCTGTCCTCATGATAATTACGGTTGGACAACTGCTAGTTATTATCTTATCTTTAAGATACGGCTTTTGCGTAGTTATCTTCACTATCTCACGATCGGTGACTCAGCGTAGTGAAGATGATTGGGAATGTCCAGGGTATTTGATTAGGTCACCGGAAGGTACACAAGACACTTTTCGTTGTGTTTGGTTAGTCATTTCTTGGCTGGATTTTCAATTTTAAGTGTTTTTTTTTCACGTTTTGAGAGAGAGAGAGAGAGAGAGAGAGAGAGAGAGAGAGAGAGAGAGAGAGTCGTATGGAGGAAGACGATTGAACCCTTTCAATGCGAAGACTCAAGTGTATTTTTTTTTGCGTTTTTTCAGGTTTAGAGAGAGAGAGAGAGAGAGAGAGAGAGAGAGAGAGAGAGAGAGAGAGAGAGAGAGAGAGAGAGAGAGAGAGTCGTATGGAGCAAGACGATTGGACCCTCTCATTGCGAAGACTCGTTCTCCTTCTATGATGACCCTTCGAACCCCTGATGAGCAGGACTGGATTATAATGACGTACTCGTAATGTACTCAAAAGGGTTCAAAGTGTCGCACCCTAGGATTATAGCATCGTACTAGAGGATTATAGCATCGTACTAGAGGATTATACCGTCGTCCTCGAGGATTATAGCATCGTACTAGAGGATTATTCCGTCGTACTCGAGGATTATACCGTCGTCCTCGAGGATTATAGCATCGTACTAGAGGATTATACCGTCGTACTCGAGGATTATACCCTTGTCCTCGAGGATTATAGCATCGTACTAGAGGATTATACCGTGTGAGAAACTGCAGAAGCTGGTGACGGAGTTTGGTAAAGTGTGTGGAAGAAGAAAGTTAAGAGTAAATGTGAATAAGAGCAAGGTTATTAGGTACAGTAGGGTTGAGGGTCAAGTCAATTGGGAGGTGAGTTTGAATGGTGAAAAACTGGAGGAAGTGAAGTGTTTTAGATATCTGGGAGTGGATCTGTCAGCGGATGGAACCATGGAAGCGGAAGTGGATCATAGGGTGGGGGAGGGGGCGAAAATTTTGGGAGCCTTGAAAAATGTGTGGAAGTCGAGAACATTATCCCGGAAAGCAAAAATGGGTATGTTTGAAGGAATAGTAGTTCCAACAATGTTGTATGGTTGCGAGGCGTGGGCTATGGATAGAGTTGTGCGCAGGAGGATGGATGTGCTGGAAATGAGATGTTTGAGGACAATGTGTGGTGTGAGGTGGTTTGATCGAGTAAGTAACGTAAGGGTAAGAGAGATGTGTGGAAATAAAAAGAGCGTGGTTGAGAGAGCAGAAGAGGGTGTTTTGAAATGGTTTGGGCACATGGAGAGAATGAGTGAGGAAAGATTGACCAAGAGGATATATGTGTCGGAGGTGGAGGGAACGAGGAGAAGAGGGAGACCAAATTGGAGGTGGAAAGATGGAGTGAAAAGGATTTTGTGTGATCGGGGCCTGAACATGCAGGAGGGTGAAAGGAGGGCAAGGAATAGAGTGAATTGGAGCGATGTGGTATACAGGGGTTGACGTGCTGTCAGTGGATTGAATCAAGGCATGTGAAGCGTCCGGGGTAAACCATGGAAAGCTGTGTAGGTATGTACATTTCCGTGTGTGGACGTGTGTATGTACATGTGTATGGGGGGGGTTGGGCCATTTCTTTCGTCTGTTTCCTTGCGCTACCTCGCAAACGCGGGAGACAGCGACAAAGTCTAAAAAAAAAAAAAAAAAAAAAAAAAAAACTAGAGGATTATACCGTCGTCCTCGAGGATTATAGCATCGTACTCGAGGATTATAGCATCGTACTCGAGGATTATACCGTCGTACTCGAGGATTATACCGTCGTCCTCGAGGATTATAGCATCGTACTCGAGGATTATAGCGTCGTACCCTAAGATTGTAGCGTCGTCCTCGAGGATTATAGCATCGTACTAGAGGATTATAGCATCGAATTCGAGGATTATAGCGTCGTACTCGAGGGTACATAGTGTTGTGCTCAAGGGTTATTATAGTGCCATACTCGAGGATATTACGAACTCATGGGTACGACAGTTTCTACACTTCAGTACGACAACTGCCGGGGGACAACACCGGAACTCGCCACTTCGGGCCACTTCTTGCTCCGACGTGCTCACTACAAGAGTCTTATATAAGATTCCTTGGTCCTCACCGGAGCCTTATGTAAGATTCAGGACCTCGAGGCCACGAGAGAGAGAGAGAGAGAGAGAGAGAGAGAGAGAGAGAGAGACTAAAGTCGCTGCTTTCAAAATTCATTCGTGCTCGTTGTGCTACAGTACCTGGGGGGATATTGTACACATTGTGCTACAGTGTCCTGGGATACACCTGTGCTATCCTACGTAGGTCCTTGTCTGGTGTAGACGGCGACACACGTCGTTTTCTTCGTCACTTATCTGACTGAAAATCGGTAAATTGCTCCTTCAGTTCTGGCTCTTAAAAAAATATTTTAAGAAAATTAGGTTTTTATTGGACAGCGGCGAATGAAGCGTATATGGAAATGTGAATGATTAATACGCTGTTTAGATATATTGTCTTGTATTTGTGTATTCATTAGTTGGGTTCATCGTATGTGCGCGTATCGGTGCTCGGAAGACACGTTACTCCTGCACGATAGTTTTATCATAGACGTCTGGCAGCGGGGCGGCTGGCGGACGAGCGACCGCACGGAGTGGCCAGACGTAGGACTAAGTACTGAAATACCCAGTTACTTGTTGGGGATGTTCTTAAATGGCTTCCTTCACCGGGGAGTGTACGTCAGGTAGGAGCAGTGTGAGGGAGAGGAGGCACAAGACGCCATGTATTTCACTGATGAGTGGAGGACTTGGTTATCTCTTGGTTATGGTTTACTGGGCTGTCATGGTTATCACTTATCTCTGTCTTTATCTTGGATGCCATAGATTTGCTGTTTAGTAATGCAGGTTTTGTAGTTTTTTGTGTGTAGGATTTATGAATCAGGAACCAGAGGGAAAAATAAAGACTTCAGTAAGGGTAAGAGAGATGTGTGGAAATAAAAAGAGCGTGGTTGAGAGAGCAGAAGAGGGTGTTTTGAAATGGTTTGGGCACATGGAGAGAATGAGTGAGGAAAGATTGACCAAGAGGATATATGTGTCGGAGGTGGAGGGAACGAGGAGAAGAGGGAGACCAAATTGGAGGTGGAAAGATGGAGTGAAAAAGATTTTGTGTGATCGGGGCCTGAACATGCAGGAGGGTGAAAGGAGGGCAAGGAATAGAGTGAATTGGAGCGATGTGGTATACCGGGGTTGACGTGCTGTCAGTGGATTGAATCAAGGCATGTGAAGCGTCTGGGGTAAACCATGGAAAGCTGTGTAGGTATGTATATTTGCGTGTGTGGACGTATGTATATACATGTGTATGGGGGTGGGTTGGGCCATTTCTTTCGTCTGTTTCCTTGCGCTACCTCGCAAACGCGGGAGACAGCGACAAAAAAAAAAATATATATATATATATATATATATATATATATATATATATATATATATATATATATATATATATATATATATTTTATCATTGAATGTGTAGATACTCAAGAAAATTGTTCCAGTATTGTCACACTTCTCGTCATCGTCATAGTCTTCATCCTCATCATCGTCATCGTCGTCATCGTCACAGTCTTCATCGTCGTCATCGTCACAGTCTTCATCGTCATCATCGTCAAAGTCATCATCGTCATCGTCACAGTCTTCATCATCGTCACCCGTCTTCATCGTCATCGTCATCATCGTCACCGTCTTTATCGTCATCGTCGTCACAGTCTTCATTATCATCGTCATCGTCACCGTCTTCATCGTCATCATCATCGTCACCGTCTTCATCGTCATCATCGTCATCGTCACCGTCTTCATCGTCATCATCGTCATCGTCACCGTCTTCATCGTCATCATCATCGTCACCGTCTTCATCGTCATCATCGTCATCGTCACAGTCTTCATCGTCATCATCATCGTCACAGTCTTCATTATCATCATCGTCACAGTCTTCATCGTCATCATCATCGTCACAGTCTTCATCATCATCATCGTCACAGTCTTCATCATCAGCATCGTCACAGTCTTCATCATCATCATCGTCACAGTCTTCATCGTCATCATCATCGTCATCGTCACAGTCTTCATCGTCATCATCGTCAGTTCCCTCCAGATTACCACTTCATCTTGTACTCTCGGTTCTTCAGAAGTAACCGTTGTGGATCCAGGATAATGGAGCCTTTCTCCTCCTCCTCCTCCGTCGTGGACGCTTGCCCCTCATCCACCCTCACCTCCCGGTCCTCCAGTAGACCACCTCCCTCAACCACAGACGCTAGATAGTTTGTCAATTTTTTTCCACGTTCGCTACGCTGTGTCTACTCTAATCTTTGGATCTGAGACCTGCCTTGCCTTGAGGATTAATTTAAGAACATCAAATCGTCCTTGTACTCGACTCTCGTTTACTCCTGACTTGGTTAACTGGTGACGGGTTTGTCACCAAGTTATCATCCCCAGAGACGTCGTGCACGGATGGATCCGTGTACGTAGTCTCTTCCCCGCGAGATCAAAGCCTTGACTCGGGTGTTCCTGTGTCCAGTGGTCATCAGTTTGGGTGGCTTTCATTACCCGCGAGCCTTACCAAGTGCTAGTGGGACTTGTTCAGTGTCTTTTAAGATAGTCGAAATCCAGAACACGTCCTTATCTTTGTCCTCAGTTCGGGTTATCTAAGTACTCCTTATCTTTCTCGTCAGTTCGGCATAATCTAAATACTCTTTATCTTTTTCCTCAATTCATTTTTCCTGATTATTGATTATTTTCCTCATTTATTTAGATATATCGTAAGTACTCCTCACTTTTCTCATTGATTTGGCATATCCTAATTCATCCTTACCCTTCTCTTGAATTCGGCATATCCTAATTACTCTTTGTCTCTCTCATTCATTCGGCGTATTCTAAACATTCCTTATCTTTCTCGTTTGTACGGCTTCGTACACGTTAATTTCAGGGCATGGTTCGAATCCTTTTAACGATTTATTGGCGTAACATTCATAAGAATCTACAACTTTACCGAGCTCAAACAGACGCTTCTGACGTGTGTCTTGTTGTCTTTTCATCTCGAGCAGTTTATCATCTACAGAAGAAGCCCCTTCTCTCTCTCTCTCTCTCTCTCTCTCTCTCTCTCTCTCTCTCTCTCTCTCTCTCTCTCTCTCTCTCTCTCCTCTTGGTTTACAAAATTATTTCCCATAACGTGTGGTTAGCGTTCACCAGGGAATACCATTCATTTACAGTACATGTGAAACTGTGCCGGAAATGTCACATTATAACCAAAAGAGTGACTGCTAACACCACCTTACACACACACACACACACACACACACACACACACACACGGAAGCACTGTGTGCGTCAGCTGTGCGAGAGAGGGAATGTTTTGCGTCGGCACAAACTCCGGCAGACAGACTTAATCAGACCTGTGTGGGTACTTGGCGGGTCTTGGGGGCGTGACATCGCCAAGCGGCCCGGCCAACCTTTATATATATATATATATATATATATATATATATATATATATATATATATATATATATATATATATATATATATATATTGCCACTTCAGGTTATGAGAACTCCGTGGTGGCCATATTAAGACGACCAGTGACCAACACCAAGTGCTTGATGAGATCAGTTGACTTGGGAGTTCTGGAGACAGATTGTTTCTCTCTCTCTCTCTCTCTCTCTCTCTCTCTCTCTCTCTCTCTCTCTCTCTCTCTCTCTCTCTCTCTCTCTCTCTCTCCCTCCCATCCTTGCCCTTCCTACCGCCTTTCTCTGGAGCCACTGTCGCACAGTCCTGTGGTTGGCGATGGAAGATGGATGGTTGTACGTCTGTCTGTCTGGTCATGGTGCGTCTCCAGTCACTTTACGCATCCATTTCATTTTTCTTTCCCTTTTTTTTTCTTTTTCCTTTTCCTAATTTTGGAGGTGAGTGTAGTGTAGCCAGCCTCTGGCGGCATGTGGTTACACCGCAATGAGAAACTGACCCTCGGGCTAAGCCGTGTTATTGTCAGTGGACGAAAAGGAGTTCAGTTAGGTGGAGGGAAGGCCTGGCGCGGAGGGATTCCGTATATTTCCCTCCTCTTGATTGGCTCGAAGTCTTGGTGCTGCGGGAACCCCATGAAACAAGGCTTCCTCTGGTCATGTATGATTAATGGATTAATTAATTCGGGAGAATGGAATCGTGACGTGCATTATCGAGCAAATTTGTGGTGTCTGGAAACTGACCTTTTATAATAATAACCTTGTTCACCTCTCTCTCTCTCTCTCTCTCTCTCTCTCTCTCTCTCTCTCTCTCTCTCTCTCTCTCTCTCTCTCTCTCTCTCTCTCTTAGACAAAGCATGACTCCTTCCGAGTCTGACTTCTCTCTCCACTTCGGGCGGTGGACCTGATCACCGTGTGTCCAGGGGAGGCCATGCCCCCGCGTCTCTGTGTCAACATTGTCCCCGAATATATTTGTGTCTCGCCTTAATTTCCTTCGTCAGTTCGATGGACGGGCATAGGGACAGTGCGGTTCGAACCCTGCTATTTTGTGTTTGAGTTTCCAAAGGAAACCTCAGACGGGCGTCCTGTGTTACTCACCTGTAGGTGGTCATTGATCCATTGTATGTGTGTGTGTGTCGTTGGACTGACTGGCATTCAACATGTGACGGATATTAAGCCAGAGTTTGTGTCGTGCGTTCAGACATACATAATACAGGGAGTGACTGGTGTCTGTTCCAGTAACATGTTTCCCGTATGCCAGTCTAAGGAGGCTCCACAAGTATTCTCCGATCTCGTTGGTGGGAATGCGAGTTTTTTTTAAGTTCTTTGATCGTCCAGAAACACCGTCTACGAATACATTTTCTGTTTCCCTATCTCTAAGGCTAATGTTCGCCCGTGATATAAATTCCACGTTCGTAAAACTTGTCGGTCGGACATTTCCGTCTTCCTGTGAAGCTAAGGCTCCACACAGGTGGATAACTCCTATCTCGTAAGTACTTAATCTAAATGCTTCGTGATTACCATTTCCAGTCATTGCCAGACCAGTGCCCCTGGGCCACTCCTGCGGCTTCCAGGCCATCCAACTCCTCCGTTTCCAGCCTTTCCATATGTACACCCAGTTAGCTTCAGCAGGATTTGAAATCGTATACTTGGCTGCTGTGGCACTGCATTCCTACAGTGTCCTTTGTTATAATCATTATAGGCCTACATCTTCAGCCGCTACTGTATCAATTAATTCTTCATGGCCCGTTCTGTTACAGGGAACAACCATACCTACACAATTTTTAATTTTCCAAAAGAAGGAACAGAGAAGGGGGCCAGGTGAGGATATTCCCCAAAGGCCCAGTCCTCTGTTCTTAACGCTACCTTGCTAATGCGGGAAATGGTGAATAGTATGAAAGAAAGAATATATACCATAGCCTAAGCTAGGTTTTCATTGTATCGACCAACACCTAGGAGTGGATGAACAGCTGGGTTGACTGTGAACCGACGGCCGCAGCCAGGATTCGAACCTATGCGCTTCACCCTGGGCGCTCATGGTATTTCATATTTCTGTTCCTTCCATCTTTGTTCTTCCATGTATTCTTTAGCTGCGTTCTTCGCCCATCCTAGATATTATCTATCACGTCTATCGTTCTCTCCCGTGTTATACTAACTTATAGACTAAAGTCTCGTATTATCACAATGATATTCAGTTCCATGAACATAACACTCATCTCTCGATTCTTTGTTTCTGGTTTGTTTTTGTACACACACACATGGTTTACTCTGCACCTTTTCTAGACATTCCTTACCAGTGTACCCAACTTACAGACCTTCCTTACCAGCGTATCCAGTTTCCAGACCTTCCTTACCAGCGTATCCAGTTTCCAGACCTTCCTTACCAGCGTATCCAGTTTCCAGACCTTCCTTACCAGCATATCCAGTTTCCAGACCTTCTTTACCAGTGTATCCAGTTTCCAGACCTTCCTTACCAGTGTATCCAGTTCCCAGACCTTCCTTACCAGCGTATCCAGTTTCCAGACCTTCCTTACCAGTGTATCCAGTTTCCAGACCTTCCTTATCAGCGTATCCAGTTTCCAGACCTTCCTTACCAGTGTATCCAGTTTCCAGACCCGCCTTACCGGCGTATTTAGTTTCCAGACCTACCGTACCACGGCATCCAGTTTCCAGACCTGCCTTGCCAACGTACCCAGTTTCCAGACCTGCCTTGCCAGTTCCTGAGTTCGACTTGTGAATTTCACTAGAGAGGTCACCAGAATTATGTCACTTCCTGAGGGCCTGTGTCAGTCATTCTCTTCTCCTTCACCCATTAGCCACAACTTTGTCACTCAAGCTTGTCCCTTAGAGAGATGTAACACCTGTAGCTCAACACCTGAAGCCTCTCTATTTCAGTATTATTTTTTCTTAAGTTACACTTGATTTCAAGGAACACTCGTTTTCCCAAAGCATATTCTGTTTCCCCTGTGGATTTTCTCTCTCTCTCTCTCTCTCTCTCTCTCTCTCTCTCTCTCTCTCTCTCTCTCTCTCTCTCTCTCTCTCTCTCTCTCTCTCTCTCTCTCTCATATATATATATATATATACATGATATTTGATCCTATGGCTTCATTGGGAAATGAAAGACGATAAGTTCCCAAGTGCACTTTCGTGTGATAATCACATCATCAGGGGAGATAATATAAGATACTTTCATTCCCCCCCCCCCCCAAAAAAAAAAGATATCTGTTCCTTGGAAGTCCACACACATGAGTTGTGGTCCAGTTAGAGCAGCGTCTGTGAAGGGAACGAACGGCGCCACTAGCGCCATCTAGCTCCTCAATATAGCCCGAAACTCGGGGAAACTTGAACTGTTCATTCCAGTATCTGTACACCGCCGTCCTCACTGTTTACATCCACCGTCTTTATTGCCACTTATCTCCACAACCTTCTTCCCGTTTTTCTCCACGACTGGCTATGTTTTTGTCTTTTTTTTTTTCTTCTCCTTTTGACTCGCTCATTCTCTCCCTCTAACTGGTCGTTGGTTATTTCGAGTTTGACCCACTTTATATCCGGCTGACGCAAGGAGACTTGTTCTTAACGCGAGAGACGTACCAAAATGTGTTGAGGGGTGTTTATTTAAGGAAAAGAATGTTCACGAAAAAATAGAGAAAAAAAAAAATGTAGGTTTTATCACTCACCAGTACCACTGTCACCACAACTACCACCACCACTACAACCACTCACAACCACTCTCACAACCACTCCCACAGCTCCCCCATACATAACAGAAAGGATCACTTTATCCCTTATTTCGCACATGACTGCACTTGGGAGCCGGAACCTACCCCTCCCACACCCTCACCGCCGCTCACGCCCGAGACGTTATCCTGCTCGAGCGTTTCCCGTCCAGATATTCTGCAGGAAAATTTCACGTCGACCTGACGCGTTTACGTCGATGGAAAACAAGTTATGCTTTATGCCTGTGATATATATATATATATATATATATATATATATATATATATATATATATATATATATATATATATATATATATTTTTTTTTTTTTTTTTTTTTTTTTTTTGCTTTGTCGCCGTCTCCCGCGTTTGCGAGGTAGCGCAAGGAAACAGACGAAAGAAATGGCCCAACCCACCCCCATACACATGTATATACATACGTCCACACACGCAAATAAGCATACCTACACAGCTTTCCATGGTTCACCCCAGACGCTTCACATGCCCTGATTCAATCCACTGACAGCACGTCAACCCCGGTATACCACATCGCTCCAATTCACTCTATTCCTTGCCCTCCTTTCACCCTCCTGCATGTTCAGGCCCCGATCACACAAAATCTTTTTCACTCCATCTTTCCACCTCCAATTTGGTCTCCCTCTCCTCCTCGTTCCCTCCACCTCCGACACATATATCCTCTTGGTCAATCTTTCCTCACTCATTCTCTCCATGTGCCCAAACCATTTCAAAACACCCTCTTCTGCTCTCTCAACCACGCTCTTTTTATTTCCACACATCTCTCTTACCCTTACGTTACTTACTCGATCAAACCACCTCACACCACACATTGTCCTCAAACATCTCATTTCCAGCACATCCATCCTCCTGCGCACCACTCTATCCATAGCCCACGCCTCGCAACCATACAACATTGTTGGAACCACTATTCCTTCAAACATACCCATTTTTGCTTTCCGAGATAATGTTCTCGACTTCCACACATTTTTCAAGGCTCCCAGAATTTTCGCCCCCTCCCCCACCCTATGATCCACTTCAGCTTCCATGGTTCCATCCGCTGCCAGATCCACTCCCAGATATCTAAAACACTTCACTTCCTCCAGTTTTTCTCCATTCAAACTCACCTCCCAATTGACTTGACCCTCAACCCTACTGTACCTAATAACCTTGCTCTTATTCACATTTACTCTTAACTTTCTTCTTTCACACACTTTACCAAACTCAGTCACCAGCTTCTGCAGTTTCTCACATGAATCAGCCACCAGCGCTGTATCATCAGCGAACAACAACTGACTCACTTCCCAAGCTCTCTCATCCCCAACAGACTTCATACTTGCCCCTCTTTCCAAAACTCTTGCATTCACCTCCCTAACAACCCCATCCATAAACAAATTAAACAACCATGGAGACATCACACACCCCTGCCGCAAACCTACATTCACTGAGAACCAATCACTTTCCTCTCTTCCTACACGTACACATGCCTTACATCCTCGATAAAAACTTTTCACTGCTTCTAACAACTTGCCTCCCACACCATATATTCTTAATACCTTCCACAGAGCATCTCTGTCAACTCTATCATATGCCTTCTCCAGATCCATAAATGCTACATACAAATCCATTTGCTTTTCTAAGTATTTCTCACATACATTCTTCAAAGCAAACACCTGATCCACACATCCTCTACCACTTCTGAAACCACACTGCTCTTCCCCAATCTGATGCTCTGTACATGCCTTCACCCTCTCAATCAATACCCTCCCATATAATTTACCAGGAATACTCAACAAACTTATACCTCTGTAATTTGAGCACTCACTCTTATCCCCTTTGCCTTTGTACAATGGCACTATGCACGCATTCCGCCAATCCTCAGGCACCTCACCATGAGTCATACATACATTAAATAACCTTACCAACCAGTCAACAATACAGTCACCCCCTTTTTTGATAAATTCCACTGCAATACCATCCAAACCTGCTGCCTTGCCGTCTTTCATCATATATATATATATATATATATATATATATATATATATATATATATATATATATATATATATATATATATATATATATATATATATACATATATATATATATATATATATATATATATATATATATATATATATATATATATATATATATACATAAGTATACTTATGTAAGTAGGAGAGATGGCCAGAGAGCGTTATTGGATTACGTGTTAATTGACAGGCGTGCGAAAGAGAGACTTTTGGATGTTAATGTGCTGAGAGGTGCAACTGGAGGGATGTTTGATCATTATCTTGTGGAGGCTAAAGTGAAGATTAGTATGGGTTTTCAGAAAAGAGGAGTGAATGTTGGGGTGAAGAAGGTGGTGAGAGTAAGTGAGCTTGGGAAGGAGACCTGTGTGGGGAAGTACCAGGAGAGACTGTGTACAGAATGGAAAAAGGTGAGAACAATGGAAGTAAGGGGAGTGGGGGAGGAATGGGATGTATTTAGGGAATCAGTGATGGATTGCGCAAAAGATGCTTGTGGCATGAGAAGAGTGGGAGGTGGGCTGTTTAGAAAGGGTAGTGAGTGGTGGGATGAAGAAGTAGGAGTATTAGTGAAAGAGAAGAGAGAGGCATTTGGACGATTTTTGCAGGGAAAAAATGCAATTGAGTGGGAGAAGTATAAAAGAAAGAGACAGGAGGTCAAGAGAAAGGTGCAAGAGGTGAAAAAAAGGGCAAATGAGAGTTGGGGTGAGAGACTATCAGTAAATTTTAGGGAGAATAAAAAGATGTTCTGGAAGGAGGTAAATAGGGTGCGTAAGACAAGGGAGCAAATGGGAACTTCAGTGAAGGGCGTAAATGGGGAGGTGATAACAAGTAGTGGTGATGTGAGAAGGAGATGGAATGAGTATTTTGAAGGTTTGTTGAATGTGTCTGATGACAGAGTGGCAGATATAGGGTGTTTTGGTCGAGGTGGTGTGCAAAGTGAGAGGGTTAGGGAAAATGATTTGGTAAACAGAGAAGAGGTAGTAAAAGCTTTGCGGAAGATGAAAGCCGGCAAGGCAGCAGGTTTGGATGGTATTGCAGTGAAATTTATTAAAAAAGGGGGTGACTGTATTGTTGACTGGTTGGTAAGGTTATTTAATGTATGTATGACTCATGGTGAGGTGCCTGAGGATTGGCGGAATGCGTGCATTGTGCCATTGTACAAAGGCAAAGGGGATAAGAGTGAGTGCTCAAATTATAGAGGTATAAGTTTGTTGAGTATTCCTGGTAAATTATATGGGAGGGTATTGATTGAGAGGGTGAAGGCATGTACAGAGCATCAGATTGGGGAAGAGCAGTGCGGTTTCAGAAGTGGTAGAGGATGTGTGGATCAGGTGTTTGCTTTGAAGAATGTATGTGAGAAATACTTAGAAAAGCAAATGGATTTGTATGTAGCATTTATGGATCTGGAGAAGGCATATGATAGAGTTGATAGAGATGCTCTGTGGAAGGTATTAAGAATATATGGTGTGGGAGGCAAGTTGTTAGAAGCAGTGAAAAGTTTTTATCGAGGATGTAAGGCATGTGTACGTGTAGGAAGAGAGGAAAGTGATTGGTTCTCAGTGAATGTAGGTTTGCGGCAGGGGTGTGTGATGTCTCCATGGTTGTTTAATTTGTTTATGGATGGGGTTGTTAGGGAGGTAAATGCAAGAGTCCTGGAAAGAGGGGCAAGTATGAAGTCTGTTGGGGATGAGAGAGCTTGGGAAGTGAGTCAGTTGTTGTTCGCTGATGATACAGCGCTGGTGGCTGATTCATGTGAGAAACTGCAGAAGCTGGTGACTGAGTTTGGTAAAGTGTGTGGAAGAAGAAAGTTAAGAGTAAATGTGAATAAGAGCAAGGTTATTAGGTACAGTAGGGTTGAGGGTCAAGTCAATTGGGAGGTGAGTTTGAATGGAGAAAAACTGGAGGAAGTGAAGTGTTTTAGATATCTGGGAGTGGATCTGTCAGCGGATGGAACCATGGAAGCGGAAGTGGATCATAGGGTGGGGGAGGGGGCGAAAATTTTGGGAGCCTTGAAAAATGTGTGGAAGTCGAGAACATTATCTCGGAAAGCAAAAATGGGTATGTTTGAAGGAATAGTGGTTCCAACAATGTTGTATGGTTGCGAGGCGTGGGCTATGGATAGAGTTGTGCGCAGGAGGATGGATGTGCTGGAAATGAGATGTTTGAGGACAATGTGTGGTGTGAGGTGGTTTGATCGAGTAAGTAACGTAAGGGTAAGAGAGATGTGTGGAAATAAAAAGAGCGTGGTTGAGAGAGCAGAAGAGGGTGTTTTGAAATGGTTTGGGCACATGGAGAGAATGAGTGAGGAAAGATTGACCAAGAGGATATATGTGTCGGAGGTGGAGGGAACGAGGAGAAGAGGGAGACCAAATTGGAGGTGGAAAGATGGAGTGAAAAAGATTTTGTGTGATCGGGGCCTGAACATGCAGGAGGGTGAAAGGAGGGCAAGGAATAGAGTGAATTGGAGCGATGTGGTATACAGGGGTTGACGTGCTGTCAGTGGATTGAATCAAGGCATGTGAAGCGTCTGGGGTAAACCATGGAAAGCTGTGTAGGTATGTATATTTGCGTGTGTGGACGTGTGTATGTACATGTGTATGGGGGGGGGCCATTTCTTTCGTCTGTTTCCTTGCGCTACCTCGCAAACGCGGGAGACAGCGACAAAGTATAAAAAAAAAAAAAAAAAATATACATGCACACACACGAACCAAGTGCATATGAACGCTCACCTTCATAGAACATACAAACCTCCAACAGCGAGAATCGAACCCGGGACCCCGTCTCATGCACAGGGGTCCCGGGTTCGATCCTGGCTGTTGGAGGTTTGTATGATATATATATATATATATATATATATATATATATATATATATATATATATATATATATATATATATATTATTGTTCGCCCGGCCCGCAACTTTAGCAGTAGCCCCCACAGTTCTGCAATATGAGGTAGCCTCACCATTAGATGAAATCATCTTTCCCTGGAAAGTTTACTTGAGAAGTCTAAGTTTGTGCACGGCAGCTGCCGTGTGGATTGAGACCATCTTAAACTGATGTCCTCGAGATAAGAGCATTTCCTGAACTACTTTACTGTAATTACTCGTTCATAGGTTCTCCTACTTAATGTGTGAGGTATATGCTTGGTGGCTTGTTTCAGAAAGGGCTGGCCAAGCTGGTCCACAGCCTCTTGTCATGGTGACAACATCCAGTCTCCGTTAACCATCGTTAAAAGACCAGGCGAAGTTGGCCTTACGCTCTGGTCTGGTCACGGGCCGCGCGTTGACCAGTAGGTGACAAACGTTGCCACTCAACATTTTTTATTTATTTATCTATTCTTTTTGTGTGGGCTGCATGTCTCATGGAGGTATCACACACATTATAATATTTTGACTTTCCATAAAGAAATTTCCCTTGATGCCCTATAATGCATACAAACCTTAAAACATCGAAACAAAATTTATGTTAGTCTGAGGGAAGTGGCAACTGTCACCTCTCCGAGAGTGAGATGCCATAAACCTCTTAATAGAGGAAATCTTTGTTCTCAAAACACGAAAAGGCAGCACGAACACCATATTGCAAAAACTGACAGTCATGCAGTCTTGACTACAGTTACTGGCAGGAATTACAGCCTTAACGGTACGAGAATTTTCACCATCAATAAAGCTTTGAGGATGTGAGAGAGGGAGTACAGTGCTTGCAATTGAACTAGCCTTACAAGCGGTAAGAAACTACGTATTACACTCGCTGCTTCCAAGTTTATATAAAAAAAAAATGACAAAACACTTCCATATTTATGATTACAGGGAAGGATCATGTTGCCTCTTTTGTATGGAGTAACAAAGAGATTTTACCAGCGTCACTTCAGAGCCAAACTGTTGCATGAGATGGATGGTAAACAAACTAGACCAGTACAGTCCAGTGACGTAAGACTTACCATGGCTGATGCTTGACATGTGTCGGCTGAAAATTTTTTGTTTCAGAATTTTATTTTAGAATTTCGACCAATTTATCTAATGTGAGTTTAACCGCCCATTGGTAAGGTATACTTGTAGATGTTACATTAGAAAAAAGAAATGGTACTTGGGAGGAAAATGATATATTAATAAATGATATGCAAAGCAAATTTGAAACTCTACGGGACTTGAGCAGTCTGATTTGTTGACTGGGTGTGGGCAGGTGGCGTGCCTACCCAGTACAACCCGTTCCGCCATTGTGTGTGTAGAAGGAGGTTTTCGGAACCATAATCTTGCTTACAACCCGAACATTACAACCTCAGGGGACTTATGGTGCTATGTAGGGTTTACCCAATACTGATATGCGTGTTTTCCGAGTGTAGTGGCCGTAGTGCATTTATACAAGCCTGTGGTATAGCTTAAATGGGGACGCGGTGTCCATGGAGGTCAACCATTATGGATAGAAAACGACTTAGAACAAGGTTAGTACTCCGGGACAGATTGTATGACCTAGTCTACCTGCCCTACAACGTTTTCTGTGGTGTGTCACAAGGTGTAACACATACACGAACTTACATTTCATCACGCACGCATGCACGCCCCATACACATACCTTCTTCCCCCCACACGCACGAACACATACATAGCTTAGGGAAATCTGGGGTTGTGGGCTCAAGGGTTCAGTGAGGATGAGGGTGAAGATAACCTTTAACCTGAAGGTCAATGATGTAGAAGGCGACTAAAAAAAGGGGGGGGAGGGGGTGCTGGAAATCTTCCCCTCTCGTTTTCAGTTTTCCAAAAGAAGGAACAGAGAAGGCTCAGAAGGCTGAGTCCTCTGTTCTTAACGCTGCCTCGCTAGCGCGGGAAATGGGGAATATGTTTGAGAGAAGAATGTGTGGAAGGCGAGAACATTGTCTCGGAAAGCAAAATTGGGTATGTTTGAAGGAATAGTGGATTCCAACAATGTTATATGGTTGCGAGGCGTGGGCTATAGATAGGGTTGTGCGGAGGAGGGTGGATGTGTTGGAAATGAGATTTTTGAGGACAATATGTGGTGTGAAGTGGTTTGATCGAGTAAGTAATGAAAGGTTAAGAGAGATATATTGTAATAAAAAGAGCGTGGTTGAGAGAGCAGAAGAGGGTGTATTGAAATGGTTTGGGCACATGGAGAGAATGAGTGAGGAAAGATTGACAAAGAGGATATATGTGTCTGAGGTGGAGGGAACAAGGAGACGTGGGAGACCAAATTGGAGGGGGAAGGATGGAGTGAAAAAGATTTTGAGCGATCGGGGCCTGAACATACAGGAGGGCGAAAGGCGTGCAGGGAATAGAGTGAATTGGAACGATGTGATATACCGAGGTCGACGTGCTGTCAGTGGATTGAATCAGGGCATGTGAAGTGTCTGGGGTAAACCATGGAAAGTTTTGTGGGGCCTGAATGTGGAAAGGGAGCTGTGCTTTCGGTGCATTACATATGACAGCTAGAGTCTGAGTTTGGACGAATGTGGTCTTTGTAGTCGTTTCCTGGCACTACCTCGCATGCACGCGGGGGGTAGGGGTGTGTCATTTCATGTGTTGCGGGGTGGCGGCAGGAATGGATGAAGGCAGTATGTATGAATATGTATGTATACGTTGAAATGTATAGGTAAGTATATGTGCATGTGTGGGCGTTTATGTATATACATGTGTATGTGGGTGGGTTGGGCCATTCTTTCGTCTGTTTCCTTGCGCTACCTCGCTAACGCGGGAGACAGCGACAAAGTATAATGAATCAGTAAATATATATATATATATATATTTTTTTTTTTTTTTTTCATACTATTCGCTATTTCCCGCAATAGCGAGGTAGCGTTAAGAACAGAGGACTGGGCCTTTGAGGGAATATCCTCACCTGGCCCCCTTCTCTGTTCCTTCTTTTGGAAAATTAAAAAAAAACGAGAGGGGAGGATTTCCAGCCCCCCGCTCCCTTCCCTTTTAGTCGCCTTCTACGACACGCAGGGAATACGTGGGAAGTATTCTTTCTCCCCTATCCCCAGGGATATATATATATATATATATATATATATATATATATATATATATATATATATATATATATATATATATATATATATGTAAAACACTTCACTTCCTCCAGTTTTTCTCCATTCAAACTTACCTCCCAATATATATATGTGTGTATATATATATATATATATATATATATATATATATATATATATATATATATATATTGGGAGCGGGGGGCTGGAAATCCTCCCCTCTTGTTTTTCTTTTTTTTTTTTTTTCTTCCAAAACAAGGAACAGAGAAGGGGGTCAGGTGAGGATATTCCCTCAAAGGCCCAGTCCTCTGTTCTTAATGCTACCTCGCTATCGCGGGAAATGGCGAATAGTATGAAAGAAAGAAAGAAAGATATATATATATATATATATATATATATATATATATATATATATATATATATATATATATATATATATATATTATCCCTGGGGATAGGGGAGCAAGAATACTTCCCACGTATTCCCTGCGTGTCGTAGAAGGCGACTAAAAGGGGAGGGAGCGGGGGGCTGGAAATCCTCCCCTCTCGTTTTTTTTTTTTAATTTTCCAAAAGAAGGAACAGAATTGGGCCAGGTGAGGGTAGTCCCTCAAAGGCCCAGTCCTCTGTTCTTAACGCTACCTCGCTAATGCGGGAAATGGCGAATAGTTTGAAAGAAAAGAAAGATATATATATATATATATATATATATATATATATATATATATATATATATATATATATATATAATGGTAGCCACAAGGGAAATGAAACACGAAGATACGAGAGCTTGCGTGACATTTCACATTTTCAGGAATATATGGATAATCATCACTGTGTTTCTAAAGATAAGAAATATCACGAAAGCTCGAACCTCCGTGTTTCATATTTCTGGAAGCTATCAGTACATTCGTAAATCACGTGTTCTGCATAGATAGATAGATGAATAGATTGATAGATAGATAAATGGGGTTCTTTTTTTAAAATATGTTAATGAATCCCACTGTTATATTTCCCAAAAATATGTCCTAATTGGTAACTATGTGTTACTTCCATCGCCTAGTATAAGTTCATGAAGCTTCAGTAAGGACCATGTTCCCCGGATATAGACATTTTTGGTAGGGTCATTAGGCCTGTAAATGAGGGCCGTGTGTCTGGGGGCATCGCTCTGTCTCTCTGGGGGGTTCTCGAGCTAAGCTGTAGGCTGGTTAGGACCTGTCACAGCTGTGGTGTTCTACCCAAGCTTAAGCTGGTACCAGTTTGCCTCCCAGCTTGAGGAAGGATGGTGTGCTGGGTGGCCTGCGTGAGGTCGGCGCGCTGCGGCGGTTATCGAACCCAGGTTAGCTAATATGAAGTCAGAAGCCGTAACCACTACGCCACGCTGGCGCAATCTGACCATAATGCTTTCCTGTGTAACGAGATTAACTGAACACCAGATGCTCGATGCGATCGTTATTTATTTTTGTTTCCTTGTGTGTTGCTCGAGGGTTTACGATCACTTAGCCTGATGTAGGGTAAGGACCTGCATCGTCCCTAACTGGTGTGTGTGTGGTCACTATTTGTGTGTTACGGGGAGAGAGAGTTTTGCCCTTGTGTTGCTCCGTCTCTTAACCTTGTACATATATATATATATATATATATATATATATATATATATATATATATATATATATATATATATATATATATATATCATGTTTTTTCTCCTACCTATGTACGTCCAAATACACACATACACACGGCACCCTCTGTCTCGTACCCACATATCAACCAGCCCCAAGGAAAGGATGAACACTTGGGTTTGCTGTGGGCCGACGACCACGCCTAGTATTCGAACCCATGCTGGTCAGACCCTGGGTTAGCTGGCTGGCTGATGGTCAGGAACACTAACCACTACACCACGGAGGCCTGTTTAAGTGCTTTGTAGACGAGTATATGTGATAATTTATGTATTACGGAGAGAGAGCGTATACACTTGCTTTGGGCCGTCTCCTTACACGGTTTCCATGTTGTAAATACTGGACGGGGAGGTGGTCATAGGCGAAAACGATGGAGTGAATAATTTGAAGAACAGCTGACTGTGTTACATGGCTGGTACAGTGTGTCTGGGACGAGGTAGCGCACGGAGTGAGGTGTTCTGGTGAACGTTGTGGTCAGAAGTGAGGAACTCGTGAAGTGTGACGAAGTGGATGGCAATGCAGTTGAGTTCTTTAAGAAAGGGGATGATAGTGCTGTTGATAGGTCATTTAGGCTCTTTGACGAATGTATGGCCCAGTGCAAGTGCCAGAGGATTATTGGCAAGACACAAGCACAATGCCTAGATGGAAAGGTAAAGGTGACAAGAACTAATATTCGAAATACAGAGGTATGATAAGTCTGTTGAGTGTACTAGATTAGTTGTTTGAAAGACTGATGATTGGGAGGGTAGTAATATGCACAGAGCATCTGATTGGGAAAGAGGAATGTGGATGACTACGGAGTGGTGGAGGATGTGTGAACCAGGTGATCGCTCGAAGATATAGTGAATGAAGGGAAAGTAATGAGGCGGAACAGGGGAGCGAGTTAGGGTCCAATGAGTATTTGAATGGAGAGGACTTAATCTTTGAAATACCTGGGGATGGACTTGCCAGCGAAGGGAACCATACGGGCTGAAGCAGCGAGTCATAGGCTGTAAGGAAGGCGCGGGAAGGTCGTGTAGGAGAGGCCATTGTTTGTAAGTTCAGAGGCGGGTACGTTTGAAGACTTATTATCCCTGAAAATGTTGTATGGATGTGAGACTTGGGCCCTGAATGCAAAAGGAAAGGAGACACCATCATACTCACACTCACTATACTCCCTATGTGGACTGAAATTCGTTTTGTCGGTCCTTTGAACACACCACTGTAGGCGAGGCGTCCGATGGTCACCTCACCATACACGGAAGATTTCCAGCTTGGGATATGTACTCGTGTTAGCAGTAGCAGTTGGTGATGATGCAGGACAGTGTCCGGGTCCTGCAGCTGCCGACCTACCAACTGTCGCCGCCGCCGCTGCTGCCGCTGCTGCTGTTGCTGGTGCAGCTGATCTGTTCGTGTATATCCTGGCGAATCATGACACGAGAGCCCCACTACCTCCACGTGACCATTCTCCCCGTAGGTGCGGGAGGGGAGATGTGTGATGGTTGGTCCACGTGACCATTCTCCCCGTAGGTGCGGGAGGGGAGATGTGTGATGGTTGGTCAAAGCTTGATGGATGATGATCTGTCGCCTGCGTCAATTACACGGGCCTTGTATCCGCGCCATAGCGCCTCCCGACCCTTCATCCCCATCCACCCTATATGGTTTGTGCTACCCCTCGCCCACCCTCGCTCCCCCTCGCCCACCCTCCTGTCACGTTGGCTCGGGCAGCGAAGGTGAGGTGATGAGGACAGATTATGGCATCGGTGTGTGTGTGTGTGTGTGTGTGTGTGTGTGTGTGTGTGTGTGTGTGTGACGCGCTGAACGACGGTTACTTAGAAAAAGGTATTTATTTTCATTATTATCATTGTTATTGGGTCGTCTTTTATGGTGATGATTGAAGCTTCGAAAGCCACAGAACTCATCTCTCGTGTTCATTTTCGCGTTTCCCTTTCGATCTGAAGCTTTTTTCTTTTTTTTTTCATGAAGACGTAGACCAATTGGTAGATGTGGGCCTGATGTGTGTGTGTGTTGTGTGCCAACCATGATGTCATACGAATGTTAGAGCTGTCAGTCGCTGACATGCGAACAGGGACGAAATTCCGCTCTCGTACTCGAGTTATGTCTTATCATTGTGCCATATACAAGCTTAGAGGAGAAACATATACCATTTTTGAAAATGGTTAGCATCTTTTCAGTGTGATCCCCCTTCAAGATCAGTAAATATCGTCTTGACCCACAACGGTTAGGGGTCATGACCCCTGACCCTGAAGGGTCAAGTCATAGGCCAGGTCAACATACACAAAGGTTGTATCGTCGTGCTCAGGGGTCGTACCGTTATACTCAAAAGGATTGTGCCATCGTGATTAGGGGTCGTACCGTCGTGATTAAAGGGTCGTGCTATCGTGTTCAGGGGTCGTATCGTCGTGCTCAAAGAGTCGTGCCATCGTGCTCAGGGGTCGTACCGTCGTGCTGAAAGGGTCGTGCCATCGTGGTTAGGGGTCGTACCGTCGTGATTAAAGGGTCGTGCTATCGTGTTCAGGGGTCGTACCGTCGTGCTGAAAGGGTCGTTCCATCGTGCTCAGGGGTCGTACCGACGTGCTTAAAGGGTCGTGCCATCGTGCTCAGGGGTCGTACCGTCGTGCTGAAAGGGTCGTGTCATCGTGCTAAGGGGTCGTACCGTCGTGCTGAAAGGGTCGTGCCATCGTGCTAAGGGGTCGTACCGTCGAGCCCAAAGGGTCGTGCCATCGTGCTCATGGTTCGTACCGTCGTGCTCAAAGGGTCGTGCCATCGTGCTCATGGGTCGTACCGTCGTGCCTTCGTGCTCAGGGGTGGTGTAACCGTCGTGCTTAAAGGGTCGTGCCATCGTGCTCATGGTTCGTACCGTCGTGCTCAAAGGGTCGTGTCATCGTGCTCATGGGTCGTACCGTCGTGCTCAAAGGGTCGTGCCGTCGTGCTCAGGGGTGGCGTAACCGTCGTGCTTAAAGGGTCGTGCCATCGTGCTCAGGGGTCGTACCGTCGTGCTCTAAGGGTCGTTCCATCGTGTTCATGGGTCGTACCGTCGTGCTTAAAGGGTCGTGCCGTCGTGCTCTGGGGTGGTGTAAC
Organism: Panulirus ornatus; assembly: GCF_036320965.1. Classification (NCBI taxonomy): domain Eukaryota; kingdom Metazoa; phylum Arthropoda; class Malacostraca; order Decapoda; family Palinuridae; genus Panulirus; species Panulirus ornatus. Next base: position 51,785,767 of record NC_092225.1, read on the forward strand.
CGTCGTGCTTAAAGGGTCGTGCCATCGTGCTCATTGGTCGTACCGTCGTGCTCAAAGGGTCGTACCGTCGTGTTCATGGGTCGCACCGTCGTGCTCTGGGGTGGTGTAACCGTCGTGCTTAAAGGGTCGTGCTATCGTGCTCAGGGGTCGTACCGTCGTGCTCTAAGGGCCGTTCCATCGTGTTCATGTTTCGTACCGTCGTGCTTAAAGGGTCGTGCCGTCGTGCTCTGGGGTGGTGTAACCGTCGTGCTTAAAGGGTCGTGCCATCGTGCTCATTGGTCGTACCGTCGTGCTCAAAGGGTCGTTCCATCGTGTTCATGGGTCGCACCGTCGTGCTCTGGGGTGGTGTAACCGTCGTGCTTAAAGGGTCGTGCCATCGTGCTCAGGGGTCATACCGTCGTGCTCTAAGGGTCGTTCCATCGTGTTCATGGGTCGTACCGTCGTCCTCAAATGGTCGTGCCATCGTGCTCAGGGGTGGTGTAACCATCGTGCTTAAAGGGTCGTGCCATCGTGCTCAGGGGTCGTACCGTCGTGCTCTAAGGGTCGTTCCATCGTGTTCATGGGTCGTACCGTCGTGCTTAAAGGGTCGTGCCGTCGTGCTCTGGGGTGGCGTAACCGTCGTGCTTAAAGGGTCGTGCCATCGTGCTCAGGGGTCGTACCGTCGTGCTCTAAGGGTCGTACCGTCGTGCTCAAAGGGTCGTGCCATCGTGCTCAAAGGGTCGTGCCATCGTGCTCATGGGTCGTACCGTCGTGCTTAAAAGTCGTGCCATCGTGCTTAGGGGTCGTGCCGTCGTGCTCAAAGGGTCGTGCCATCGTGCTCAGGGGTCGTACCGTCGTGCTCAAAGGGTCGTGTTAGCCCGCTGCTGTTGTGCTGGGTGTCCTGGCATATGCAGATGGGAATCTCGAGTTCTTCGTCACACACACAACACCTCAGTGGCCCAGCAAATGGGTTTATGGCACTTTTCCTGGAAGAGGCAGCATTTTTCCCCACCACGGATACACAAACACCACGGATGATACGGAGCCGCCCTTCCGGCCCCTGGTATTCGTGTTTCATTTCTTCGGCGCTGTTGCACAGAAATTCGTTGCTGTTCGGTAGACCTTCGAGGCTGTTCGATGTTCTTCTGTTGAACCTTGAGGTAGCACAGGAGAGTTTGGATGCTGTTCTGTAGAGCTTCGAGGTTTCTCGGTGGTGCTTCGATGTTCTTCAGTAGAGCTTCGATGTTCTTCAGTTGGGTTTCGATGCTCTTCAGTTGGGCTTCGATGCTGTCCAAAAGAGCTTCGATGTTGTTCAGTGGAGCTTCCATGCTGTTCAGTAGAGCTCCGATGCTGTTCAGCAGAGCTTGCATGCTGTTTAATGCATCTTCGAAGCTGTTCAGCATTGCTTGCGCGCTGTTCGACACAGTCTCGGAGCTGTTCAGCAGCGCTTGCGTGCTGTTCGACACAGTCTCGAATCTGTCCGGCATGGGCGTCGAAAGCGTGGAGCAGAGCGGCGATCTCCTCCCGCTGGTCGAGCGCGGGTCTGTTATCTCGTGTCAGTGGTGGCGGTGGTGTCGTCTCGTTGCTCAACGTCACCGCTTCGCTTCACACGTCCCTCAGGCTCAGATGGAGTTTCATATTTCATTTCTGTCTCGTTTGTGTTGCCATTGTGGTCTCTAGCCTTGGGGCCCCCCCACCTCTCTCTCTCTCTCTCTCTCTCTCTCTCTCTCTCTCTCTCTCTCTCTCTCTCTCTCTCTCTCTCTCACGAGGTGCATTTTTCCTTGGGTAAGGTTTTATAGTGGGGGAAAAAAAGATGTTCTTTATGGTGTGAAAAAAAATAATGTATACATAGATATTTTTAAATTTCTTAGATGGGTTGAAAATTCAAATGTGTCATCATCTAAAAATCCCTTTCGGCGAGGTATGTATAGTCGTGGTCAGTGGACGAAGAGGAATATAGTCTCGTTGACTTGGCAGGGGTCACTCATAACCCTGCTACTGATTGTAGAGGATGTTTGAAGGTGGGTGATATGTCGTGTTATGTCTCTGTTATATCTGGGTGAGTATGTACGTCAAGACACGATATGTCTAGCTTACGTTTATCCATTCCTATTTGTGGAATTTTTTTTATTAGTATTATTATTATTATGATTATTATTATTATTATTATTATTATTATTATTATTATTATTATTATTCTGCCCTATGGCCTCTATTACATACAACAAATATAGTATTGTTGACTGGTTGGTAAGTTTATTTAATGTATGTATGACTCATTGTGAGGTGCCTGAGGACTGGCAGAATGCTTGCATAGTGCCATTGTACAAAGGCAAAGGGGATAAGAGTGAGTGCTCAAATTACAGAGGTATAAGTTTGTTGAGTATTCCTGGTAAATTATATGGGAGGGTATTGATTGAGAGGGTGAAGGCATGTACAGAGCATCAGATTGGGGAAGAGCAGTGTAGTTTCAGAAGTGGTAGAGGATATGTGGATCAGGTGTTTGCTTTGAAGTATGTATGTGAGAAATACTTAGAAAAGCAAATGGATTTGTATGTAGCATTTATGAATCTGGAGAAGGCATATGATAGAGTTGATAGAGATGCTCTTTGGAAGGTATTAAGAATACATGGTGTGAAAGGTAAGTTGTTAGAAGCAGTGAAATGTTTTTATTGAGGATGTAAGGCATGTGTACGTGTAGGAAGAGTGGAAAGTGATTGGTTCTCAGTGAATGTTGGTTTGCGGCAGGGGTGTGTGATGTCTCCATGGTTGTTTAATTTGTTTATGGATGGGGTTGTTAGGGAGGTGAATGCAAGAGTTTTGGAAAGAGGGGCAAGTATGCAGTCTGTTGTGGATGAGAGAGCTTGGGAAGTGAGTCAGTTGTTGTTCGCTGATGATACAACGCTGGTGGCTGATTCGGGTGAGAAACTGCAGAAGTTGGTGACTGAGTTTGGTAAAGTGTGTGAAAGAAGAAAGCTGAGAGTAAATGTGAATAAGAGCAAGGTTATTAGGTACAGTAGGTTTGACGGCCAAGTCAATTAGGAGGTAAGTTCAAATGGAGAAAAACTGGAGGAAGTGAAGTGTTTTAGATATCTGGGAGTGGATTTGGCAGCGGATGGAACCATGGAAGCGGAAGTGAATCATAGGGTGGGGGAGGGGGCGAAAATTCTGGGAGCCTTGAAGAATGCGTGGAAGTCGAGAATGTTATCTCAGAAAGCAAAAATGGGTAAGTTTGAAGGAATAGTGGTTCCAACAATGTTATATGGTTGCGAGGCGTGGGCTATTGATAGAGTTGTGCGGAGGAGGGTGGATGTGCTGGAAATGAGACGTTTGAGGACAATATGTGGTGTGAGGTGGTTTGATCGATTAAGTGACAATAGGGTAAGAGAGATATGTGGTAATAAAAAAAGAGATATGTGGTAATAATGAGGAAAGATTGACAAAGGGGATATATGTGTCAGAGGTGGAGGGAACGAGGAGAAGTGGGAGACCAAATTGGAGGTGGAAAGATGGAGTGAAAAAGACTTTGAGTGACCGGGGCCCGAACATGCAGGAGGGTGAAGGGCGTCCAAGGAATAGAGTGAATTGGATCGATGTGGTATACCGGGGTCGACGTGCTGTCAATGGATTGAACCAGGGCATGTGAAGCGTCTGGGGTAAACCATGGAAAGTTTTGTGGGGCCTGGATGTGGAAAGGGAGCTGTGGTTTCGGTGCATTTTACATGACAGCTAGAGACTGAGTGTGAACGAATGGGGCCTTTGTTGTCTTTTCCTAGCGCTACCTCGCGCACATGCGGGGGAAGGGGGTTGTCATTTCATGTGTTGCGGGGTGGCGACGGGAATGAATAAGGGCAGACAATATGAATTATGTACATGTGTATATTTGTATATATCTGTGTGTGTATATATATGTATACGTTGAGATGTATAGGTATGTATATGTGCTGTGTATGGATGTGTATGTATATACATGTGTATGCTGGTGGGTTGGGCCATTCTTTCGTCTGTTTCCTTGCGCTACCTCGCTAACGCGGGAGACAGTGACAAAGTATAATAGAAAAAAAAAAAAGATATATATCTCTATGAGTCCACGGGGAAAATGAAACACGATAAGTTCCCAAGTACACTTTCGTGTAATAATCGCATCATCAGGGGAGATACAAGAAAGAAATATAACAATCAGTTGATGTACAACGAAGAGACGTAGCTCGGACGCCATTTGGTAATCAAGTGATTGTCCAAGACAGACAACGAGCGTATCATAAACTTATTATGTGGACAAGAAGGTGAATTGTTTACAAAATTTATCACCAATAAAGTTATCCAATTTGTATAGACCTTCACAAATATTAAGGTTATAATTTTTTGTGTATTTGATGATAGAAGATTCGATGATATTTCTCGTGGTACTGGAGTTAGTGTTAATAACTGAGATGGCATTACTCCAGTCAATACAGTGATCATAGTTTTTAACGTGATTAAACAAGGCATTTGATTCTTGTCCCGTTCTTAACTAAATATATGTTGCTTAAGTCTAACAGAAAGATCCTTACCAGTCTGCCCAACATAAAAATTATCACAATTTCTACATGGCACTTTCTAGATGCACCCAGGAGAATTTTCTGGTGAGTTCCTGATTAAGATATTCTTTATATAATCATTGTTGCTGAAGGCAACATTTACATTAAAGGATTTAAGCAACATGGGAAGTATAGTGCAATTATTATTAAAAGGGAGAGCTAAAAGATTCTTGGTGTCAATTCGAGGTCTTGGTTTAACTCTGTAAAATTATTTCTTTGCTTACTTAAGGGATTTATCAATGAAAGATCTAGGGTACTTTAACTTAAGTCCATTAGAATATATATATATATATATATATATATATATATATATATATATATATATATTTTTTTTTTTTTTTTTTTTTTTTTTTTTCTTTGTCGCTGTCTCCCGCGTTTGCGAGGTAGCGCAAGGAAACAGACGAAAGAAATGGCCCAACCCACCCCCATACACATGTATATACCTACGTCCACACACGCAAATACACATACCTACACAGCTTTCCATGGTTTACCCCAGACGCTTCACATGCCTTGATTCAATCCACTGACAGCACGTCAACCCCGGTATACCACATCGCTCCAATTCACTCTATTCCTTGCCCTCCTTTCACCCTCCTGCATGTTCAGGCCCCGATCACACAAAATCATTTTCACTCCATCTTTCCACCTCCAATTTGGTCTCCCTCTTCTCCTCGTTCCCTCCACCTCCGACACATATATTCTCTTGGTCAATCTTTCCTCACTCATTCTCTCCATGTGCCCGCACCATTTCAAAACACCCTCTTCTGCTCCCTCAACCAAGCTCTTTTTATTTCCACACATCTCTCTTACCCTTACGTTACTTACTCGATCAAACCACCTCACACCACCCATTGTCCTCAAACATCTCATTTCCAGCACATCTATCCTCCTGCGCACAACTCTATCCATAGCCCACGCCTCGCAACCATACAACATCGTTGGAACCACTATTCCTTCAAACATACCCATTTTTGCTTTCCGAGATAATGTTCTCGACTTCCACACATTCTTCAAGGCTCCCAGAATTTTCGCCCCCTCCCCCACCCTATGATCCACTTCCGCTTCCATGGTTCCATCCGCTGCCAGATCCACTCCCAGATATCTAAAACACTTCACTTCCTCCAGTTTTTCTCCATTCAAACTCACCTCCCAATTGACTTGACCCTCAACCCTACTGTACCTAATAACCTTGCTCTTATTCACATTTACTCTTAACTTTCTTCTTTCACACACTTTACCAAACTCAGACACCAGCTTCTGCAGTTTCTCACATGAATCAGCCACCAGCGTTGTATCATCAGCGAACAACAACTGACTCACTTCCCAAGCTCTCTCATCCCCAACAGACTTCATACTTGCCCCTCTTTCCAAAACTCTTGCATTCACCTCCCTAACCACCCCATCCATAAACAAATTAAACAACCATGGAGACATCACACACCCCTGCCGCAAACCTACATTCACTGAGAACCAATCACTTTCCTCTCTTCCTACACGTACCCATGCCTTACATCCTCGATAAAAACTTTTCACTGCTTCTAACAACTTGCCTCCCACACCATATATTCTTAATACTTTCCACAGAGCATCTCTTTCAACTCTATCATATGCCTTCTCCAGATCCATAAATGCTACATACAAATCCATTTGCTTTTCTAAGTATTTCTCACATACATTCTTCAAAGCAAACACCTGATCCACACATCCTCTACCACTTCTGAAACCACACTGCTCTTCCCCAATCTGATGCTCTGTACATGCATTCACCCTCTCAATCAATATATATATATATATATATATATATATATATATATATATATATATATATATATATATATGAATAACTAAATAGTTTAAGATGAATAGATTGTATTATAGATGAATACTAGGTAATATATAAATAGATACTAGATAATATATATAGATAAATACTAGATAATATATAGATAAAAACTGGATGATATATAGATAAATACAAAATGATATATAGATATATACTAGATGATATATAGATATATTCTCGATGATATATAGATGAATACTAGATAATACATATATAAAACTAGATGAAATGTAGATAAATACTAGATGATAGATAGATACGAGATGATACATACATAAATGCTAGGTGATATATAGAGGAATACTAGATGATATATAGATAAATACTTGATATATAGGTAAATACTAGATACTATATAGATAAATACTAGATGATATATAGTTAAGTAACGTAGGAGTCATTCGGGGGTGTTTTTAATTTCTCTGGGGAAATCACGTTTTCTATTCATTCTTTCAGTGCGTCACACACTGTTTTCGCTTTTCGTCCCCATGTTGTGAGACGGGCTGTGCCTTGGGGCTTCGGCTCCCGGTGACTGTTGAAATACATTGCGTGTGTGTGTGTGTGTGTGTGTGTGGTGGTATGTTTGTGTGTGTGTGTGTGTGTGTGGTGGTATGTTTGTGTGTGTGTGTGTGTGTGTGTGTGTGTGTGTTATGTTTGTGAGTGTGTGTGGTGGTATGTTTGTGTGTGTGTGTATGTGTGTGGTATGTTTGTGTGTGTGGTGGTATGTTTGTGAGTGTGTGTGTGTGTGTGTGTGTGTGTGTGTGTGTGTGGTATGTTTGTGAGTGTGTGTGTGGTGGTATGTTTGTGTGTGTGTGTGTGTGTGTGTGTGGTGGTATGTTTGTGTGTGTGTGTGTGTGTGTGTGTGTGTGTGTGTGTGTGTGTGGTATGTTTGTGAGTGTGTCTGTGTGATGGTATGTTTGTGTGTATGTGTGTGTGTGTGTGATGGTATGTTTGTGAGTGTGTCTGCGACAGTATGTTTGTGTGTGTGTGTGGTGGTATGTTTGTGTGCGTGCTTGTATGTTTGTGTGTGTGTGTGTTGTGGTGTGTGTGTGTGTGTGTGTGTGTGTGTGTGTGTGTGTGGTGGTATGTGTGTGTGTTGATATGTTTCTGTGTGTGGCGGTATGTTTGTGTGTGTGTGTGTGTGGTATGTTTGTATGTGTGTGGTGGTAGGTTTGTGTGTGTGTGTGTGTGTGTTTGGAGTGGTATGTGTGTGTGTGTGTGTGTGTGTGTGTGTGTGTGTGGTATGTCTGTGTGGCGGGAAATAGCGAGTAGTATGAAAAAAATATATATATGTATGTATTCAGCCACTTTGGGTACAATACAGACGCTACCAAGACAACCAACAACTCCCGAATGATACACAAAGTTTTGGGATGGTTGTAGTTGCCAGGTGTCGCGAGCTGTTGCCAATAATGATTAGCGGTCGAATAATTCGTTTATCTTCCCCTTTTGAAAGCTGAAAGTCTTCATTCACTCGTATAGGCATTTAAAATAAATTGAAAAAAAAAATCATCTCATTTCATTGTTTGATGAATTAATACGTTAGTTATGAAGCTATTTTTGTAGAAAACGGGAGTCATGTGAAGAGAAAACGGTGAAGAAGCGAGGGAATTCGAAGGTAAAATGCTATCATTTTTTTTGAGTACTAGCGTCTTCCCTGAAAACACGAGATGTCACGGTAGAAGTTTATGGAGTGTGAGACTGATAAGGGTCGTGCAAGACTGACTAATGGAAACCGGATAGAGGCTGATGATAGAATAAAAAAAAAAAAAAAAATGGTAAGAAAAAAGAAAGTGAAGAAAACGAGAGCGTGGGGAGGAGGGGTGAGGAGGAGGGAACTCGGGAGGCTATATGTGTATGGTGGAGACGTCTTCAGGACCAAGTCAGGTGTTTAGTCTAGTTAACTGCTGGTTTGTATAGGTCGTAGGAATGGATTGCCTTGGCTCATTGACGGTGATGTGTAGATATGTGACATTTCCCGGTTTTAATGAGACAAATTATCGTTGTGCGTAAAGTGAAAAAAGTATGGGTATGGGTTGAGTGTGTGTGTGTATGTATGTATGTGTGTGTGTGTGTGTGTGAGTTAATGTACTGAAGGCTGTGTGTATCTGACCCCATTCCATAGATATAGGGAGCTGAGTGATAGATATATAGATAGATAGATGGATAGACAGGAGACCATCGGTGACCGTTGTGGTGGAGGCTGAGGGTGTGTTTAATGCTGTGGTGGTGGTGGTGGTCAGGTGTGTGGCCTTGTGTTTCCTGACATCCCACGAGGGGTAGAACTGACTGGCTGGTGCTCTCTCT